>NC_141687.1:1299587265-1300087768 GCF_964263255.1 Lissotriton vulgaris
CAGGGATCCTTGATCCCTGGTGACTGCTACAGTGCCATGGCGTTTCTACCGCCCAAGTTGTAATCCAGCAGTCAGACCACTGGTACAGCAGTGGCCGCACCATGATTTTGGCAGTTCTTGGACCACCAAACTTGTAATTAGGCCCTATGTTTTAAAAGAAAAAAACTTGAACACCCATCCCTCTTCAGCTTTGGCCACTGCACAACAAACTGCACGAAGCAATTGTTTGCCATAAAATATTTTGTATTTTAACCTTTATATTCATAAACACAGATGTTGGTCTCTTTACAGCCCTGGCTCCATGCCATAAGCTGTGTGAAGTAACGGCCTGCCACAAAGTACCTTGCCATGTAACCCTGCCGTTTTGCACTAAAAATCCCAACACCTAAGGATACCAGCCACTACCATAGCTGCCACCATAAACCATGTACTTGGAACTTATTCTCTGTGCACTATTTAGTGGCTAGCAACATAAGCTTTTTTTTCCAGCAGCTACGCTAACAGTTCTTGTCATCTTACTATATCCTTTTAATATGAATTGCACATTCATTGTATAATTTCTTTTAAATATATGGTATTGTAAATGCATGTTTTTGTAAATTTGTACTTAACAACCTTGTAATGGTCTAGGTAATCACACAATAAACTCATTCAGTTTTTGTAGGAAAACGAAATTTCAGAAATCTTTGTCAGTTGACACCACTGCACTTCTGAGTTTAGAATAGTTAAATTGCTAACGTTCTCAGCAAGTTTGCACAGTTTAAAGACAGATTTTTAATGTTTATGAATGAACACTTGCTTCGACTCACCGTCTGGTATTAAATCAACACTTTGCACTAGTCACTGCTTGCAAGGTTAATTTTTGCACTGCTCATCATTTTCCAAGTCTCTGCAAAGTTTCTCAATACGAGTGCAAAATTACTAACAAGTAGTGCAAAACTGGCTCAAACCATTCCAGTTTATGATCTGGTCCCTGATCGCCCTCCTTCAGTAAACACATTATGCATGGCCCTGTTTCAAGTCGAATGGTTGCCTGAATTTGGAACTGCATGCCAGTTGATATTTGCAATTGATTTTCTCTGCTCCTATAATGTAAAATTAGTGTTAAAAGAGATGTTACGCCATACACTCCATGGCTGTCGTCATAATTAAATTTGCATGACCATAAATGTTCACTCTACGTGGGATTTACCTTAAGCCTTTTTCTCAGTCATTTAGGGTTTTACTAAATTTCTCTAGTTTTAGCACTATTTCAAACATGAAAAAAGCATCATTAGGTTTATGATAAAGAGATGAAACCCACACCTCACATGAGTGTGTTTATATGGACGTATGGGCATTACATCTTGGTAAAATACCATATGTGTGAATAAATACATATATAAATTAAAACAACACGTTTTAACAGAGGTACCATGAAATCGCAAGGTCAGATTATACAAATCAGGTAACCAAATAGTAGGAAAACTTTTACTTTCATAGATCATCATTTATTGGTTGGTGCTACAGGTACAGAAATGGTACTCACTGTTTCTGTATCAGTGTCAATAGAATTTTAGCCTTCCTGTAAATCAAGAATAATGAACATTTGAGAGAATCGGAAAGGTTTCACATTCATGATTTCAGTTTGCTTTTTAGGTCTTGCCTAGCGTTGCAGCGCATGCGCTGCCACCTCTGCAGGATATATTGTCGTCAAGTCAACTTCGGAAGTGGGGTGGAAGCTCCGCCCATCCTTTCTATTGGCTGGCGTCATCCTTTTTGGTAAATGCTGGCCTATGATTCAAAGGGAGGCTTTTTGGTGACCTCCCTGTCTCCTTTAGGCCCCGCCCACCCGGACTGGATCTTTTGCTTGCAGCATGATGCTGTCTCCTTAAATTACTCTGTGAGCACTTTATTCCTCACTCGCGCTACGGCGACTGCTTGTTTGTGAGGGTTTCATAATTTCACAAATGGGAGGGATTGAGGTTCTGAATTTCGCCACAAGACATGTAAGCACTGTGGCTGTCTGCCCCTCGAGTGAGTTCGTGTTTATATTGCCTGCGTAGTTCCCGGAAATTTCTCATAGAGTCGGCACCTTGCTGGGCTGTCTCACCAGAAGCCGACAGACTGGGCCAGCAAGCCATGTGGGTCAGCATGGAGGCGATTGCAAACATAGAAAGAGGACAGGGGCTTGCACTGGCCCAGAGTATGTACTGCAGTATTATTATAGCGCTTCACACCACCCTCTGTTTATTTTAGTCACGGACATTAATCGTTTGTATTCAAGCACTGCGGCCACTTAAAAAACAAATATATATATGTGTTCCTATTGGAGCACTATATTTTGTTTTTCTCATCTTCATATTTGGGTGCTGCACTTCATATTCAACATGGCGCCAGCTTTAAAAATAATTGTAATCCCTCACACTAATTGCATGTATTTGGGCACGGCGAATATTCAACACAGCGCCCGCTTTTTAAAACATTTATTTTATAGTGCACACATAACTTTTATATATTCGGGCACAGCGCTTTATGGGCAGTCAAATGCTACAAATAACCAATTAATAAGTCCAGCCGTGTCACACCCTCACACTGCAGCTAATCACACACGACTTCGCAAAAGCCGGAAGCTTTGGCCCTCACTTCCTGGCACTGCATATTTTCCATACCGTACTGTATCGTTTAACATGGAGGGATGCATCAACGGGGACATGGGGGCGATGGTTGAGTGGCTCCCGGAGATCCCAGAATCAGCTGCTTCTAAATAACAAAGGGGGCATTTTAAGGTAATTCTGTTACAGTTTCATTTTCAAAGGCACACGCAAATTTGTTTTTATGTGTTATGTAATAGTTAGTAAAACAAGTTCAGTTTCTGAACGTTAGCCTTTTTTTACAGTTTCATTTTCAAAGGCACACGCAAATTTGTTTTTATGTGTTATGTAATAGTTAGTAAAACAAGTTCAGTTTCTGAACGTTAGCCTTTTTTTCAGTGTAAGCATGAATAATATAGTATGTCACACTAGAACTAATCGGCTTACTTACGCACTTAACAAGCACACTTGCCAGACGGGATTAATACTAATTTGAAGGAGGCCAGCAGGAAAATTCTTTTACAATGATATTCTTACAGGACGGATCTGGGTGGGAAGGGAGTGAAGGGCACGGCATGGCACACACACGGTGCAGGCTACCAACAACTCACAAGTCACTCAGGGAGGGCAGAAAACACTGTCTGGGTGGTAGCCCTGGAAACTATAGCTCTTTTTTTACTTTTCAAAGTTTCGCTAAAAATTTTACTTTTATTTGGCTACTTCATTTTGAACTAA
Source organism: Lissotriton vulgaris (assembly GCF_964263255.1). Lineage (NCBI taxonomy): Eukaryota > Metazoa > Chordata > Amphibia > Caudata > Salamandridae > Lissotriton > Lissotriton vulgaris. Next base: position 1,299,590,574 of record NC_141687.1, read on the forward strand.
CATGAAGCGTTTCGTCCACTTAAAAGCAGAACACACACATTAGGCTAAACTGGTGGTCAGTCTAATTAATTAAGATGAAACAATAAACAGCCCTTTTATAAAACCTTAACAGTCAAATAGGATTTTATCAAATACATATCCATGACTTATACGTAAAAGGTTTACTTGCACTAAAAAAATAACTCATACTTTTCATAATGTTTTTTTTTCCAAACCACCGTTATTTGGTTTTTGGAACAAGCCTCTTTTAAGATGTGTACTCAAATGCAATGTGCATGCTATAAGAGAGCAGGATAAATTGTCTTCCAGCCATACATTTGCTGCAGGATACCAAGTGCATAGTATCTACCCAAATAGCTCTGGCTAGTATATCACGCTATACCTGCTACAACTCCTACTTTTTGTAGGACATTGTAGGACTTTCCACTCTTTCACCGCCATTACTTTTTCATCATAATAACAAACCAGCTTAAACTGCCCAAAAAAAGATCTACAACACACTAAAGAAGCAAACCAAATAAGAACCATCGAGGAATCGTTCTTTTGTTTTTCATCAAACAAAAGTAAACAATAAATACTTTTTTTTTTCAACTACACACCCAAGATTTTTCTTAGGAGCCTGCTGCTGTCAATGATGCCTAGTCTTTATTCCAACCTGCTGATTCTTTAACTAATTAATGCAAGTTAGATTTTTATCTGTTTTCTCTTTGCAACTCTGTGTTTCAGACTTTCTCTTTCTCCTTCTTCACTCCTTTTCCAACTTTCTATCTCTCATGCTCTAGGACAAAGCCTGATGTTGAAAAGAAAGTACTAGTCCCCAAGAACAAGCGCACTTATAGTTGAGGCAGATCACTAAGAATAAAGCACTTAAAACAAGCATTTGCAATGTAATAGGTCTCGCATTTCAGTTTGTGGTATTGGCATTGTAAATGACAATGCCTTTTATTCATTTGTTTTGAAAACCTGCAAGCGGTGCATAAACACGCACTTTGTACATATAGTCCTTGCTTACAAGAAGCAAGGCTGGCAGTAAAAGAGACTGACAGCCTTGCTCCTCATAAGCAGGGACTACAAGTAAAAAGTGCTTGTTTACGGACAGCTAGCAGGTTTTCAAACGCATAAATAAAAGGCATTGTCATTTACAATGCCAATAGCTCAAACTCTCGCAAGTGCAAGAACTATTGCATTGCAAATGCTTGTTGAAATGTGTAATCATATTGTTTGCCACATTTTTCCTCACCATTTGAATTGTGGTGTTGTGCATTGTCCTGAAATAATCACAGTGACACAGTTCTAAAGATACACACCCAGTATGGAACCAAGAAGCATGGGGTCAAGCCCTATGTATGCACAAGTCCGCATCATCCTCGACTGAACCAAACACACCCTGCAAGGGCAAGGGAGCATCTGTAACCTGGGAATCTTGAACACTGTTCTGGCCTGAACAGACACATACACAACACTATGGGTTTGAGGAGTTTGAGGCTGAGCTCTTTCCCACGCTTCGGCTAGTTAGTAACCAGTCGCTCACCTCTGGAGTGGTTCCTTCGCAATGGCCCCTTTATTGAAAAAGCCCACCCTGACTCTAAGTGCTTAAAGAACTTCAGACCTATTTCGCTTCTACCTTTTCCAGCTAAAATTGTAGAGCGGGTGGTGGCAGGCACTCTTTCTAGACACCTAGAGCAGCACAAGCTCTTGAAGGAAGTGCAGTTCGGCTTTCGGCCAGCCCATGGAACCGAGACAGCCCTGGTGACCGTGTTGGATGAGCTTCGTTGGCGAGCAGACAGGGGTCAGGCAGGTGTCTTGATCCTGCTTGACTTGTCTGCTGCCTTCGACACGTTGAACCATGCCATCTTGCTGGATAGGTTGAGAGAGGTGGGGGTTGCTGGCAGGGCCCTGGGGTGGTTTGAGTCTTTCCTCCAGGATAGAGAACTGGCAGTGGCCCTCCCGCCACACCAATCTACCTTCTCTACCATTTCGCATGGTGTTCCCCAAGGCTCAGCAGTTAGCCCGGTTCTATCCAACATCTATATTAAGCCCTTAGTTGCAATCATCAAAAAATATAACATCGAGATTGTCAACTACGCTGATGATACGCAGCTGACTTTCTCCTTGGAGGGAGATGATTCAACCTCCCTGGAAGATTTTCATAATTGTCTGCGAGACACGGCGGGATGGTTGAAGGCTAACTCCCTGCAATTCAATGCTGAGAAGACGGAGGTGGTATACTGCCCTAGGCCTCGGGTGCAAACACCCCTACCCTGCAACTTCTGGCCTGAGGATTTCTCGTCAGCGGTACAGCCAGTGAAGGTAGTGCGAAACCTAGGTGTTATGTTTAAAATGACCTCTCCTTGGAGGCGCACGTATCGAAGCTGGCAGCTGGCTGCCTAGCCATTATTAGACTCCTGAGAAAAATCCTTTCACTACTACCGCCCCCTGGCCGGGTAGAGATGGTACGTTGCACTGTGCTCAGCAGGTTGGATTATTGTAACTCCCTGCTGTTGGATTCTCCGAGCTATCTTATGGACAGACTCCAGAGAATCCAGTCCGCGGTGGCTAAATTAGCGCTGGGGTGGCCGACGAGAGCTTCATCCTCCAAGGCCTTGACCCAGCTACACTGGCTTCCAGTGAGACAGAGGGTACAATTTAAGTCTCTCTGTCTGGCCTTCAAGGCCCTGCATTATTTGGGTCCAGTTGGCCTACAAAGGAAATTTAGGTGGCATGTTCCAGCTCACAGACTACGATCCTCTTCTGCTAGGTTGGTGACAATTCCTAGGTTTAAGAAAACCAAAGCAGGAGGTAGATCGTTTGGCGTAGCCGCGGCGAAATTGTGGAACGCCCTCCCGGCTGAACTAAGACTTACCTCCGATCTCCTCCTGTTTAGGAGGAGATTGAAAACACTGCTCTTCCTGAAACTCTAGTTTCCATTGGCTGTCTTCCGTCGCCATGAGTCTGACAGCGCCAGGATGCCTTTTCTAGGTGATAGTTGCGCTTTTTTACAAATACAATAAATAAATAAATGGGTTAGATTTACTAAGGAATTCCATTGTACTAGTATGACGAAAGTGGTTTCAAGCCAATTAAAGTTTTTAAATGGGATTTACAAATCAACATACGGGGCAATTTACTAGTCCTACCTGAATGCCTTTGTAAATAAATTTATTGAAAATCAGCGGCTTGTTCTGTGCTACATTACATTTAATTGTGGTAAGTGTTCCATGGGTGGAGCATGGGCATTTCTTTGCATCCACCCAAGAAATTTGACGCAATCCCTGATTCACGAAAGGCTGTAAACCTGGAATTTCATCAAAATTGTGTGCCTATCACACACAAGCTCAATGAGGAGAAATATATTATTTCCTCTCGTTATTTCCTCTTTATATGTGTACTGTATTCTACATCTCACATAGAAGGGGGAACAATCCAAGCATTGTTTTTATGCAGGATGGTTTCCCTTCCTGTGCAAAAAGTGTCCTGCCTGTAACACAAGCACCCTTGTGCCATGGCGCAAGGGTTCCTGCATCGGTGCTAGGCAGCCACAAGTGCCCTAGTGCTAAGAAAGAGCTAAACTGGGCAATGTCTTTATAAACATCGAGCAGTTCAGCTATCTCCCTTTCATGCAATGCAGCACAGCAGTTTCTCTTGCTGCACTGAGTTGTGTGAAATCTCAATAAATATGCCCTTCATTCCTCCCAACAAACAGAATGTTCCAGCAACCAAATAGTGCAAAATGAAAACAACACAGCCCTCACCTCTCCTGACTGGATGTAGTCCCAATATTTCTGATCCAGTCAGTGCAGGATCAGCTCAGACATGGTATTTGTAAAAAATTGAATTATTTGGGGTGGACGTTTGCCCACCTCAAGGAATAATCTCAAAACATAGTATTTTTCATGAGGCTTACTTGCACCACCAACTGCCCCTTCCACTGCTTCTAAATTACATTATATTCTTTCATTTGGGACCATTTGAATTATTCCAGGTCAAAAAGGTTGTAAGAACATCATGAACACACTGGTACTATATATGAATTTTTAACTGTACATTGGATTTGTAAGCGCTCTGCTTAAGTACAAAAATAGTCAAACATCCCCACCTTGTGGTTGACAGTCACAAACAAGTGCTAGGTCTGAGAATTAAGTACTGGGGGAGGAGCCGAGCGCATGCCCAAGATGGCCGCATAGGTGAGCAGCTCCGCCGGACCTGAACCCCCGCCCCCGCATCCTGCCATTATCCTGAAGAGCTGAGTCCAGAAGTGACCCCAGGAATTACTCCGGTCCCGCTGTGAAGTCAGAGACCGGAGTTGTGCGCCGCGGCGATTTGGGCCTCCTACACTGGTGAAACCTGGGGTTCTAGTGAAGAAAGTGGCAGGCAGCGGATTGAACAACACCCGCGGTCGGGACCGGAAGTCACCGGACGGGCACGGATGTCCCCAAATCCTGCCAGCGCGAGGAAGGTTGAACCTGTTTGAGGTACCTCGGAGATCCGACTGGGGCTACTCTCTCGCCAAGGGACGGCGGTAAAGAGCCCCTGGCTACGGGGAGAACTAGAGGGACGACGGCCCCAGCTGGAGTGCCGGAGAGACTGCCGGGAGACTGACCATCGCGGAGGGATTCATCCTTGGCTCGGAGAGTGGGCGTTACACCCCTTGGGCACCTTGCCGGTGAGAGGAAGTGGTGAGAAGAAGCTGGCTGGTGGTGGATCCGCTGGGGAAGATCGTCAGGCGGACTTATCTTTCCCCCCCCCACCCCGGGGAGCTACTGGGAGCCTTACTGTTGGTCTCTCTGCCCGGAGATTGGGGCGAGAGACCTGAAGCGCCAGTTGTGAGGTGGCTCCGGTCCCGTGGCGCAATCGAAGACTGGAGCGCTATGGATGGCGGCGACTTGGGCCTCCTGATCAGATGAAGCTCAGAGCTCGAGTGGCTTGAGTGGCGGCCGCGGATTTGACAGCACCCGCGGCCGAAGCCGGAAGTCGCCGGCTGAGCCCGGCTGTCTCCTCGTACTGCTGTCTCCTCGTACTGCCTGCACAAGTGAAGATAGAGCCGCCCCTCCTGCCTGAGGTATTTGGGAGGTCCATTGGTGTCCTCTCGCTGAGAGACGGCGGAGAAGAGTCCCCGCCAGACAGGGAGACGCAGAGAGGTGTCGGAGAGACCACCTGGTGAACGTTGGAGTCAACTTCTTTATCCTGGGTGCCAGGGCGAGGGGGTCTTCTCCTTCATGGCTCCTCACAGATAACAGCCATCAGGTCCTGTCCTCTTCTTTACTTCCACAGGTACAGAAACTGTTCTGTCCAGGTGCCTTGTATTCCACAATTATGCCTGGCACCAGCTAGTCGGTGGTGGTGAATTCGGGACACTCTTTTACCAATGGAGTGAAAATGTCTGGGGCAGCCATAATCATCTTGTCAGTAGTCACTTTTAATTATTGCTAACAGGCTCAGAATGCTATTTGTCAGGGCATTTTCAATTTGGCGAACGTTTTCAGACACAATATACATGAGCTCTGTGGGACGTAGAATGCACTATGGTAATCACTGGTGTTCTTTCATATATATAGCAATAAACTCCAATTTGAAGTGGGTGCGGTACCTACAACAAATGATATACAGTGCTCTGGTAGGTGTTTTTCAGCAACCAGACAGGATACATTAGAATTTAACTGGAATCCTGTTCACTCCCCTTTCAAGTACACCAAAGTGTTATAGGTGTCTCACAAATCTGTCAGGCAAAATGCCTTGCTGTGGTGTCAACAGAATGCCCAAAGCCCCCCACCCTGCATATTCTTTTGAGCTCAGAGGAGTTATCGCTGCCCATTCATATCAGTCTTTGGTGTAACCCTGGGAGGAATTTCACACCTCTTTTACAGCTCTTCCCAGGCTGAACAAAGTCTGCGAGATGCTGGAGATTTAATGCAAATTAGCTTCTAGGAACTTCAGGCAGGAAAATGGTAAAGTTTAGTTTTAAAAGTTACTTTTGCTTAGTATTTTATTAAATATCCAGTTTCAAAGATAGTTATTCAATTATTTTGCTAGTTGGTTCTATAATTGAGATACAATATTAGCATTTTATTCTGTACAATGATTTTCTACCCAAGACAGCTAGGGCTGACTCAGTCTAGGAATATAATAATACTAATGCCTGTCCCATTTTTAAAAAGAATACTTTCCACCTGGTGTTCTACTAGGCCTACATAGAGATGGCTTGATAATATTTAAAACAGTGATCTTTACCTCTCAAAAGGGGTTATTATGAAAGGTAGCAATGAAGGTTTTGCACTGCAGTGGTCAGGCTACACAGGGTAGGCCTGTAGTCATGTTTACACTGCCCATTTAGTAGACGGCACAATAGGTAGGGCATTTCACCAGTGGAATTTAATCTTCAGGCCCTGAGTGTACTTTCTCCAAGCCCGTCTGGACACTTGCCACTGCTCGGAGGTGTTTTAAATATCGTTGCGGGCTCCCGTTGCACGGGAAGCCCGCCAGGACACTTGCCACTCCTTGCCTTGCCACTGTCTTTGGAAGGAGGAGGAGGGGCACAAGGACCACCTCCCTTGCGACCAACATCACTGCTGACATCATCCCATGCCCGGAGGTGCTTTAAATATCGTTGCTGACTCAAGCTGTGCGGGAAGCCTGTCTGGACACTTGCCACTGCCCGGAGGCGTTTTAAATATTGTTGCGAGCTCCCGTTGCATGGGAAGCACATCTGGACACTTTCCACTGCCTTGCCATGCCCATGCCATTGGAAGGAGGAGGAGGGGGAGAAGGACCACCAGTCCCAGCCTTCCCTGTGGCCACCATCACTGCCGACATCATCCCGCACCAGGAGGTGCTTTAAATATTGTTGAGGGCTCACGCTGTGCGGGACATGCGCAGGTGTGCCAGTCTGTGCCCATCATTGCCTGGCATAGACTGGACTGGACCAGGTCCCTGTCATCCCCAACACACTATGGGTAAGCGTAAATTACATCCTAACTTTGACGGTGCGAAAGTGAAAGCTAAAATACCCAGAAACTGTGCCTCCATTATTTCCTATCTGACAACAGCGTTTAGGGCGTTAAATGAGGAAATTCATGTTGTCAAGGAGCAGTTGGACTTGGGGGAGGAAGTAGACTGGATAAGGTCCTGCAGAGCCCCCCTGGGGTGTCATAAAGTGAAAATGTGCCATCCAAGTCAAACGGTGTTAACTCTGTCTCAGAGACTGGGGATAAGGAGAAAATAACTATGGACGTGCTTTATGACATTCAGCCTACTTCCCGCGGTTGCAGGACATTTTCGGTGGGAAGGTCGGGAGGAGCAGTACCCGGTGCTCCAACAGGGGCTATACTGAGGAAGAAACGTACAAAGGGTCTGAAATCGGGGGTGAATATTGCTGACTCTTTTACTGGGGGGACTAGTGGACCCTGGGAAAATGAAGACTGGTCCAAAACCCATTTTGCTGTTGTTGTGGAAAATGCCATTTATTCGCACCTTGAGACTTCTGTGGGGGCAAATGAAGAGGGCCTAACACATTGCCTTAAAAATGTATTGGAGGCCATGTTGATTAAATTGTCCTTATTGACGAGTACCTAAATATAATGAGGTCTTATAATGAGGGTAGAAATGACAACTCTGCTCAAAGTAAGGTGGATTTGATGGACCAAGTAACTACAGGTCATTTACAACCAGGACCGTCCACCGAGGCCCAAATCCCTGCCCCCAATTATGGGATTTCTACATCTGATCTTAATAACTCACCCATCAACTATGATATGTCAATTCCTGGTGCTATAGTCTTGTAAGGCCCCAACTGTAGTCCGAACAGCCAGCAACCTCTGTCAGCAGAGTACGGCCTAACAAGCCCCCACGAGTACAGGAAAACAAATGCAGACTTCACCTACCTCCGGAGGCTACTCCCTTGGGAGCCATACTGGTAGGGGTCTCTTGTTTGAAAGATAACATAAATGATACCCCAGTTGGACTGATTCGCAAGGTTAAGCATTGATGCTCAAAGGTCCCAGAAGGTGGGCTCTAAGCCGCGTCACATATTATTATGGCCAGACGCATGGGGTGGGTTGGACAGGGTGTGAAGTCGGCTGAGGGAGACTGTGTTGGTATTAATTTTAACTGGTCCAATGTAGCTCACTTACTGTTTAAAGAGCCTGGTAGCTTTGGGATGGATGAGATCAGAGTGCTCCCCTTAGGGTTTTTCTATCGCCCACTTGTGAGAAACAAAGCCGAGAATTCTACATTGCGGCGTAGCTGTCAGGAAAACCCTAGCGTTAGTCTCCCTTCAGAGTGCTAAAACCAATAGTTGGCAATGGATCAGGAATTATCCCAGGTGGAAACGACAATTGCCCTACCTCCAATTTCTTTCGGCTCTCTTCCTGAAGACTTTGGCTTTCAAGAGTAATCGTGTAATTCCAACATGGCCGCTACACCAGTGAGAGAGGTTAGCGTTCTATGCTTCCTCTCTTCCTAACGTTCTCTGAATTCTACACCGGCTCTCGAGCGCTGCTCTTCACACTTCAACTGTCACCGGCAGCTGTGAGCAGCCCTTCATATTAGTGCTTGAGGAAATTCTTCTGACAGGAAATTTCTACCGTTTTGCGGTATTCCATTTACGTTCGCCTTTGTGGCGAGTATTTGGTGTTCACAACAAGGAGTTTAAATCTCCTCTTTTTGGTTGTTTGTCCCAGACTCAGTCCTAAAGAATTCAGTCTTCTCAGGCTGTGTTCCTCTCAGAGCTTCATTCCTTCCTTTCCGTTCTCGTCATTTCTTGAACTAGAGCTCCATCCTGAGTCAACTTGTTTTCGTCTATTAACAAGCTCTTCAGAACTGAACTACTACCTGAAGTCAAGGAAGGTCTTGTTTCTCTTGAGAATTGACTCTGTATAATTATATGCTTAAGACCTTCTGAATTCAATATTCATCTTCAAGAGAGAACATTTGTTTCCTGAAAAGTCACTACTAATTACTTGAGAGAGGGGCAATTGTCTCTGGGTTTAAAGGTATATTGACATAAGAATGTAATATATTATTTATCAGGAACTATACTAGGAAAATTGGTTGGTGTATGTTGTGCTTGTGTCATCCCTGCAGCTACCTGTCTACTTAACCTTATCCTACTGCAGGAAGACTCCAACCATTCCTCGAGGTGCAGAAAAAACAGAAGCTATTCCAAGGCAGTCTATCTCTTCTCTCTCTTCCCATGTTCCCCTTCCCCCGTGGCGTGCTGGCAGGAGTAGTTTCCTAGTCAGTAAATTGCGGGGGCATTGGAGAAATATTATTCTGCTCTTGTGTAACCATGGGCGAATTTTGCGGATCTCGCGTTCGCGAATTTTGCGGATTTGCGAACTCGCAATCCGCAAAATCCGCGAATTCCCGCGAATTTGCGGATTTTTTTTTGCGTGTTCGCAATTGTTTCTGCCAGTTCGCGAGGATTTGGTACTAGTTCGCAATTGCGAACTTACTTGTCGGCTCGCAACGGTCGCGACTATGTTGTTTCTACGTCTGGTTCATCATCACAGCCTCCCAGCACCCTCTGTTTCACCACTGGCACCCTCTCTTTGACCCATGCCACCCTCTGTTACATCAATGCCACCCTCTGGTTCATCATCACTGTAGAAGATGGGGGGGAAAAGCAAGCCCACCTGCCCTGCTTGAACTGACATGAATTAATTTGGGGTTAGTTTATTAACAACACCTGCCCTGCCCCAACTGACAATAATGAATTAGGGGCTAATTAATGTGTCACTGAAAGAATTTCAAGTTCCAGCCTGGCACCTGCTTGTCTGCTCCTTTAGCTGTAAATCAGGACCTTTGTGGCATACAGTTAAGGTCAGAGCAGGGTCACACAATAGTTGCAAGCAGGCAACCGAATTCTGGAGGGCCCCCTCAGGAAGCACTACAAAGAATCGTTACAAATCATGAGGTTGACCTTTTGCACCTGCTCATTGCTTTTGCTTTTGCTGAAATCGTTTTTCGTTTTTTTTTGCGCTATTCGCGGGGCGCGGCGTCGTGCGAAACCGACCGCGGAAGCCGCCAATTCGTGCGAATGAGCATTTTATTTTTTTGCGGCTTGTTGTTTCGCGAGTTTTTTTGCAGTATTCGCGAGCCGCTTGCAGCGCAACACGCGAATTTACCCCAAGGTAGAGTACGGGCGCGGCCATTTTGTTTGCGTGACGTATTTCCGTTTCCGCCCGCTATGTATAATCTCGCGCAGTAAGCGCATTGCGAGTAGAGGTTCGCACGAGATCGCGCGGGAAATCTAGAGGTTCGCACGAGATCGCGAGGAAAATCTCGCGCGAACTTACTTTCGCGCTCGTGAACGGGCGCCGGCCATCTTGTTTTTCATTCATTTCCTGTGTCTGGGCATGGTGTTTAATCCTCTTGGTATCTTTGCCATCCTTTGCTTGTTTTCAGGTTTTTTTTTACGATTTTGCTTCTTATCTATCCCTCTCTTTTCCTAGCTGTATATTTTTGTCTTTTCTGCTATTTTTCTTTACTTTTAAACTACTTTTTTTAAACTCTTTTCTTTTCTTCTTCCCTATCCTATTCTTTCTTAATTTTCTACTTCTTCCTACCTTACCTGCCCAGACCATGGTCAAGCCAGGCGCCGTGAAGCTGCCCAGGCACTTGAGGGCCGCAGCGGCGGTGGGGAGTAGTGCTGGACCCAGTGCCAGGACAGCATGCGGGAGATTGAGGGGGGAGCAGGTGACGCGACGGGAGATATTCAGCCCGGAGGAAGTGGGCGCGCTGGTCTACTTCGTCCAGCGCCGCCTGCCCAGGACCATCGCGGGAGGCGGCAGGATCGCGGCCGGCGGCTACAACATGCGGGAGCGTCGGAAGCGGTGGGAGAAGGTGTGCTGGGCCATATCCCACCTCTACGGGGTCCAGCGCACCTACAGCCAGGTCACCCATCCCTGGACGGACCTCCTGGACCGCGAGCGCGACCTGCTGGACCAGCTCGGCTTGGAGATCCCCGGGCTTGGTGAGTAGTAGTAGCCATTTAATCACTCACTACTATGATGTTTTCTCCTGCTCTGTGTTGTTGTATTGCAAATATTTGTTTTTTACATGGAGCAAGCCAATAATGCCGCTGATGACGATTACATTGTAGTTAAATTATATTTCAAAATCTTCTGTGCATTTCAGGTGCACTGCTCTCCTTCTCAGTGGCGTTGCTACTATGCTTATTTGTTTTCTATTTCGTGGTCTCATTGGCCTGAGTAACTATTATGTATGAGTGTACTTTACAGAACTGCGTAATGCTAGACACTAGGGGGCAGATTACATTTACAAGCCCCTTGCGCCACGTTTACGTTGCCTTGCGTGACGCAACAGCGGCGTAAACGTGCCGCATCCCTGCGAGTCATTTACAGCATGACGCATCTAGGGAGATGCGTCACGTTATAAAGCCATGGGCCTGCACCACAATGGGTGCGTTCCTAGTACGCAGGGTGGGCGGTCCGGCGGCTGTGCGCCTCGCAAAATTGCCTGCGTGAAATCTACAAGATTTAACGCAGGCACTTCTGCGACGCTGCTACGTCAATTCAATTCCTTATGTCTGCTCGAAGCAGGCTAAAGGACTGACACAGCATGTTAAGTATTGGGTGGCCCTGAGCATTACTGGAGTTGCATTGCGTTGGCGACGTGACTCCAGCGATGCGCCGCTCTTACGTGACGAATTGCGTCACGCAAGTGCCTACCCTTGCGCCAGGGCGCGCCGCATTGTAAATGAGGCGCATCTGCCGTGTCGCAAGGGTAGTTTTGCGTGACGCATTTGATCTGGCGCATCTCTGGAGATGCGCCAGAACGCGTAAGTAAGTATGCCCCTAAGGGGCAGAATTGCAATTACCGTCGCATCCCTGCAAAGTAGCAGGGATGCACCATTAATTGTGCGGCCCGCTACCACCACCAAACATGGTGCGCCGTATTTGCAATGCGGCGCACCATGGGCCCAAAACGTCACCGAAGCTTTACTGCTGGAGTTGCGTCACAACGATGGCGCAGCTCCAGCAATGCTCTGGGGTACCCTATCTCCCCAATGCTGGGTCAAGCCGTACGTCTGCTTCAAGCAGGTGCAGGGTTTGTGTGACGCATCATTGTCCTAAAGGTGACTGATTGAAATTTTGTAGATTTCCCTCAGCCACTATTAGGATGTGTTCCAGCGCAGGAATGCCCTCCCTTGCGCCGGAACGCCCCCTGATGGCGCAGGGCTTTATAACGGGATGCATCTCCCAAATGCGTCACGTTGTTATAATATTATACGCCGCACCATGGCGCCCTTTTTTGTTTAGCTGCTGCGTCACAAAAGTCACGCAAGAACGGCTCAAAAGAGCCGCAAGGGGCTTAAATCTGCCCCTTCCTTTGTACCCCTGACAATAAGAAAAATAGTGGCGGTGGATTGATAGTTTGACTATTTCAATGACTGGTAATGTAGCAGGCAACTGTTAGTGTTGTCACTGATCTGACTGAAATCACAATGGAGTTTGTCTGTCACTTTGCGTCTTGCCTGCGGACTGCTGCCTGCCAGTCCTAGGTGAACGTTTCAGTACTTTGTTTAGTGAGTTACGTGACTTTCGAAGTCACAGGTCCGCAAATAAATGAAAACTAACCCTAATCAATATAATTTCGCGGAAATATTTTGTTATTGTTCTTTTGAAATGTTTGATTTGGTTGACATTGACAAGCAACAATCATCCATGTTTTCTGTTCTTTCTTTCATGTTGTATGTCAGCTCCCCCCAGGGGCGAGAGGAGGACACAGGAGCAGCAGGCGGCGGATGCTGTTCAACAGGGCCAGGATCGGGCAGGCGAGGGCTCCTCTGCTGGCCCCAGTAAGTTTTCATTTTAGACTAGTACCTATTTTTCCTAGCGTTCCTCATTTGACTTTTTTCAAAATTGTCTTTGCTCTTCTTGTAGACTGTATCTAAATTCTTATCCTGCCTCTACTATGACTCCCTGTGGTATTACTAGATTATTCTTATTAGTCTGTCTGTGTAGCTAACTAAGTTTGCACGGTTGGCGAAACTCCCATGATTCTAGTCAGCAATAGCTCTATCAACTTAGTGCAGTCCTCTGGGATTTTCCATAATGTCTTTTGAAGTGTTCTATCTGGACTCATGCTTGCAAAAATTGCAAAACCTTTCGCTCAGTCACTCTAGTCTGGACCAAAATACACAGATTGTATTTAAGTTTAAAAGCTTTGTTAAAAGTAAACACATTTATTAAAATGAAGTCATAATAAAACTAAACGTTTAACTGATAATGGAAAAGTGGTTAGTGCTGACGATTAATTGAAGACATTTCTTGTGGTCGAGCCGAGCTCTCACCTGGTTTCAACTTGATCTTGTTGTTAGAAGTCCATCTTCTGTCTGTGTGGAGAAAAATGGTGCGTGTTAAAAAAACAGCCTTCATCAGTTGTGCCAAAAAGTGCAGCAAGACAACCTTCCCTGGAAAAAGGGACATTTTTTTTAACTTTAACGTAGACAGTCACAAATTACATTGTTTTCACATGTCTTCATTCCTAGACCAAAGACTAGTGAGTGCTTTATTCTAACATTCTTAAATGTACTTTGTAGGTGGAACATCTGGTGGCGGGGCCAGTGTGGAGGTGGTGGTGCTCGACACGGAGGCGGAGGGCGATTCTTCAGGGGAGGAGGCGGCGGCTGTGAGAGTTGAGACGGTGGTGGTGGCGGCCAGAGGTAAGCTCTTATATATTCCTTACTTATTGAGATTGAAGACTAGCTGGGAAGGCAAGAATATGAGATGCATGGCTGGGTGAATGATGAAGCAATGATGGGTGGAAGGACAACAGCCTGGGTGGGTGACACAGAAACTGTATGTGTCCATATACCTGGATCATGCTACTATCTGACTCTTAGATAGCATATGTGTATCTAGAGCAGGGGTACTCATAGTACGGCCCGCGGGCCGGTGGTGGCCCGGCAAGCCTTCCTTGGCGGTGCGCAGACCTTGCAGACAATCACTGCTCCCCCGGCCCCCACAGAGCAGAGTGGAGATGCAAGGCCACAAAGAGGTGAAATAGAACAAAGCCTCTGTGGGGCCGGGCAAGCAGTGATTGTCAGGGTGGAGAAGCAGGGGCGCTACAACAAACAAAGCCTCAATAATATGTTAATGGTCTTTTAAAGACCTGTTAAGTACTTTGGTGTTGTTGTCTGTGTGTGCGCGTTGAGGAAGCGGTCTCAACCCGGGCTGAAGGCTGACACAGATAGACACACACACAGTGAGATGACAGAGGGGGAGGTAGAGGGAGGGCAGGAGGGAGAGAGAGATGGAGAGGGAGGGCAGGAGGGAGAGCAGGAGGGAGAGAGATGTATGTAAATGCTGGGTCTGGTGGCTCAGTGGGTGAGGGCATCTGCTGCAGGGACCTGTGTGCAACCTCATGGTCACAAGTTATCGTTTTGCTTTAGCCCCGCCCCCTCTGACTCCGCCCCCACCAGTGCGGCCCTCGGCCCCAAACTACACTGTAAATGTAGCCCCTGAGAGAAAGTTTGTGAGTACCCATGATCTAGAGAGAGTAGACGGTCAGTGGATGAACTAAGTGTAACTTTGAAGAGCATGTAACACTGCACCCGCACGTCCGTTCCAGTGTAGGAAAGGCAAGGAAAAGAACTTTTAATTTTGTCCAAATACTACCATCAATAGTAGCAGTAGTTTGTATTGCAAGCACTGCATAGATCCGGTTATTACGGTGGCCACTCCCTACCTCTCTTAATAAGTTTAGTAGTACTCAGTCATTCATGTGTGGATGTATCACTGGTCACTCAATAAAAAGCAAAGCACCAAAAGTCATCCCATATATAAGCAAAAACATCCCATTTGAAGTGATAGATAATCAGATTATTTATCTTCTTCAATTTTCCATTTCTAGTACTCATTTCCACTGTAGGGTGAAAGTTAAATTAATTAAGGAGTAGCCCTTGAGTTGTAACAGAGTATTCTCAGTGCCACCCGTAATAGAAAAGTAAGAGCTTCACCACCTGCATGTACTGGACGGGTACAGTAACGCAACGCAAGTCTAGGTCACTCCTCATGGCGTGCGTCTCTTTTTCTCGGGTGCAAGTTTACTGCGCTGGCATTATGCCGGCTTGCAGAAGATAACGTACCAATTTTCCAAAACAAGAGACAAGAAGAAGAATAAGACTGGTGTACTTTCATAGTCGACTCTAATGGAAGTCCATAGTGCTCGTAGAATTTGTTCCTTAAACTCCCACTAATGTTAGAGCAAGGATGAAGAAGTGTGAGGTTAGATAGATACTGGCCTCAATAGTTATGTAATGCGTTTGCAAGTTGCTAGTTGTAGTGCAACACAAATTTCTGCTGAATGATTGAGTTAATCTTAAGGAGCATTGGTTACAGACTATGTCTTTCTTTCTTCATATAGGTTCTCCTTCCAAACGAACAAGGAGGAAGGAGCTGGCTAGAGCGGCCCGGCAACGGAGGATCGATGCCACTGTGGCCGAATATCGGCGGCTGGTGGCCCTGGAGGACGAAGAAAGTGTGCAGTCGACCACAACAACTACGTCGTCTGCATCGGCCTCCGTTCCCCCACGGGCTGCCAGTGCCACCCAGCACAGTGGTCCACCCAGACTGAGCCGGGCTGCCAAAGCCAAACGCCACCGCCGAGTAGCAAGGACAACAGCTACAGCTTCCTCTCACAGCCGTTGCACCTACAAGGCATTGAAGGCACGCCTGCGCCGCAGTACCCTGATGGTGTCCCGCCTCCAGCAGGAGCTCCACCACTTTTCCAACCAGTTGGAGGGGCTCCGCGTAGAGCACGCCTTGCTCCGCCAGGAGCATGATGCCCTGGCCCAAAAAGTTGACAGCATCCGCCCATAGTGTCCCTTGCCCCTTTTTTAGAGACTTTTGGGGGGTGGGAATTGGGAGTTGGGTTTTTGGGGACTTTTGAAGGACAATCGTTGGGGTTAGGGAGGGTCTTGCGGGAGATTATTTTGTTAGGGATATAAATATACTTTTTCAAACTTTATCTGAGCATACCCGTTTCTTACTGCTTGCCTGGTGGGTGGGGGTTTAACGTTGACTTTGTTTTCCTGAAAGTTTAGTTCCATTTTCTTCCTTTAAGTGTAAATGCCCAAATGTTTTCAACACTAAGTGCCTCTCACAGACGAAGTGAATCCAAGAGTCCTAGGACTTTAGTAGTACTACCTTCAGTCTCTCGTCTCTCGTACTAATACTCCATTATACCCCCAAACCACCAAACGCTTATCTTACCTGTAATTTGTGTTTGAAAGTAGGGCTAGACCCAGGGCTGGCTCCACGGGAGACAGCGAATATGGTTGGCAATCTTGGTTGGATAAAATTTCCTCATAGCGGTGGTACTAGTGGTGTGACACAGTGGCAGTTGCATGCCTATGAAAAAAAAGAAAATGAAATCTGGTTTGTCCTCCTGAGCAATTCAACGGTACAACTGAGAATATAGCAGGTGACAGAAGTACAGTAGAACAGTGCCACATTGTAGCCTAACAAATGGTAAAGTATAACTACTAATTCGGTTGAAGTTCTTTCACATTAGCAATGGTTCTTTGTCAAGCAGAATAAGAATATATCCTCGGATTTCTTCACCAGCCTGTTGCTATCACCTTATCCTCCCCAGCAAGTGTGTGGATTTATTGCTGTCATTTAGTCACACATCAATCAAAACCACACAGCCCGGGGGAAGAGGGTTAGGGTTTGAAAAATGGATGGGTACGGGGGTTTTTGGGAAAGGTTTTGGGAGACAAGAAAAAATAGCACAGCATAGACAAACAATTGTGAACATAAACAAATCTTTGGGTACAAACCTATCCATCAATCTTTGAAAGTGCATGCACTACTGCATACATGTCAGTGAAAAGTAAGTAGTACATTCGACAACTGTGGAAGAATAGAAAGAATGCGACAGTACAGGGCCTGTGTGGAATTATTGATAACGATATTCAACATAAGGTCTCTGTACTTAGCCAGATACCCGAGAGCCTTGCTGGTCACTATAAATCCATTCACAACAACACTCAGTGGGGTTGGTCTGGAAGGTATAGTAGATAGAAAAGGAGAAATTGCTTGTTTTCTAGGTGTCCCCTCTCTCACCAGGGTTGCCCCTTGGTGACATGCTTCATCATTGGGGCCATCCCAGTCCTCTACGGCCTGGGGCGTGCTGCGACTTGCGAATTACGTAGGAGCACTTACAAATGACTATGTGTGGTGCAGATGTGATAGTGGAGTGGACTAAGTGATGTGTTAAGGGATCAATTTAGAAGCAGAGAGAGATCCAAGAAATGCAGTCACAGTCAGAGAAAAAGGCAAGGGATACTGTATCTATGTGGTTGTAGTGGTCCTGTTGGAAGTGGTAAGTAAGTTGCCTGCAGAAAAAAAATCCTCCTTTTAGCGGCACTCCTCCTTTGCAGCCGACGCTTCGTCCATCGATGTTGGTCACCAGAAGACACCCTGTAAAAAAAAGCACAGCATAGACAAACAATGGAACATAAACAATTCTTTGGGTACAAACCTATCCATCAATCTTTGAAAGTGCATGCACTACTGCATGCATGTCAGTGAAAAGTAAGTAGTACATTCGACAACTGTGGAAGAAAGAATGCGACAGTACAGGGCCTGTGTGGAATTATTGATAACGATATTCAACATAAGGTCTCTGTACTTAGCCAGATACCCGAGAGCCTTGCTGGTCACTATAAATCCATTCACAACAACACTCAGTGGGGTTGGTCTGGAAGGTATAGTAGATAGAAAAGGAGAAATTGCTTGTTTTCTAGGTGTCCCCTCACTCACCAGGGTTGCCCCTTGGTGACATGCTTCATCATTGGGGCCATCCCAGTCCTGTACGGCCTGGGGCGTGCTGCGACTTGCGAATTACGTAGGAGCACTTACAAATGACTATGTGTGGTGCAGATGTGATAGTGGAGTGGACTAAGTGATGTGTTAAGGGATCAATTTAGAAGCAGAGAGAGATCCAAGAAATGCAGTCACAGTCAGAGAAAAAGGCAAGGGATACTGTATCTATGTGGTTGTAGTGGTCCTGTTGGAAGTGGTAAGTAAGTTGCCTGCAGAAAAAAAATCCTCCTATTAGCGGCACTCCTCCATTGCAGCCGACGCTTCGTCCATCGATGTTGGTCACCAGAAGACACCCTGTCCACTGCCTGCCTGATGCTGAATTGTGGCTCACTACTGTGAAGCCTGACTCCATCCTTTTTTCCCCATTGCAGAGACTGAAACCCGGCCTGTAGTTATTCAACGAAAAACAGGAAGTGATATAATATTACAACACCACTGATAAATAAATATAAGGTATGTAGGCTGTGGAGTGCAAAAAGTCACAATTTGATTTTCCTAGTAGACAGTACAATATTTTTGAAAGTGCGTACTCTGAGTCACCTTTTGAAGGATAAATAAGTATGGGCAAATTAATGTAGCGGATCTTGCCCCTCAAGCTAGGTGTACTGTAAACTGTGTTTTAGAACAAAATTAGATCTTCCTAGCAGTGCTCCCACCCAGACCCTTACTAAAGCCAGTCGCAAAAATGTAGAAGACCCCCAATCAAATCTCAAAAAACGAGGCCTAGCAGAAAACTGGTGACAAAACTTACTTTGAAAGTAAAAGTAGGCCGAAGTACCCCCTTCCTAATTACCCATTACCCACCGTGGATTGCATTCAAACCACTTGCAAGCAACCAAGCAAAAGTAGCCATAGCCAGCATCGCTCCAAGACTCGAAATCCCCCCCACTCAAACACATGCAATAGAAATACTGCTAACCCTAACGAACCCTAAGTTAAGAATAGTGGCAAAGGCTTTCTTTAACTATGCCAAATCCCCCCTTTCCCACCATGGATTTTCTTCAAATGACTTGCAACCAAAATTACACATTCTCACGAGTGCTCTAAGACCCCAGAACTCAGTTGGAAAAATCTAGAACACCCCGAAACACATGCAATCCTGCTGCTAGGGCTAACCCTAACGAACCCTAAGTTACAAAAAGTGCCAAAACTAAAGGCTTTTCCGCGAGGATTTTGTCCCAACCACTTCTACCCGGTATTAGACCTTCCCAGGAATGCCCCAAGACCCGGCAACCCACCCGCCAAGAAGCATAACACCCCCAAACAGGCCAAAAGCAAAATCTCATACTTGCAATATTTCTGGGCCTTCGGTCCAAACGCGCTGCGTAGCTAGGCCATAAGTCGGGGTTGGCACGACGGATTTCCTGAAAAGCAAATGCAATCAAGATTAGAGTGTCCCAGCAATGCTCCCAGACCACGAAACTCACCCACAAACAGACGGAATCCCCCCTAAGAGCACCTCAAAGGCAAGCAAGTCATCAAAAACACAAAAAAATTTCCGCCTGGGATTTGGTCCAAAACACTTTTATCCGGTATTAGAGCTTCCCAGCAATGGCCCCAGAGCCGTCAACCCAGGAGAAAACGAGTAGAAGCCCCCCAAACAGCCAAAGAGCAAAGGTACAAAAATGGGGACTTCGTCAATTTTTCACAAATTTCCCAAATCACTCCGCGCGCGCTCTGCAGCTAGGCCCTAAGTCCCCTCTGCCACCATGGATTTGCTTCAAACCTCTTGCAAAGTAAAGTATATATAGCCAGCAGTGCTCCCAGACCACGAAACTCACCCACAAACACCAGGAAGCCCCCCAAACAGGCCCCCGAAAACGCTACATAGAGCAAAATGTCAGAAATAGCCAAAAAAAAATCGGCCTGGATTTTGTCCCAACCACTTCTACCCGGTATTATACCTTTCCCAGGAATGCCCCAAGACCCGCCAACCCACCCGCCAAGAAGCATAACACCCCCAAACAGGCCAAAAGCAAAATCTCATACTTGCAATATTTCTGGGCCTTCGGTCCAAACGCACTGCGTAGCTAGGCCATAAGTCGGGGTTGCCACGACGGATTTCCTGAAAAGCAAATGCAATCAAGATTAGAGTGTCCCAGCAGTGCTCCCAGACCACGAAACTCACCCACAAACACCAGGAAGCCCCCCAAACAGGCCCCCGAAAACGCTACATAGAGCAAAATGTCAGAAATAGCCAAAAAAAAATTCGGCCTGGATTTTGTCCCAACCACTTCTACCCGGTATTAGACCTTCCCAGGAATGCCCCAAGACCCGGCAACCCACCCGCCAAGAAGCATAACACCCCCAAACAGGCCAAAAGCAAAATCTCATACTTGCAATATTTCTGGGCCTTCGGTCCAAACGCGCTGCGTAGCTAGGCCATAAGTCGGGGTTGGCACGACGGATTTCCTGAAAAGCAAATGCAATCAAGATTAGAGTGTCCCAGCAATGCTCCCAGACCACGAAACTCACCCACAAACAGACGGAACCCCCCCTAAGAGCACCTCAAAGGCAAGCAAGTCATCAAAAACACAAAAAATTTTCCGCCTGGGATTTGGTCCAAAACACTTTTATCCGGTATTAGAGCATCCCAGCAATGGCCCCAGAGCCGTCAACCCAGGAGAAAACGAGTAGAAGACCCCTAAACAGCCAAAGAGCAAAAGTACAAAAATGGGGACTTAGTCAATTTTTCTCAAATTTCCCAAATCACTCCGCGCGCGCTCTGCAGCTAGGCCCTAACTCCCCTCTGCCACCATGGATTGGCTTCAAACCTCTTGCAAAGTAAAGTATATATAGCCAGCAGTGCTCCCAGACCACGAAACTCACCCACAAACACCAGGAAGCCCCCCAAACAGGCCCCCGAAAACGCTACATAGAGAAAAATGTCAGAAATAGCCAAAAAAAAAATCGGCCTGGATTTTGTCCCAACCACTTCTACCCGGTATTAGACCTTCCCAGGAATGCCCCAAGACCCGGCAACCCACCCGCCAAGAAGCATAACACCCCCAAACAGGCCAAAAGTAAAATCTCATACTTGCAATATTTCTGGGCCTTCGGTCCAAACGCGCTGCGTAGCTAGGCCATAAGTCGGGGTTGGCACGACGGATTTCCTGAAAAGCAAATGCAATCAAGATTAGAGTGTCCCAGCAATGCTCCCAGACCACGAAACTCACCCACAAACAGACGAAACCCCCCCTAAGAGCACCTCAAAGGCAAGCAAGTCATCAAAAACACAAAAAAATTTCCGCCTGGGATTTGGTCCAAAACACTTTTATCCGGTATTAGAGCTTCCCAGCAATGGCCCCAGAGCCGTCAACCCAGGAGAAAACGAGTAGAAGACCCCCAAACAGCCAAAGAGCAAAAGTACAAAAATGGGGACTTAGTCAATTTTTCACAAATTTCCCAAATCACTCCGCGCGCGCTCTGCAGCTAGGCCCTAAGTCCCCTCTGCCACCATGGATTTGCTTCAAACCTCTTGCAAAGTAAAGTATATATAGCCAGCAGTGCTCCCAGACCACGAAACTCACCCACAAACACCAGGAAGCCCCCCAAACAGGCCCCCGAAAACGCTACATAGAGCAAAATGTCAGAAATAGCCAAAAAAAAATTCGGCCTGGATTTTGTCCCAACCACTTCTACCCGGTATTAGACCTTCCCAGGAATGCCCCAAGACCCGGCAACCCACACGCCAAGAAGCATAACACCCCCAAACAGGCCAAAAGCAAAATCTCATACTTGCAATATTTCTGGGCCTTCGGTCCAAACCCACTGCGTAGCTAGGCCATAAGTCGGGGTTGCCACGACGGATTTCCTGAAAAGCAAATGCAATCAAGATTAGAGTGTCCCAGCAGTGCTCCCAGACCACGAAACTCACCCACAAACACCAGGAAGCCCCCCAAACAGGCCCCCGAAAAAGCTACATAGAGTAAAATGTCAGAAATAGCCAAAAAAAAATCGGCCTGGATTTTGTCCCAACCACTTCTACCCGGTATTAGACCTTTCCCAGGAATGCCCCAAGACCCGCCAACCCACCCGCCAAGAAGCATAACACCCCCAAACAGGCCAAAAGCAAAATCTCATACTTGCAATATTTCTGGGCCTTCGGTCCAAACGCACTGCGTAGCTAGGCCATAAGTCGGGGTTGCCACGACGGATTTCCTGAAAAGCAAATGCAATCAAGATTAGAGTGTCCCAGCAGTGCTCCCAGACCACGAAACTCACCCACAAACAGACGGAACCCCCCCTAAGAGCACCTCAAAGGCAAGCAAGTCATCAAAAACACAAAAAATGTTCCGCCTCGGATTTGGTCCAAACCACTTTTAGTGCTTCCCAGCAATGGCCCCAGACCCGTCAACTCACCTGCAGAGAGGTAGAACAACACCCCCACAAGTGCTGAGTCTTTCTTCATTGGGCGTAAACCAGCCCTCTGCTTTGAGGGAAATAGGAGTCTGGAGGAGGAGGATAGAGGAGCATGTTCTTCTGAACTTGTGAACCTGAGGAATGCAGACTGCGGCACCTTCAAATCAATTAGCAAACAAGTAAAGACAGTTCTGCTGATGGGCTTGTTTTTGTGATTATCTGATTAAAGTTTGAATTATATTAACTGTGCACAACAAAGAAAGACAGACACACAGGAATAAAAGTGAATAAGGATGAAAAAGAAAGTTATTGATTCGTTGTCTCATTTTCAGGGCTCGGTATCACGGTCCAGGAATAAGAATAAGGCTTCGTCATCATACTCTGCGAATTCAGGCAGGGTGAGCTCAGTGTCACCTGACAGAGTAGAAATTCCCTCATCTATGTTGCTGGCCACCTCCTCTTCATCCGGCACGCTCTCTCGTACTCTGAAATCTGGTGGTATGAGGTGCTGATTTATCTTGATCATTGTTAACCTCTCCGCATTTTTGGGCGAGAGGCGGCTCCGTTTGGGAGTTACAATCCCACCAGCCGCACTGAAAACCCGTTCAGAAGACACGCTTGCGAGTGGGCAAGACAAGTAGTTTAAAGCCAGGTTGGTGAGCTGTGGCCACAATTCTTTTTTCCCATGCCAATACGCCAATGGGTCAGAATTAACATAGACCTCTGTTGAGTCATTCAGATAGTCCTTCACCATCGACTCAAGGTCCTCATCCAAGGTTCCTCCACTTTGCTTAGCTCTTGCTGTGCCTCTGACCTTTTGAGAACCAAACCCACGCAGAGCTAGCCAATCCTCTTCAGCCTCCAATGTTTCTGTTGTCTTTCGTGCAGATGGTCCGGTTGCCGGTGTCTTTAACGGCTGAGAGGTCACTTGTGCCACAGCCACAGGTGCAGAAGTGGATTGTTTTGACTGGGGATGGCCTGCTGATGTACTGCCATTTCCTTCAATTTCCAGCCGTTCTGTTTCAAACTTCTTGGCTGACAAGGCTAGCCAACGTTTGTACTTTGGAACATGTTCATCATCAAAAGGAAAGAATGCTTGGCCTGCCAGCGCCTTTTTGTAGCGTGGATCCAGAATAGTAGCACAAATGTAATGCTGTTCTGAGTGGATCTTTTTAAGACGTTCATCACCTTGTAGGAGCTCTAATAATTGCTCAGCCAGAAGCAAAGAGTCTTGGTTTTTATCTTTTCCAAACACAGAACACACCTCCTTCAGTTGGTCCTCCAGCATGTACAACAATGGGATAGCTTTTCCCAAATTAGAGTCCTCCTTGCTGACTGCACGCGTGAAGAACTCAAAAGGACGAAGCATGCGTGTCAGGCTTTCAACTATGTTCCATTGCGGCCCACCCATCCTCAGCTCCTCTGTACCCTCTTTAAGGAAATATTGATCGAGTTCCGTATACTGCTCATACAGACGCTCAAGCATGTAGAAGGTTGAGGTCCAACGTGTTACCACCTCCTGGATGAGTGCTTTCACTGGCATTTGACGTTGATATAGCAGGCTCCTCAGCTGCTTCCGGGCCTCAAAAGAATGCCTGAAATGCTTGCACATTTTTCGGCAGGTCTCCAATACACTGTACGCTGCACTGCCTTTATTACCCAAGAATTTTTGGACAACCAGGTTTATACAGTGCGCCAAACACGGCACTCTGAAATAGTAACCGTCCCTCATGGCCTTAACTATATTGGCGCCATTGTCTGTGGAAACATAACCAACCTTGCGTTTTAGTGGGGACAGCCAGTTAAGGACCTTTGTGTTAAAGACATCCAAAATGTTTTCTGCTGTGTGACGTTTCTCCAAACCAAACATGGCTAGTGTTGCATGTTTCCGAGCACCTTTAAAAACAATGTTTGTGTCAACACCTGCGTTTAGCTTTGCTTTAGCCCCTGAAAAAGAGACCCAGTGTGCAGTGATGCACATGTAATCAGCGCCTGCGCCACTGGTCCACATGTCTGTTGTCAGATGTATAGTGTGAACAGCACTCTTCTGCAAAGCTGCCCCAATCACCTTCAGAACATCTTCATGTAGTGCTGGAACCGCAACTCGGGCAAAATAGAACCGGCTAGGAACCTTCCATTTAGGGCAGAGCGCTGTCACTAATTCTAGAAAACCAACCCCTTCTACAAAAGAAAAAGGGAGAAGGTCCAGAGCTAGCATTTTAGCCAGCTTAGTGTTATACAGACGGGTCATTGGGTGGTTGCGTTCATATTGCGCTTCTGTAAACAACATCTTTTTAATGTTGCCCTGGACCAAGGATTTACGGGATGATGATGATCTCTTCGACCCAGTTACGCTCGCTGATGAACTTTTCCGCATTGATGTCTCACTCTCTCCCACACTCTTAGTGTGGCTCCCATGGGGTTTGCTGCTGACAGGGGAACTGGGTGTAAGTGAAGTGTTTGAATCGTCTTCTACCTCCTCGTCATCATCAGATGAAAAATCAACGTTTTCATTACGTGCAATTCCGGCTTTCTTGACCGCCTCTAGGTGCGGAAACCATTGGACAGGGTGCGCTCTCTCAAGATGACCTCTCTGGCCTCCGGTACCATAGTTAGAACCAAGCTTACCACGACTAACTCGAAGCTTACAAAGGCTACAAATGGCTACGTTTTCCTTTTTTGGGCAAACACTAAAGAAGTCCCAAACTGGAGACTTGAAATGTCTTCGGGGGCCGGAGGAGGCGGTGATACTGGTGGTGGTGGTCCTGCTGCTAATGCCAGATGAAGTGGAGGATGTGGATTGCCGAACTTCAGTACGTTTTGCACTTTCACCACCACGAATTGAGGTCGAGGACGAGGTGGGTACCTTCTTGCGAGGAAGAAATATGGAAGCGGTAGGTTTTGGTGTACTACTTAACTCCAAATCTAATGATTCCATTTCCATTGCCTCCTCGCCGACATCATCATCACGCTCAGCAGCTTCTCGGGATAGGGTCAAAATGTCTCTTTGCTGCATGCCCGGTGGGGCTGCAGTGACCTTTGTGATGACTGGCTCGTCGTCATCGTGAGAGGCTTCATCACCAGCAGTATCTGTCACTTCTTGTTGAGCCTCATCACACTCCATAGGTTTGAGTTTTTGGACGACCTTCCTTTTACGCTTAGGTACCGGTGTCAGATCATGGTGTGCCTCACTGTCAGACCGCAGTTGTGGTTCCCAAGCTGGATCTGTATCATCAGAAGGAGGTGGGCTTGAAGAAGATGTAGACACCCCCCTTGATCTTTTCCTTGCTAGGGATGTGGAAGACAATGAATGATCATCAGGAGGAGTGGCTTCCAATGATACCTCCTCGGCTTCATTGTCGATTTCCTGATGTGCCCCTACTTCGGGAGGAACAACTATTGTGGGCACTTGTGAACCTCCATGCACCTTTGCTTGCGCATCTCCTTTTGCTGCCTCTCCTTCCACATGTACTTGGGCGTGTACTTGCACATGGTGTTGTTGTTGCGGCTGTGGTTGTTCAACACTTGTCAGATGAGTTACAACAACCTGTGTTGATTCAGGGACATTGCTGCTACTTTCTTGCGATGAGCCAACATCACTGGTCGATGGTGATTGGAGAAGTACACTGACTGCCTCTGAAGCACTCAAGGGCTTTGACTTAAGTTGGCGTGGTGGTGGAGGCACTGAACCCAATGGAGCAGGGGTGCTGCTCCCAGCTTGGTCCCCAGCAGATCCTGCTGCTGCAGGCGTACTTTTTTTTTTGCTCCCAAAAAACGTGGCGGGTGGCACACCAGCCTCCTTGGTAACTTGCTTCTTCTGCTCCTTACTAGCAACTTTCTTGCTAGAGGAGCTACGGAGAAATTTCTTTGGGGCCATCTTCTTCAGAGCAGGTCAGACAGCAGGCCGCAGTTGCACGAATTGTAGAGTTGTCTGAGGCCAGACGTGACGTCGCGTGACGTTATGCTGCACACACACACCGCTGCAGGACTTCTTCCTGGCACTGGTGGTTCTCTTGAGTCTTGTGCACCTAAAAAAAATGGAAGACAGAGGAACATCAGTTCAGTTATAGAGCACAAAAAAATCGAAAAACACTGCAAAATCAGCACAATCCCAATCCATCCATGCCCTCCATAATGTTTAAATTCAAGACAACCCACAGAAAGACTAGGCCCATGCAAGACTCACTACCCCTGGGCATAAATAAAGGTTGAAAAGTAGGCAAAATGGTTGGAGGCCTAACAACAAAGCCTGCATTCAAAATGGCCACTTGCCTCCTAGCACATGGCCAGGGCCTGCCTGTACCAGCACTCAAAATGGCCCCCACCCACATGGCCTGTCCCCATGAACACCCCCAAAAATCGAAAAACACTGCAAAATCAGCACAATCCCATTCCATCCATGCCCTCCATGATGTTTAAATTCAAGACACCCCACAGAAAGACTAGGCCCATGCACCACTCACTACCCCTGGTCAAGGCCCCAACAACAGGTCAAAAATCGAAAAACACAGAAAAATCAGCACAATCCCATTCCATCCATGGCCTCCATGATGTTTAAGTTCAAGACAGCCCACAGAAAGACTAGGCACATGCTAGACTCAAATACCCCTGGTGAAAAGGCCACAAGTACAGGCCCAAAAAACGAAAATCACTGAAAAATCTGCACAATCCCATTCCATCCATGGCCTCCATGATGTTTAAATTCAAGACAACCCACAGAAAGACTAGGCCCATGCAAGACTCACTACCCCTGGGCATAAATAAAGGTTGAAAAGTAGGCAAAATGGTTGGAGGCCTAACAACAAAGCCTGCATTCAAAATGGCCACTTGCCTGCCAGCACATGGCCAGTGCCTGTAGCTGCACTCAAAATGGCCACCAGCCACATGGCATGTCCCTCCCCATGAACACCCCCAAAAATCGAAAAACACTGCAAAATCAGCACAATCCCATTCCATTCATGGCCTCCATGATGTTTAAATTCAAGACAACCCACAGAAAGACTAGGCCCATGCAAGACTCACTACCCCTGGGCATAAATAAAGGTTGAAAAGTAGGCAAAATGGTTAGAGGCCTAACAACAAAGCCTGCATTCAAAATGGCCACTTGCCTGCCAGCACATGGCCAGTGCCTGTAGCTGCACTCAAAATGGCCACCAGCCACATGGCATGTCCCTCCCCATGAACACCCCCAAAAATCGAAAAAACACTGCAAAATCAGCACAATCCCATTCCATCCATGCCCTCCATGATGTTTAAATTCAAGACACCCCACAGAAAGACTAGGCCCATGCACCACTCACTACCCCTGGTCAAGGCCCCAACAACAGGTCAAAAATCGAAAAACACAGAAAAATCAGCACAATCCCATTCCATCCATGCCCTCCATGATGTTTAAGTTCAAGACAGACCACAGAAAGACTAGGCCCATGCTAGACTCAAATACCCCTGGTGAAAAGGCCACAAGTACAGGCCCAAAAAACGAAAAACACTGAAAAATCTGCACAATCCCATTCCATCCATGGCCTCCATGATGTTTAAATTCAAGACAACCCACAGAAAGACTAGGCCCATGCAAGACTCACTACCCCTGGGCATAAATAAAGGTTGAAAAGTAGGCAAAATGGTTGGAGGCCTAACAACAAAGCCTGCATTCAAAATGGCCACTTGCCTGCCAGCACATGGCCAGTGCCTGTAGCTGCACTCAAAATGGCCACCAGCCACATGGCATGTCCCTCCCCATGAACACCCCCAAAAATCGAAAAACACTGCAAAATCAGCACAATCCCATTCCATCCATGGCCTCCATGATGTTTAAATTCAAGACAACCCACAGAAAGACTAGGCCCATGCAAGACTCACTACCCCTGGGCATAAATAAAGGTTGAAAAGTAGGCAAAATGGTTGGAGGCCTAACAACAAAGCCTGCATTCAAAATGGCCACTTGCCTGCCAGCACATGGCCAGTGCCTGTAGCTGCCCTCAAAATGGCCACCAGCCACATGGCATGTCCCTCCCCATGAACACCCCCAAAAATCGAAAAACACTGCAAAATCAGCACAATCCCATTCCATCCATGGCCTCCATGATGTTTAAATTCAAGACAACCCACAGAAAGACTAGGCCCATGCAAGACTCACTACCCCTGGGCATAAATAAAGGTTGAAAAGTAGGCAAAATGGTTGGAGGCCTAACAACAAAGCCTGCATTCAAAATGGCCACTTGCCTCCTAGCACATGGCCAGGGCCTGCCTGTACCAGCACTCAAAATGGCCCCCACCCACATGGCCTGTCCCCATGAACACCCCCAAAAATCGAAAAACACTGCAAAATCAGCACAATCCCATTCCATCCATGCCCTCCATGATGTTTAAATTCAAGACACCCCACAGAAAGACTAGGCCCATGCACCACTCACTACCCCTGGTCAAGGCCCCAACAACAGGTCAAAAATCGAAAAACACAGAAAAATCAGCACAATCCCATTCCATCCATGCCCTCCACGATGTTTAAGTTCAAGACAGCCCACAGAAAGACTAGGCCCATGCTAGACTCAAATACCCCTGGTGAAAAGGCCACAAGTACAGGCCCAAAAAACGAAAATCACTGAAAAATCTGCACAATCCCATTCCATCCATGGCCTCCATGATGTTTAAATTCAAGACACCCCACAGAAAGACTAGGCCCATGCACCACTCACTACCCCTGGTCAAGGCCCCAACAACAGGTCAAAAATCGAAAAACACAGAAAAATCAGCACAATCCCATTCCATCCATGCCCTCCATGATGTTTAAGTTCAAGACAGCCCACAGAAAGACTAGGCCCATGCACCACTCACTACCCCTGGTCAAGGCCCCAACAACAGGTCAAAAATCGAAAAACACAGAAAAATCAGCACAATCCCAATTCATCCATGGCCTCCATGATGTTTAAGTTCAAGACAACGCACAGAAAGACTCAGTCCACCCACCACTGAGTACCCCTGGGCAAAAGGCCCCAAAACAGCCCAAAAATCGAAAATTCCAAAATTTTAATTGCAGCAACTGTAATGCCCCAAACAAACTTACTTGTAAAATTTCTAATCCAACAGTGATCCAAAGAAAGTCAAAAAGGCCTCAAATCCAAATATCCAGCAGCATCCACAAAAAGTAATCCTTCCAGCTCCAGACCCAAATGAAAAGTGACCAGGAGATGGACAAAGCACTGGGAGGAGCCTGCTGAACAGGAACAGGAAGTTGAAGACTGTGGGGCACTTCCTTCCTCCCACCCCCCTGCCCCCCTCCCCAAAATGGACTCCTCGCTAAAAAAGTGCAGGCAAATGTCAAACTAAGGAGTTATTCAGATAAAAATCATCATTTCTAGAAGGTTTATGCTGCTTGCTGGTGGATTTCTTGTGCAGAATTGCAAATTTATATTTTCGCTCGCCGCATCTCAAATCTCGCAATTGCGAAGTACCGCGAGACGTGATCTCGCCGTACTCGCGTTGACAAACTATCGCTGGCAAGCCGCGATGACGTAATCGCGCTCGCCAATTCCCGCGGGATCACACAGCAAGATCCAAAATGGCGCAGCACTCGCAAACTATCGAAAAAAACAACTCGGCAAACGATGATAAACGCCGCGCGCCGCAAAAATTGTATCACCAACGCCGCGCGCCGCCAAAAAAATCCGCTGCGTGCGAATTTGCGGATTTTGCGGGAAATTCGCAAATCTCACGGATTGCGGATTTCCCGAAAATCCGCAAAATCCGCGAGCGTGACGGATTTTCCGCCCATGCTTACTCTTGTGGAACAAACTGGCACAAGGTTAGTCTGACAGTAGCTATCCCTTAGAAAGGTCCCATATGGGGCAGGGCAGTGTCCTCCTGCCTAGACAAAATTACAGGCTCAATCAGACCCCAAATCTACAACCCATAAGATTTTTGACACCTGGGATTCCCTCAGACATGAGACATCAGGGGAATGTATTGGATTTAGCAAATAGATATTCCCCACTGAGAGGGTTGGACGCCATTGACTAACTATCTAGTTGTAAGGTCACTTGTTTGGAGGCCCCTGAGTCAGGATACTCCTAGTTTGAGAACCTCGATAAGGGTTATAGAAAGAGGGGCAGATATTCTGAATATTCTCAGTTGGAATTTATCTGGTCTCAAGACTAAGGGGTCCATTACGATGGCGGGCGGAAAGTCCGCCCACCACCTTAGGGGAGCCAGGGCCCAACCGCCGAAGTCGCGGCGGTCTAGCCATGTAAATTAGGATGCGCCCACCACACTGGCGGGCGCCTCCTGGCCCCTTTACATTGTGGGTTGATCTGCTGGCCGCTGTCAGTGCCACTTCTATAGATATTGCGCAGGAACAGAGATGCCTTTTCCCGATACCACCTCTGTAAACCACCAGCGCACTACTGTGGAAAAAATGCGCTAAATGTCTCCACCAAAGAGGATAGGGGGATTGGATAAAATAACAAAGAGAGAAGAGACTGCCAATGGTTATCTGCTTCCGCTCCAATCTTCATTCAGCTGTTCTTGCTTATGTTTGGGGCATTCAGGAGCCTAACTAATGACAACACTCAATAATTCTAATCTTCACTAACTCTCTGATCTCCTTCTATCACTCTGTTCAACTTGGTATAACGTACCAGTATAACCTTCCGCTTGTGCTTCTCTTCTATATTATTGGTCAGCGGATAATGTCTTGTTCTGCTTATTCTTTTCTATCATGAACAACCAATATTGCTTATTAATTTTGGTTTTATCAGTGCTTCATTAATTACTTATTATTATCTAAGTACATGTTTACATACCTATCTTATGTCCTTCTCTTTATTCTACTTCGTGTTATTAATATATGTTTCTTTTTGCAGGTACCAGAACTTAGTTGAAAAATCTCAGGTGAGTATTCAATTCAATATCTTATTTTTCCAAATATAAACGTTATTTTTACTCAGACTATATTATTAAATCATCAAAGACTTAGCTTATTAATGTGTCTAGGAATTGCTTGTCTATGAATCTCTCCGCCTCGTTTCCTAGAATCTTCTTTACGTTTCTTCAGTCCTTCACAGTCCTCGTCTTAAAGATGGCTAACCCGTACTTTTGTAGCCAAGTAACAGTCTTGGGTTGTCTGTTCTTTTGCAGTCAGCTCTGCGCATGAGCTCAAACCAGATGCTAACTTCAGAGGATAAATGCCGTATCAGGGAATGCGCACAGAATCCTTATGTGGGATTCCACTATCGGCCGTCTCGGGACACGGAATACAAAAGTTAAGAGGTAAATTAAAATAGGGAGAACCCCTGACTAAACGACTAAACTAACTCAGAACACAGGGAAACGCTACCGCAAGGGTCTCAAATTCAGGTGACGTGCGCCAATATTCTAAGTTGCGCGCTTTACATAGAATTCTGAGATGGGCTCAAAAAGACTAGAATGTCACTTCTCCCGGAGCGTCAGCCATCTTGAAGTTTTACATTTTTCAACCCTCGCTCCAGGTCAGAGTTCTCCTGATTTTTCTGCTTACAAGGGTTTTCTTGGCACTTATGGTGCAAAGCAAAGGTTTATAGTCTGTAATAGTCCTGACAGTTGCAAACCCACTCACAGTGTAAATGGACTGTGCGCAGCTTTTCCATGCACTACATGGCAGGCACCACTTGGTGCCTGCCTCGTAGTGCATGGCAATGAGGGGGTACCATAGGTACCCCCATGTGCACCTCCTACCCCCAACACCATGGGCCCGCTACGGGCCCCCAACTGCAAAGACTGCGAGCCTTTTACATGGCAGCAACGCCGCCATGGAAAGGCTGAATACTGTACTCATCATAATATGGATGCAGTGTCTCACAGACACCGCCACCATATTGTGATCTTTTTCCAGCCGGTCAACAAGTCGACCGGCGGAAAACCGGCAGACAGTCTTTCCATCCGCCCGGGTCGCCCGTCATACTAACATGGGGGGAAATGGGTGGCGGAAAGAGGGAAATGTAGGGTGGATCGCCACCGCAATGCGGGCGGTGGTGATCCACCCTACATCCTAATCAGCCCCTAAGAGTGATGACCCAGAGTGGATTGAACTGGTGAGGGAATATGACATTCTGGGTTTTCAGGAAACTTAGGAGTCTGACAGTGTTCTCTGGCTGGATGGGTATACCTCCTATATGGAGGCTGCTCGGCCTTCGATTGCGGGCTGTGCGAGGGGTGGCCTATTAACATTGTTTTCTCTAAAATTGAGGGGTAGTCACCAAAAAATGGATACAGGTTCCTCAAATTGTTTAGTGGTTGAGATTAAACCCCCGGGTGCTCAAACAATACTTGTTCTCAACTTTTACAATTCATTTGATAAGGTATCCACAAATGAACATTTATGTAAACTTAATGACTTTTTAGCTCTATATAGGGAGAATAAAGTTATTCAGTTTTCATTTATTTTATTAGGTGATTTTAATATTCATTTGAGCAATAAAAAGTGTCAGGTTTTCGATGAGCTTGGGCCAGGTGGTAGCTCAGAGACTCACTTTGAACATTCTTCTGAAGGGGGATATTTAGAGGATTTTTTAGCTGACTTTGGGTTGACCCTCCCAACTATACCAGAAGCTGGTTAGGGCATCCCTTATTTTAAGGGTAGAGGGTTGTTCTCTACAGTTAATTTCATATTTGTTAATACAACCCTGATTCCCCTTGTTTTGGGCTATTCTGCTAGATGGTCTCACTATAGCAACCACAACCCAATTTACATTAGTTTGAGGGGGTGTTTGAAGACCACAGCAGTGGCAGAACCAGGGACCCTGGCTCCTAAGATAAAAACAAGGGACCAAGGCCGCATATTGAAATGAGCCAAGGTGGTACCAGACCTTTTCTTACGTGACCTGTTATACACTGTAGGGACTGAGATCGCTATCTGTCAAGATAGTTCTCAGGGGAGAGCAGTGTTTGCCGTAGCCTTTGATAGGATCTGTAAGCAGATAGTAAGTGCTCTCTCCCTACCCAACAAAGAGGACACTCACAAGGAACAGAGGTGGTTCAACCATAATTGTACTTTTGCTCATCAGAAATTACTATGTGCCCTGAAACAAAAACCTCGGGACAGAAATTTAATAGCTAGGGTAAGGGTCGAATATAATCAGATCCCGCATATACGTAAACGGGAAGTTAAACAAGAGGCCTGGGAAGATCTCTCATCTGTCGATGTGATTAAGAATAGCACCAAATTTTGGGAGATCGTAAACAGACCTTTTTTCTCTGGTCAAGAGAGTAATTTCGTTGAATGTAACATCCCAGATGAATTAATCATTTCAAAAATATCTATAGCGGCCAGCATGATCAGGTAAATGCAGGGCCCGCGTGTTTAACCGTTGCATACAGTTTGAACTTACCTGAACATAAAGTGGCTGTAGCCATAGCCCAAATGATGAGCAACAAAGCCCCGGGCCCTGACGGGGTTCCTGTCGACCTTTTTAAATCAGAAAATATCCTTATGGGCTAAGTTATTGGCTAATGTTTTAAATACAGTACGTGAACAGCGAATGCCTAAGTCTTGGTCGCCATCAACCATTGTCCCAGTTTTTAAAAAGGGTGATAGAGGGGCCCCAGGGTGTTACAGGCCCATATCACTGATTGATTCTACGGGTAAGGTAATGGGGACAGTGGTCCTCAACAGGTTATCCAGTTGGATCAATGAACGTGGTATTTTGTCTGATCTCCAATTTGGATTTAGGAAGGGCAGAAGGACCCTGGATCAGTGCCTTAACCTATATTTATTAATAGGGAAATATACAGTAGTTAAAAAAGGGACCCTACACCTTGCGTTCATGGACTTGGCGTGTGACCGAGTAAATAGATCAATGCTTTGGGATCTGTTGTTAGCAACGGGTATGGATAAGAACATTGTGTACTTTCTGTCTGATCTGCACAGGGACTTATCAGCAGCAGTAAGGTTTGACCAAATGGGTAATTTGATGCAGAGGATTGATATTACTAGAAGAGTCAGACAGGGCTGTATCCTGGCACCTCTGTTATTCACCCTCTACATTAATAACCAAGATTTGATTTTGTGTAGCGCTGCCAGGGATATCCCTCGCGTGGGGAATAGTTTGATCCCGGCATTGCTTTATGCAGACGATGACGCCCTATTACCCCGGTGGGGCTCCAGCGTCTGTTATCCTCCTTTGCCAATTTTATGGGTTTGTTGGACATAAATGTAAAATTTTCCACATCACATGTCATAAGTATGGGAGAAAAGTTAGTAAAATTAAGACGCTTAGTTGTGACAGAAATGAAATAACCAGGGTCTCCTTATTTCCGTACTTGGGCGTCTTATTTGACAAGAAGTGTTCCTGGGCCCCGCAGAGGGTGCAAAGAAAATTGCCATGGCACTCGCCTCAGGTGCGAGAGTTGCTTTTGCCCGAAGGTTGGGTGCCAAACCGATGAAGACAATGATACAGATATACAAATACAAGTGTATTGCCATTGTAAATTATGGATCTGGTATTTGGGGGGTATAAAAATTGCATAAAACTTCAAACGGTGGAAAACAAATTTTTAAGAAGTCTGCACTCAGTCCCCCAGTCTACACCTTCGTATACAGTCCATGAAGAATTGGGTGTTGGTTATGTGTCTGACTTAATTAAAATGGCTCCTTTTCTCAAATGAATTTCGATCTGGTGTAACCAAGAATTAATGCTGAACCAAGAGATCATCCGTGATTGGATAGTACCAGACAGGGCTAGCAGTATTACATGGTTTAGTCATGTGAGCAGTATAGCAAGGGTGCTAGGTCACCCAGAGGTCTCTGACAACCCTGAAATAATATGTAAAAAAGATCTGGGTTTGTTTCTGTGTTTAGCGTCCGCAGAGAGAGAGGCAATGGAGCTATCAAAACCAACAGTCCGTGCCCATCAGATCTTAAAAACCTCGTTTCAGATGGAGCCTTATTTGGACATAGTCACTAAGCCTCGACATCGCTTTCTCCTGAGGAGGTTGAGGTTTAACCATTTACACTTTTTATTGGCTGAACCCTTGGGCTAGAGCAAGTCAGAGGATCTGGGACCCTGTTCTTGTGATAGTTTTTCGAGGCAAGATATCCTGCATTTTGTAATGTTTTGTGACCAGTATCTGCAGATTTGGAAGCGTTTTATTTTCCCAATTTTAAAAGATAAAGGCTTTGTTAAGGTTAGACAATCCTTAACATATCTACAGATGCTGAATAGCTCTTGGGAAACTTTTTATATCGCTAGTTTTATAGTCGCCGCAGTTAGAGCAAGGAGAAAAAGAAACAAAATCTTAATTGCTCATTCCTCTGTATAATTAATTCTCCATTTTATATTTTATATTTCATTGCTACATTTTTAGAGTTGTATTTTATCAATGATGGATTCTGAGTGTTATATGTTTAGTACGTGTTGGCTATTTTAACACGCTTTTTTGATTTTGAATAATTGAATAAAGTGATTTTGACTACACCGTACATGGTGGACTGTCTGGCAAGTCAATTGTGTCCAAAAGGAATACAACAATGTCACCATGTTTAAAGGGGAAGCAAAGGCTCTAAACTCCAGCCTAGAAAGGGTAAAGTGTACAGAGTTCTAAACCCAGCTAATATAGAATCCAGCAAAAGGTGAAAATTCTGGGGTGACCACACAGAAAAGGTGCATTTCCTACATTATTGAGGATGATTTCTCCTTGACAGGGAGGCTGGAGTGCCCTCAACACCCTGCTGGCTCCAGGCCTGAGTAGGCACCACCTCGCTGTCTCTGCTGAAGACATTTGGAATAGGGAACTACTAACAGTTTCTGAATTGAATCTGATGACCGAAGTCAACATATCTCCTTCAGGTATCTGACATTCTGGAAAGCATGGGACAGCAACTCTCCGAGCCCTAAAATCATTTGAATTTTATTAATTTTTTTGTGATATCTTCCTCACCTCTCCGGATGTCACTATGGTGCCTTGGGTCTGATCAATTCGGCATGGAATTACACAGGAGTCGATTATGCTGCAGGAAGTTGGTCTTTTACCAACCCTAGGCCTAGATTCTCAAAATATCACTGAACACAGCACAGCATCCAAAAATGCTGCACTGTGTTGCGTAACAAGGAAAGTGCAGGAGAGTACCATATCACCAGAGATATGACTTTTCCTGCTTTCTCCCTACCAACTGTGCAGCTTTAAGCTGCTGTGCACAAGGCACACACCTTAGCATCATAGTGCTAGGGTGCATTCCTGAGTTGACCATAGGTTTTGTACAGTATTTTTTCCTGTACAAAATACTACGGCCAGACAACTTTAAAACCTTTTCCTACTTTGTGTGTGTGCTGTACAGTGCAGTACTAATGCAAAGTCAGCAAAGCACGGAGAAATAAAAACATTTCTTCTTTTAATGCCTGCTTTTCAACAATTATTTTTTTAAAGCAAAACCCAGTCTACTAATGTATTAAATAGGGTTTAGTATCAAAAAGCATGCATGTTTGCACAAGAACGCTTATGAAGCACCCATGTAATGCCACCTGGATGCAAAGTAATGCAAAGCAGTGTTTTGCACTGCTTTGCGTTACTTTTCCATACAAACCAACACAAATATCAATTTGCATTAGTTTGTTAATCCCCCAAAATGTTTTGCGTTGGTTTAGCGTAAATTAAGTAAAGGTAACCAGATGATAAACCTTTGTGAATCTTGGCCTAGGTCTTCCACCTACAGTTCACTCCCTTTTTTTTAAAGTCCTCATTTGCCATTAGGTAATGGTCTTAAATCGTGCTACCAGAAGGAAAACCGACAGCCATCTTAGGGACTTGCCAAAATGACTAGCAAGAGTAACTTAGGGGTCAGAAGTCCCTCGTCAAATATGGTTTAATCATCCAACATAAAAAATTGTATATGAGTCATGTGCCTGGTTTGCCGTGATTATAGCTTCAACAACAATCTTAGGGCCTCGTTGGTAGGGCTGATGACTAACTCCTATTTACTTATCCTTACCGCAGCCTTGAGCCAGTAATATGTTCCAATGGGTGGGGCTGTAGCCACCTCAAGCATATCTCCCTCCTTGCAATAAGTATCACATGAAACAGAAATATAACCTTAATCTTGGGAGAGACAGCACCACTTTAAGATCCATACCAAAAAAATAAGGTACAAGCCTAATTTAATTGTCCCAAGATTTATGACAAGATATTACTTACTTCCTCCAAGAAGTTAGTATGCACCGGACACATTATAAATATGTAGATATCATCAACTTTCATCTTGCCAAACCTCCTGCAGCAT
Organism: Lissotriton vulgaris; assembly: GCF_964263255.1. Lineage (NCBI taxonomy): Eukaryota > Metazoa > Chordata > Amphibia > Caudata > Salamandridae > Lissotriton > Lissotriton vulgaris. The sequence goes on from NC_141687.1 coordinate 1,299,628,032, forward strand.
GCAGCTGGACCTTTTACAATCTTGCTCATTCTGCTTGATTTCTTGTAGATGCTGTGAAAGGTATAGATATGGTTCTTCTTTAAGGCTGTATCTTTGACAGTGGAATAAAGACGTTTTAAGGATACTTGTGTTATGATGTTGTCATAAGCCTGTGGTTGGGACATGGGAGTGTGGAACATTCTAGTATTGATAAGAATGATATGGTGAGTTTAATGTGATGGTTCTGTGAAGAAACAGTTGGCTCTTGGCCACTGCTGCAACTGGTTTGTACTTATTCTCCATGAATAAACCATAACTTATATATTACTGTGTAGAATTCCATCACTTCAACCATCCATACGTTTGGCTGCTCAGGTATCAGCAGATATCCTTCCAAGACTGCAGCAAGTTCTCTGTGCTTCTGATGTCCACTTTTCCTTGGTCTCAGTATCAAGTAACAACTGGCCCCAGATTGACAGCCCAGCTTCTCTTAATGAGAAGCTACAAGCATACTCTGTATCTTTGCAATGTATTCTTTAGAGAAGGATAATGGCATTTATTAAAAAGGTATGTCAACTTTGGCAGTATCCCCTTTTAATTAGATTTGGGAAACCAGCTATCATCAGGGGTAGATTCGACCGTCTATTATTTAACACTTTAACTTCACTATTTACTCTTTACTTGGTAGGTCCTCAAGTCTATTTGTGACTCTGATGCCCAGGTATCTAATTGTGGATTGTATTTTACCAGCATAATTTAATAAATTCCAGCCCATCACCTCAAAGTTGTGTCATGCAGCCGAAGCGCTGGGTCAGGTCAGAGATGAGGCAAGGCTGCGAGGTCCCATCGACGAGCGCTTTCAATGCAAAATTCCAGAGTCAGGGATGAGTCCTACAGTCGGGTGAGGAGCAGCGAGGCTCCAATGCGGAGCCCTGCATCTTCGTGGCTGCTGTTGATGAAGGATATGAGGGCCTGTTCTGAGGATGCATCACACAGTAGCAGTTGCGATGGGGTGATGGGCTGCAATGTGGGCCTTTGCTTGCAGCAGTTCCCATCCATGCAGCAGTGACAATGTGTCAGTTCTGCTGGAGATTGCGAACACAGCAGGGGAAATGCGTCATCTCTGCTGGATCCACAGATGTTGGCAGAGCACCTTAAGCCCACTTCCAAGGGTCCAAGACTGGGCTGGCCCCATTGGCAAGGTAGACTCACAGATGGCAGAATCAAGGTGCAGGTGCCTGGTTGTTGGAAGGCTGTTATGTACCTGAGGCTTCAGATTAGGAGGCCAGCCAAGTAGCCCTTGGAGTCATTCTAGGTTCAGGGTTCAAGAAATGTAAGTCCTGTCCTTCTAACCCAGGCAGGAGGGCAGCAGGTCAGAACAGAAAGGACAGCACAGCAAAGCGGGATTACAGCAGAGTGCAATCTACCAGAGTGGCAATCCTTTAGCAGCACGGTAGTCCATCTTCCTGGCAGGGTGTCCATAGGTCCACTAGTGTACTGAAGTGATGTTGTCTGAGGTCCAGTATTATGCCCAGTTGTACCTTTGAAGAAGGGTAGAAGCTTCTATAGGTTTCCATTTGAAGTCCCCAAGCATCCTGCCTCCCGTGTCCTGGCTCCAGACTAAATACAGAGTGTATGCAGCCCTTTGTGTGGCGACAGGACACATCCTATTCACATGTAAGTGGGCAGTGCCCAGCTCCTCTCTCTGATCTTGCCAGTGATGGCCCATCCATGCACACACTCAGCTAACCATGTTGTGTAGCTGTCTAGGAGGAATACACAAAGCTCAGCTGTCAGTTACTCCCAGTCATTTGACCTAGGACAGGCACCAAATGGTTAAGGCAAAAAAATGCCAACTTCCTAAAAGTGGCAATTTCAAAAAAATTATTTTAAACCTGACTTCGCCATAAGTTAGGGTTTGACATCCTAATTCCAAAAACAGCAAACATGAACTGGTCACCTGTTCGCTTTTGAGAATTACACTTATAAAATGTAATAAAAAAAGTTTCTCATCTACCAGGACAAATAAAAATTAAAAGTACATGTCCTGTTTTTTAAATACATTGCACTCGGCTCTCTGGGTAGTCCAGGGCCTACTGTAGGGGTGGCTTATATATATTAATAGGAAGGTTTGGCCGGGAAAAGTGTTTACTTTGCCAGGTCGAAATGGCAGTTCAAAACTGCACCCACATACTTCCATGGAAGGCCTGAAACTTGTTTAAAGTGCTCCTTAAGTGAGTGGCACAATCCATGCTGCAGGCCCTCTAGTAGCATTTAATTTACAGGCCCTGGGTACATGCTGTACTACTTTTCTAGGGATTTATAAGTTAAATAAATATGCCAATTGTTACAAACCAATGTTACCATGTTTAAGATGGAGAGCAAAAGCACTGTAGCACTGATTTGCAGTGGTAAAGTGTCCTAAGGCCAGCAAAAATGAAGGGGAAAGGCATAAACATTGTGGGGGAAGACCACCCAAAAGCTAAAAGATCTAACAAAGCTAAATTAAACTGGTGAGAAGGGACAACTCTGACACTTCCGTCTAAAGAATTTAAAACCCCCTGTTAGGTTAACCATTAACCAATATCTGTGAAGATAGTGCCATGCACAACTCTTTAATGCGCCAATCAAAGATGGAAGAAGGCCAAATACCTTCAGAACTTCCCACAAATAGATCCAGCACACCCTATCCAAAGCTTTACCTGCATCGATTGTAACTACAACTAATGTTTCTCTCTTGGTACTTACAAGATTTATGGTGGAAAGTAACAGATTTGTGATATTGTGCATTTGTATGCTTAAGAGAAACATTTTCTGGTCTGGATGGATGAACGTCCTGACTACTTTTGCTAATCTTTTTGCTGATATCCCTGAAGAGATTTTAGAGTCCTGGTTGAGTAAGAATATAGGATGGAAAGACTATGCATTTTTCGTGTCTTTCTTGGGTTTTAATATCAAAATTATGATAGAAACATTCCAACTTTGTGGAATTTATACTTAATTCTTTTGTTTTAGGTTAAACAATTTAATGAGTTCAGGACTTCCTACCTCTTTAAAAACCTTGAAAAACTCCATTGGGAGTGAATCAGGTCGTGCGTCATTCTCACTTCTCAAATGGTTAATCTGTTCAAGTACTTCAAGTATTATTGCACCACTCACTATTTCCTTATCCACAGTGTCTAGGACTGATAGATGCCTATCTCTTAACCACTCTCTTATTATCTTCTGTTCTGCTTTTCAGGTCTCTGTATATAAAGCCTTCCTGATGGCTTCTTTAATTTCTAGAGGATTGCCTGTTATTCCCACTCTCATCTAAGACTAATTTCCAACTATGGTTCTTCGCTCCATCTACCCCTGCCATCGAAGCAAGCCAGGAAACTTGTCACTTAGCTCTTGCCCTCCCCTCTATTACCCCCTCAGGGCCTCTTGTTTCCCACACAATTCAGTGTGATGAATTTCTAGAATAGTCTTCTCCAACTCTGCCATAACTTCTCCCATCCTGATAACCTCCTTGCGTAATTTTCTTGCCTTACTAGAACCTATCTTATGAAGAATCCCTTACATATATGCCATGAAGGCGTTCCACACCATAGCTGGGGAAGTCGTAAACCCATTCTCCTAAAAATATAACCTACCATTACAAGTGTTCTATCTATTGTCAATCTCTTTCTACTTGTTCTTCCTGTATTTGGAATGTCATCAAAACAACGTAATAGTCCAAGCAGTGTGTATCAATATATAGAAATATATCTTTTAGTTGGCTTCTAATGGCATTATCAACCAGAACCAGATCTATTCTGGAATGGGTTTGATACCTTTTATTGTAGAAAGTTTACTACCTATCTGATCCTGCCTCCACTCTCCATGCATCAAACAGGACATAATCTTGCATCAATGTTTTTCAGGGATTTTAATGCCTTAGCGACCTTACCCATATTGTCTCCTTTCCTTATGGAAGTAGTATCCAGATTCCTAGCTAAAAGAATGTTAAAATTAGACCTGTGTGGAACTCGCAAAACTTCACTCTGCAGAATTCTTCAGAGTTATATAAAACACAGCGAGATTCCGTGGAGTTCCGCAAATAAGTGGAAAAATGCACATTGTACTCATCACAATGTGATTTAACACCAGTAGTGGGTCTGGCACTGGCGGCAACCTACGGTGTGTAAGCACACGCCCATTTTGTTTTGCCAGCTCCGACCTAGGTTTATCACTGCAGCCTTTTTCCCAACTTTCCAATCCAACCCATTCCCCTCCACCTGAACATGCACTTTCCAATCCCACCTTTTCTTTACTTACTATCATTGCTTACTGACTTTCCCTGTATGTATTTACGTTTCTGTGTGTGCTTTTCGTCAGTTTTTTGTACTTTGGTTTTAGTTTTCCTTTCCTCGCCTGTCCACTCTGTTCACTTATTTCCTTCCTAACCCAGTCTGACTCCATCCTGCCCTGAATCATGGCAGAAGCAAGCTGCGCCGCCCGCACCCCCTGTGGGTGAATCAGGCGGGCTGGATGCAGCCCCACCCCATCTTCCAAAAGGCGGATATAGACACACTAATCTTCTAGGTGCAGTGTCACCTTCCCTGCATGTTGGCAGCAGGTGGCAACAGGGTTACGCCCTGCTGGAGCATTGGAGGTTCTGGGGGTGAGTGTGCCAATGTATGCGCTACAGCACCAGCATCCAGAGCCATCAGCTGCAGATGATTCACCGCTGGTGGACATCCTGGATAGTGAACAGGACCTGCTCAACCCGCTAGGCATCGAGGTTGTGGGGCTAGATGAGTAATATTTTTGTTTTCTGAAATATATATCTATACAGTATTTAGTACATAGTAACTATGTATTTTATTTTTTGTATTTATAAAAATAGATATATTTTATGGATGTTAATATGTGTGAATATTCATTTTTCACAATGTGAGTAAGTATACTATAATTACAACATATTTATACATAACGTGAATGTGTTCATTTTTATGAAATGTAAATTGCATATTAATTGTGTTTATGTGTATATATATAGATTACAAGAGAACATATCTGAAATCGATAGGTTTGTATCAGATTAATTGCAAATATTTGAGCATCATGCCCCGTCCCAAATCGAGATGATGATAGTGCATGATAATCTCATTCTTATAATAGGCAATTTATTTTTTAAGGATTCAAAAAGTGGAAGGGGTCTTGGCCAAAAAGGGCGGATGAGTAGGTTGATGCCCTAAAGAGTAATCAAAGAATATTGATCATTGAAGCCAAAAGGAAGTACACTAGGGCTACCAAAACCATCAAGGCCCAGTGGGAGGTTGGTATATGGAACGAACCATTAGCAGCAGCAAGGCTAAGAGACAACAAGACCTTTTGGTATCTGGTTGCACATAACGGGCACAGAGATTCAAATAACCCAGAAGTCTGGATGAAGCATTCCTCGATCCTCCATGGGGAGGTAAATCTATGCTTTGGGTCTCTAGATACCTTGCCAGCTCCCACTATAGAAAACATTGGTGAGGAGGTAAAGCCATACTCTCTTAAAGAAACCTGATGCAATTTAGGACCAGAAACCTGGTAAAGCCCCTTGATTAGTCAGAATCCCAGCAAATGTATTTCGTAGTGTGCCCCAGATATGGGGTCCCTACATAAACTCCCTGTATACTGCTTTCCCATCCATAAGAACGGAGATAAATCTACACCGGGAAACTACAGACCCATAAATTATATTGATAATGTTCAAAAAGTCAATAGCTACCAAATCTTATCCAGAGTATGGGACTGGATATCCCAAGCTAAAGTGTTATCCCACTCACAGGTGGGATGCAGATCCAACACTAGTACAATCAACCAGATTTGGCGGTTCCTATCTATTAAGTGGAAGACAGTAAACATTGACAGGGGGTGTTATATATTTCCTTGTGGACCTTCGATCTGCATTCGATCTTGTCCCAAGGGCAAAACTCTGGGAGGATTTGTTCATGAGCGGGGTCCGAGGAGACTATTGTCCCCAATTCAGGCTTTATATATGGGAAATTGTACAAGGGTAAGGAGGGGTTTGTCTGGGTAACTGACAGAAGAAATCCCAATCAGGAGAGGAGTAAGACAAGAGTGTGTATTAGCCCCTATGCTTTTCAGCTTGTATATAAATGGATGCATCCCTTCACTTTTAAATTGTGAACTTCCACCTCGAGAACAACAATGACACCAACTCCACCACCTTAATCAACAACCTGGCCAACCTCAGACTCAGACAACTTGTTACAACACCCACCCACTCTGTTGGCCACACGCTTAACCCCATCTTCTCCGCAAGCTCCCACGTCTCCTTCAGCCATTCCACCGTACTCCACTGGACCGACCATCTCTGCATCCACTTCACTGTCCGGAAACCCACCACGCACCACGGCACCCAACAGATCCCTCGCTGATGCTGGAGCAAAGTCACCAAAGACCAGCTAACAACCACCCTCGCCCAGAGCCCACCCACCGACCCTGACACCGCCGACCGCAACCTCAGGCAGTGGATCAACGACTGCGCCAACACCCTTGCCCCGATCAATAAACCCTCCAACAAACACACCAACAAGAAAGCCAGCTGGTACACCGAGGACCTCCGGGCCTCCAAGCAAACTTGCAGAAAACTAGAGAAGAAATGGCTCCGTGAACCAACACTGGACAACTATGCAGCCCACAAGAACGCCATGCGCCAACACTATCACCTCATCAGATCCGCCAAAAGGGCCTCCTTCAAAGACCCCCTAGACAAAAACACACACAACAGCAAAGAGTTCTTCAGCATCGTGAAGGAACTCTCCAACCCCAGCTCCAACACCAACGACGTCCCACCTTCGCAAGACCTGTGCGACTCCCTTGCCACCTTCTTCCATCGCAAGATTCCAGACATCCATGACAGCTTCAATGCCACGACCGACCCGACAGCCACTGAGACCCCCGTCCCCATGCCCACCATCCGCACTGATCCCCTGCTCTCCTGGACCAACATAAGCGACGATGACACCATCACAATCATGAACGCAATACACTCCAGATCTCCATCAGACCCATGCCCACACCACATCTTCAACAAAGCCAGCACCACCATCGCCCCCCATCTATGGAAAGCCATCAACATCTCCTTCGAGACAGCGACTTTCCTGGAGAGCTGGAATCACGCTGAGATCAACACCTTACTCAAAAAACCCAAGGCCGACCCTAAGGACCTCAGGAACTTCCGGCCCATCTCCCTGCTCCCATTCCCAGGGAAGGTCATCGAGAAGACCGCCGACAGACAACTGACCCACTACCTCGAAGAGAACAGCATCCTGGACCCATCCCAGTCCGGGTTCCGCAGCGACCACAGCACCAAAACTGCCCTCATCGCCGCCACCGACGGCATCAGGGCCCTGCTGGACAACAGCAAAACAGCGGCCCTCATCCTCCTGGACCTGTCAGCTGCCTTCAGCACTGTCTGCCACCGCACCCCAAGCACACGCCTCCACGACGCAGGAATCCGAGACAATGCTCTGGACTGGACCATCTCCTTCCTCTCCGGCAGAACGCAGAGCGTCTGCCTCCCCCCTTTCTGCTCCAAAGCCACCAAGATCATCTGCGGCGTACCCCAGGGATCATCCCTCAGCCCGACATTGTTTAACATCTTCATGGCACCGCTCGCCCACATCGCCCGACTACATGACCTCAACATCATCTCCTAAGCCGACGACACCCAGCTGATCTTATCCCTCACCAAGGACCCCCTTACTGCCAAAACCAACCTCCACGAAGGAATGAAAGCCGTCGCCGAGTGGATGAAGAACAGCCACCTGAAGCTGAACTCGGACAAGAGAGAAGTCCTCATCCTCGGCTCCACCCCCTCGGCCTGGAACGATTCCTGATGGCCGACCACACTGGGAACAGCAGAAAAACCCACCGACCACGTGCACAACCTGGGGTTCACCCTTGACTCTAGTCTCTCCATGACAAAGCAGGTCAACGCTGTCTCGTCCTCCTACCTTAACACCCTACCCTCTGCATGCTTTCACATGATCTGCAGATGAATTTCCACCAAAAAAAGAAGAACGGTCACCCAGGCCCTCGTCAGCAGCAGGTTGGACTACGGAAACGCCCTCTACGCAGGAGCCTTGGCCAAACTCCTGAAATGACTACAACGTATGCAGAACTCCTATGCACACCTGTTCCTTGACATCCCTTGCTGCAGCCACATCACAACCCACCTGAGAGACCTGCAGTGGCTCTTTGTCAACAAGAGGATCACTTTAAAGCTCCTCACCCATGAACACAAGGCACTCCATGACACGGGACCAGCATACCTCAAAAGAAGACTCACCTTCTACACCCCCAACCGCTAGCTCCGCTCTGCCAACCTCTCCCTCGCCGCCGTCCCCCGCATCTGCAAAGCGACCTCCGGTGGCAGATCGTTCTCCCACCTCGTCGCCAAGACCTGGAACACCCTCCCCATACTCCTGGGGCAGACCCAGGACCTAGTAACCTTCAGAAGACTACTCAAGACCTGGCTATTCGAGCAGAAGCAGCTTCCCCCACCCAGCACCTTGAGACCCCTATAGGTGAGTAGTGCGTTTTACAAATGTTCTGATTGATTGATTGATTGATTGATTGATTGATTGATTGATTAAATGTCTCTCCAAAAGTGAAGGATTATACAATACTATGTATTCCTTTCGCAGATATGTTAATATCGAAAACTCCTCTTTGTCTACCCTCTTAGACACAATTTTTATGTTTTTGCTTAAAACATGGCCTGGAAATTAACAGTAGTAAAACAAACCATACCAATTTTTAGGTGCCCAGAGGAAAACCACTAAGATTAAGGTATTTTTAGGGGGTAAGGCGCTTGACAGGGTTAATGAGTTTGACTTCTTGGGGGCTAGAATAACAGACTTCTACAGATGGGAAGCTCAGATAAAGAAAAGGGTTTCGACCTTAAAAAAAGAGCAGGGATAACAGTTTTCTATAGAGCTTCTGCACAGAAGAAAGAAACTGAGAGCCAAGACCAAATGTTAACATAGTAAGCCAGAGAGCTTCCCAGGCAACTCTGTTAAATGCTTTTCTGCATCGAGCATGACCATCCCTATCCATTTGTTAAGTTTGCCAGAGACATCGAAGGCGGATACAGCAGTGTTAATGTGAGCCATCATGTCTCTGCCAGGAACAAATCCATAGCCTAAGATGCCAGGATCTTAATTTTGGTGTTCCATTAATTAAAGATATTGGACAAGAAGAGCCTCTGTCATGCATTGACTTCCCCTTCTTAGAGAATACAAAAATATTAGTAGCACTCCATGAGGCAGGAGCATCGCCCCCTCTAGAAATGTTCAAGCTCAACTGTGTAAAGACTAACATATCTTTGAAAGTTTTGTGAAATTCAAGCAGGATGGTATCCTCACCAACCTCTTTTCCTGAAGGCAGAGACTTTATAGCATCCTAGTCTGGTTCTATATCTTTTTGTAACTCAATGGAGTCCCAAGGGTCGAGTTGAGGCAGATGACTGTCCTGCAAATACTCAAGAAAAGTGCATTTATTAAATGAAGCTGACTCTGAATATAAGTTAGCATAAATGATCTAAACTGCTCCGCTATGTCCTGTGGCTGAGTAAAAGACAGGCCGCAATCTCCTTTAATCAATTTAATGCTAGACCTAGCCTTCTGATGGGTGATCTGAATTGCCAACTCTTGCCTCACCCTTTCTCCGTATTCATACTATATAGTTGTATCCTTGTTATAATTTGTGGCGACTTTATCCAATAGCCCTCTGTTCATTTTGGATAAAAAATTTAAAAGCCAAAGGTATATTTGCTGCACCATTGGATCCCTTGCACTGATTGCCCTGGCGTTTTGTGTTCCAGGTCTTAATAGTCAAGACAATCCTGTTCTGCTGCCTCAGTTGCCTACTGATTCTGTGCTAGAACAAACTGAAGAGTCGCCCTCCTGACAAAGACTTTCATACAGTCCCATACTATTGAGATATTGGCAGTACCCAGGTTGTTACTTAGATACTCCTTCAATGCTCTTCTAATATGTGACCGATACTCAGGATTACTGAGTAAGTGTCTGGGAAATGAGAAAGCCCGAGGATCCTTTTTGACACCAAGTTGTTTCTGCAGAGTTAATATTACTGGATTATGGTTGGATGTAATTTTAGTACAGACCTCCACACGTGCATTTTCCAACAGTGACCTCTTATTAAAGATCATGTCAATACGGGAATAATATTTGTGTGGGTGAGAGTAAAACGCATACCCTGGCAGTGTTGGAAAAAGTGTCCTCCAGGCATTATCAAGCTGATGCATGTGCAGTAGTGCCAACAAAGCTGCCCTGATCTTAACGATTCTGGTGCATACTTTGCTATTGGTAGTATCTATACGGTTGTCCATAATGCAATTGAAGTTGCCCATGATAATCAAAGCTCTGGCCCACCCCAAAAATTCGGAACTTAAATAATCAAAAACATCTGGACAATCAGAGTTAGGACCATACATGACACAAATCGTGGCCTTACGCCCCGAAATCAGCAGCGGAACTATCGCGCATCTGCCCTTAGTATCAGTTAATGTGTATAAAACAGTAACTGCTAAATTCCTAGATTTCAGTGTAATGACTCCACGGTTAGAGACTGCTTGTGAGGTACATATTAGTATGTCATACATAAGTTGTCTCACCCCTAATCTGTCCTTAAATGCAAGATGAGTCTTGGCTAAGCCGAGTAGATGTGGTTTGAATGCACGGAGTTCCTCCCCAATTAGTCGGCGTTTCGAGCTTGATTCAGCCCTGCAATGTTCCAATACATAATTTTAAGTCAGACATTACATAATTTTAATTTAGCGGCCGCCAACCTGATTCCATTCTCCAGCGCTTTGTGTTCTGCGCCTACATTTCCAAATATTGATTGGCTATTTTAGCCCCTCCAACCCTCACCCCTCCCCGCCCCATCCCTCTGACAGCATGGTGAAAAGCTACTATCCAAAAAAACAACCCCCAACCAACCCCTGCTACACCCTCCCCCAAGCATCTACAGAAAGGAATCATCAACTTATTCCGCTGTCGCTGACTGACAGCCCAAGGAAAACAACCGCCCCCAAGTGACCCACCACGCCCATTCCCCCACCACCCCATCCCCCCACGCCCCTCACCAATGTGTAAGAGAGAAAAAGTAAAAAAGGAGTCAGTGCCTCAAGCAAATGAAGAAAAAGAGAGGTTTGCAAGATATTTGAAAGGGAGAGCACTGAGAAAAGAGAGAAGAGAGAGAAAAGAGAGCAACACAATGCTCACTTTACATATCTGTCTCTCTCTATACTTTTAGCCAACAGATTCAGACTGTCATTTTGAGAGTGCTTGTTAAGCATCATGCTCAGGATAAAAAAATGTGAATGTCAGTTTTGAATAATCTTCAGACGGGCTGGTTCCTTCAAAAAAGACTTGTGAGCAGTTAACAATGCACGCGTAGTCCCACATTACGTCCGTCTGATGTAGGGGATTCTGCAGGAACATGGCAAGGAGGAGGAGGGCAGCCTGGAGACAGGGGATAAAGGTAAGTGTATTTTATTAACCTTAATTTTCATTTTTATTTTATAAAATATTTAGTGAGGGGGGGTGGAGGCGGGAGGGTTCGGAGCTGAACTCCGCTCCGCTATTGAGTTAGAAGTTTTGCATGAACTTCGCATTCTCCACGGAACGCGGAGTGTGCAAAAATCTGCAAGCTTTGCCAGCAGAGCGGAGTTCCTGCCCAAGGTTAGAAATTACCTTATACGAAAGGGGGGTTTAAGCTCCCAGACTTCAGGCTCTTCTACTGGGCTGTTTTTGTTGGCTGGATCCGGGGCCTGCTCAGCGGGTTGGATGCTGGTCTGGCTTTGATGTGTTATCAGCTAGCTTGCGGTTATTGGGTCAAGTTCATGCTATATAAAACCTCTGATCCTAACTACTTCAAGCGAGTTAAGTTTAAAGTAGTTAAAGATATCACCAGGGTTTGAAAGGATATTTGTAAGCAATATTCTCTGCCCTTGCTCCATCATTATAAAGTGCTATGGGGGAACCCCGTGCTGCCCGATATATTTCAAGATTCTATCAGAAAAGGCAGGCAACATAACGGCATCAATCAGATCGGACAACTGTACGATGAACGGGGTTCCGCTCTTTCGTCTCATTAAAAGACGAGTTTGGACTTTTGCAAAGTACCTTTTTTAAGTACTTACAAATAAGGGGTCAAAAGCGATTAGTAATGCTGAACCCATCAAAAATACTGTCTGGAATATATATGAGCTCCGGCCAAGGCGCAATCGGTGCAGCTTATCAGAAATTTCTAGCAGCAGCTAATGATGATAGCATATAAATAGCTACTAAACTAAGTCAGATTTTTAGGGCGGAAATAATAGCTGAGGAAATACAGGAGTCAATGGGCGTATTAGACCGAGTGGTAACTTCTGTCAATCTGAAACTAAAACAGCTTCGGACAGTCTACATGTTGTATTACACACCGGAGATTATTTCCAAGTGGGCTATATTTCGATCTTTAGCTAAGTCATTCTGCCCTAAAATTTCAACTCTTTGCCGCAGACTTAAGGCACATGTTTATTGATAGCCCCAGGTTCATAGATTCTGGAGTAAGGTCTCCATTATTCTCATTCCACTTCTCGGCCATAATTTCCAGCTCACAAAAAAGAAAATATTTTTGTGGGTCAAATGCGAAGCTGCTAGTTATGTGAGACTGCTAACTACTATCATTATAGTATGTGCCCGACTATGTATCGCTAGGGTCTGGATTAACAATGTCGGTCCAAACGTCAATTAAGTTTGGGCTCTGCTTAGATAGGTGTATGAGATGGAACTTGCTCTGGCTAAGGCCAGACGGCCTCGCTCTTGGCTTAAATTTAATATGATTTGGGCTAGCCTCCAATGGTATTAACAATGCACTGTCACTTTATCACTTTTGTTTTGTTATGGCTCCATTTTTGTCCCTATAGATATTAATTTTCTATCTCAAACCTTAAAATTAGAAATTGTTGTTGTTTCTTACATCACTGATTTTTGATGGTCTTTCTCGTATACCTGGTCTATTTCTCCAGCCATAACAGAGTCAGTTACGGTTCGGAATCATGCGGCATTAACATTTCTAAAGTTAGTTTACAATTCATGGCTTACCTACTTTCACCACCCCGTTTTTTTTTCTCTGTTGATTGTACTGTATTGTGCTATACTTATGGCAAAAAAACAAAAAACAAAGAGCAGGGTCTATTATAAGATTTACTAATTGGTCAGCCACTTTTGCCATCTCTCCCCCCATGGAGATATATAAGATTCAAGTCTGTGGGGTTACCCAGTATGAGGCAGATTCGTGGGGGCACTGTACCCTTGGCTCCCCTGAAAAAGCTGAAATTGCTTTTATAAAAACCCTTTTGAGACTCCCTACAAGTGAACCTATGATTCAAATTTGATAGGATTGAAATATTAGATCAATTGCTGTCCTCACAAAGTTTAGACTTATTCTATATTGGATAAAGCTCTGAACTAATGAGAATTTAGGACATTTTAGAGATTATAGCAGAGTCATATTAGATGATCACCATGTTGGAAAGATTCCATGGCTTGTACATATTAAAACCTGGCTATTTAAGTTGGGCTTGGAAGGTTTTTGGTTGCAGCCCTCTGCATTACCACAAGGTGCTCAGAACAAGTGAAAAACTTCTTTTTATGAGCCAAGCTTTCCGTAGCATCCCTAGGTACCTTTGTAGATTCTTTATTTGTATTTTTTAAAAATATTTTTATTATGCAAACTTAGGAAATGACATAACCCAATTCAACCATGTGCATCACATCAGATCACGAACAGAAGATTACAATCCAGTACTGGACATCCCACATATCAATCCCTCCCTTCCCTCATCTAAACTTGTGTCATATGTTTAGCATACCCAGTCCATGTCTTTGCTCTGAGGGGGAGGTGCAGCTATTACCTTAATAGGCATTCCATTTCCCCTATATCATATTCCATTTTTTGGGGCAACCTCTGTTTGTGTATTCTGCTCGTTCCGCCAGCATAAACCATTCTATAATTGTTGGTGGGTCTGGGTTGCCCCATTTATGGGCAATATTATGCTTCGCTATTATAAAACCAGTGGCTGCCCATAGTTGCGGTTAAAGTGAGTAGCGTCCCAGATATTTAGAAGGCAGATCTTAGGGGAGAGTGCTAAGACAATCCCACTTACTTCACTTACTACTTGATTGACTGTTTCCCAGATATTCTCTATCATGGGACATTCCCTGAGGGTGTGGTAAAACGTGCCTGCCCTCCCATCATCTCCTGCGAAAGTCGGTAGAATTACTACAACCCACCTTGACCAGTGTCATGCATGTGATATGTGTTCAGTGTAGCACTTTCAATTGGACCATTTGCATTTGTGACGTATGGCCACCTTGCACGGGGAGGACAGCGCATCGAATATATGACAGAACAATGCATGCAATTACAATGCATGCTTTTAAAACGCAGTGTTACATTGTAACTACCATTACATTGCATAATTTTACAATGCATTTGTGAAACTACCATTACAACGCATACCATTACAACTCATACCATTACAACGCATAATACTTTTAGGGCAACAGTAGGGTAAGTGTTGGATAGTGTAGGGGTGAAAATTACTACTCCCACTCCAGTTAGTGAAACAGTAGGGTAAGTGTTGGATAGAGTAGGGGTAAAATGACTAAGTGTTGGGTAGTGTAGGGGAAAAATTACTATTCCCCCTCCAGTGAGTGCAACAGTAGGGAAAGTGTTGGTTAGGGTACGGGTAAAAATTACTATTCCCATGTAACCCAAAACCCATACCCATCCTAATACTAAAAACATTTCTATTACTTCCCTTATAATGCGTTGTAATGACATGCATTGTAATGGTATGCATTGTAATGGCATGCATTGTAGTGACATGCGTTATAATGGCATGCATTGTAGTGGCATGCGATGTAAGGGCAGTTGCGTTGTGACATTTGCTTTTTAAATCTAGGTCGTTGTGATGGATGCCTTGTGATGTATGTTTCCCCAGGGCATCACGTCAGTCTTCCTCCTCTTAGTCACCCATGTCAGTCTGCCATTGTGCCATTGTGCATGCAGGTGTATCAACGGGTATGGTGAGTTATTAATTATTTTCCGATATGTGAGTGAAATAGTTTTACTCTCTATAGGGGTGGCTAGTAATCTGTCTTCAAGAGGGTTGGACTCCGGGATGCCCTCTATTGTTTTAGTTCCTTCCAGTAATGCATGGCATATTTGTACACATCAAAAGGTTTCTCCTCTGTATAGTTTATACTCTTTTTGCAATTCTATAAATGTCAATATTTTACCCTTCTTTATTAAGTTGCTAACTTACGATATTCCGATGGTGTCCCATTTATCGAACCCTTTGCATTTACTCAAATGGCCCAATATGGCAGCATGCCAAAGGGGTGTCATTTGCTTCAATTTTCCCCCCGAGCTGAGTTTTGTACTGGTAGTGTGTCATATGGCCACTATAGGAGCAGTGGGCCCAGTGAGCTGTTGTCTCCGCACTTTTGTGTACAGTACCTCTCTATACCCTCCTTGGCCCATCAGCCATTTATCCATCTGTCATGCTGGGTCCTGCTGTGATCCAAACACCCATCTGTTCCTAACAGACAGGTGTGCAGCCCAATAATAGCTATGAATGTCCAGTAGGGCAATTCTCCCATCTTACCACGAAGCAGTTTAGGCACAGCTGTACTTGGAGGTTTTCCATCCCAGAGCACATTCCTGACTTCCCCTTCAATTGATTTAAAATACACGTCAGGAACGCCATATGGGGTATTCTGCAATGCATATAGGAGCCGGGGAGAGCCATAATTTTGTAGAGTGCAGCGCACCCTAATAGCGACACAGGCAGTGCTTGCTAATGGCAGACATCACTCCCCAGTGAGGTCAGGGGACCCAAAAGGTTTTGTACATAAGAAATCAATGGATCAGCCATTGCGTAGACTCCTAAGTATCGAAAACCATCATTAACTACTATGGCTTCCCAGGTGGCCAGGAGGGCTGGTGCTGGTCCATGAAATAAATATATAAATGACTTAGACCAACTTATTATATATCCGGAATATTTGCCACGATTAGGACACATTTGGAGGATTCTACTAATGGAGGTGGCAGGGAAGGCGACATAAAGTAAAATGTCGTCCGCATAGAGCGAGATTCTGTCCTACCACTCATTTGCCCACTTCAGTCCACGTAACACAGGGGTCTCCACGTATTCAACATGCATGTTTTTTTAATATATGTTTTATATTGTACCTTTTATGGTTCTATGGAACCGAAATAAATTAAAATAAAGAATACAAAAATGATACCAATCCACAAAGTCACAAGGACCACTCAGAAGTTCCTGTGTTGCAAATTCAATTTCTAAGAAACAGCTTCCCCTGAACAGTTTGGCCTTGGTCATGGGCCATTAGTGAAGAAAAAAAACATTATTTACAAATAGTATGTACAGTTATAAACAGTGAAAACGTGCTAATCTCTCCAGGTTACAAGGAATGGCGGAGAGAGACAATTCCATATTGGAACCAGTAATAGTTCACAGCAAGCATCACTGTTGTAAGCATAAAGTCACAATATTTCAATTACTGACGTCTTAAAATTGCAATAAACATTAAATTAATGATAAACACATGATAATGAACCAACATTAATGAAAAATACAATTACAGTCAAAGGTAATGTACATATTAAATGCCTGACTTTCTGATGTGCCTAACAGATGTCAGAATCCACTCTGTGTGGTTTCTATCTATCTATCTATCTATCTATCTATCTATCTATCTATCTATCTATCTATCTATCTATCTATCTATCTATCTATCTATCTATCTATCTATATATATACATATATATGTGTATATATATATCTATCTATATATATATATATATATATATATATATATATATATATATATATATATATATATATATATATATATATATATATATATATTCCAAAGCTCCCCCACTCATCCTTTTGGAAGGAAAAAACAGAACGGACCACGGTAATGTGGATTATGCTTCTTTTATTTCATCAGGGTACAGAGTCTCGCCATATATATATATATATATATATATATATATATATATATGATACCATAATAAATAGTAAACACAGTTGAATATGCATACAATGGTAATGTGTAGAGCAGCTGTGCTACACATCAACAAAGCATTTAGCGCACACATTGAGTGAGATTATTGTATATGATTGGTTTCTGGATGATTTCTGTGCCATGGTTAACAAATATTAACGATATGCAGCTTGTTCTGAGATATGTCTTGCATATGCGGCACCTGATAAATTATACGGGGCCTTGCCTCACCGCATGTGTGCTAAGTGCCAAGTGGTCTTCGGGGAACTCATGCTGCGTAGTTCATGGCATGACAATGGTGGTCTAAAAAGTTGTTAAAGCCAACTGAAAAACACCAACTATATGTGCAACAATATGTGAAAAAATATATAATATGTAATGGTATAAACCCAGTGATGCTGCCTATTCAAAGACATGGTTAAATATATACACAAATCATCAGAAATGTTAACCCTTTATCAAATCAAATCTTACCCGTAGACCTTCCTTACTTGAAGTCCCTTACCATGTATTTATTATTTAGTTGTTTACCTACACCTTACTGCATTCTATTATACCCCGCTACCAGAGTGGGAAAAGAAAACTGATTCATTTGGTTTGACTTTATTGCTTGATGAGGTTTTACAGCACCCAGCACCTATCAATTATACTGTATACTAGTTAGTTCCTGCCCTTATCCTACCCTCTGCAACTATTGATCAGTAATGGGGTCTGTCAACAACATACACAAAAATCCCAATCTTATCTATCTCTCCTTCCTGATAATAATTTCAGTACTAAGTTCTTACCTGAATAGATCAAGAAATGTCTGCTACCTCTCTCAATCTTCCATAACCATTCTTTAGGGTCTGCAAAAGGGCCTTCTTAATTCTGGTGGTAGAAATGAGCTAGCGCTATCAGGGAAGATGACAAAAAGCGAGGTACCACTCCCACCTATTCTGAATGATGCTTGTGGGATGAACTCCAATGTTGGGATTATCCTTCACAGGCAACTAGACTGAAAGAAAACACAGAGTTCGTAATCCAAGACAGAGACCGTCATGACAACAAAAGTGATACAAACAAGAACTAGCAGTAGTAATTTCAAAGCAATCTGGGGAGGTTGTAACTATTTAAATTATTTAAATTATTTAAATTAGGCCTGATTCACAAGAGGGCAGAGAATAGGCATGTGCAGTCATGTGTTAACTGAGAAGTGGGAACAATCTTTTACCACCAATCACAGAAAAGTAGCTGCAGGTACCTGGCTGACCAAGTTACACAAATGCCATTTGTCAATAACATTTCGCAGGGGTGTCAATCATGTGACAAGTCTTCATTGACAGTTCCCCCAAACCACAACCCTTTCATTAGAGTTTGACCTTTGAGCCAACAGACTACTCAGCACTTTCCATATCAACACCCCTCTTTCCACTCCAAAGGATTGGTCCTCTTTTAGTTAAATTTATTCCCATTGAAGTAACTCTGCATTGTTCATAACTTGCTTCTTGTGTCTGTTGGGTGGGTAGGTCTGTCCCGACTTCGAATCCAAACCCAAATAAGATAGATCTGTAGAGTTGATGAACAAGAAGAGCAAAATAATTTGATCATCTTGTGTAGTTTTGTCAACTGAATTGACTGGTCTCTAAAGAACCTGAAAAACAGGACAGGAAAGGAGTGGATCATGTATTTAATTTTATGGAAAGTTTAAAGCAGGCCAAACATTCAGGCAGAATCATGCCCCAAAGATTACAAATCAAGTTTATAAATTAGTTACAATTTGGCCTAAGCGCAATTTGCAGAGTACTGTTATGCGGAACTCCGCCCAGTGATTAAAAAACTCCACTGTGCAATGTGATATTCTGTAAGCGGCTGAGTGCATTACATCGTACAATTTATGCAGATTTTTAGCACCAGGTGTTTGTCCTACACTATAAAATCAGTGTGAATGGCACTATGGGAAGCGCCAGAGGGTACTGCTTTTTACTACCCACATAGATGCTCTACTAGAGCAGCAGCATCCTCAATGCGAAATGAAGATTTTTCAACGTAAGCTGTAGCGACCATCTGTGACTGACCATATTGAAAAATCTCACCAGGAGGTAAACTGGAGTAAGCAAGCACGAGGAGGAAAAAACTTCACTCCGCCCAGTTTTTCGGAATTCTGAGTGTTATGCAGAGTGAGAAAGTCTTTGCGAACTCTGTGTACGGAGCAGAAATGCATGCCCAGGTCTAGTTACAAAACCCTCCAAGCCACCACTTTAATAATCAATCACTCAATATAGCACTCATTGGTGTAAAAGTTACCCGTTACAAGCGTGGTGCTCATTTGTCCATTGTATCGCCTTTCTTTCCATGGAAGCAACAACCAATGGCAGTCTCATATAATTAATTATCTTTGTGGGCAGCCCAGCTAGGGAATGAAAAAGAAAGTATAGGGATGGGATGCATTGTCTTTGTGTACTTTAATTGAACGAGGAGGCTTCTTCTGTGCATAATGGTCCACTACATACATGTGATTAAATGGATCTGATTTAATCAGACACCAAATATATAAAGGTTCTTTCCTATCCCCCCCTTTTTTTTGCAAAGCAGTTCAACGATAATATATGAAAGTTTTGTTGTGACCTTCTTTGTCTGGGAAGCATAATTTGTCTTGAAATTCAGGGGATTCACCCAGGAATTGATCACCTAACATACTTGAGTCTGACCAGCCGCCCTGATCCTCCTTCTGTGCTATCTTAATAACAGTATAATCTTGTAGTATGAAGTGTTTTTTCGATGAAATCATGGTCATTCTCTCCATGTTTTGAGGCAAGAGGCTAGTCTTTCTGACAGTAACAACTGCACCAGCTCCACTGAAGATACGCTCAGAAGATTCACTTGCTACCGGACAAGCCAGATACCTTATTGCCAGCCTGCTGAGCACTAGCTGTGTTGAACCTTCCAATATGAATAGGCTACTGGGTTTTGATACAGGTAGATCTCCTTTGGGCATCCAGATAGTTTTGGATCATCCTCTGAATGGTGGATGGTGCTGCCACTTCCTTTACCTCTGTAGCCTGTGGCTCTGCACTTGACTTAAGCCCTGGTCCCTGGTGTGGTAGCCATTGGATCTGGGAAACAACCACCTATAAGGTTACAACTCTCAGGGTACCATTGGATAATGAACTGAAATACAAAATCCAAGTGAATAAAGTCATCTCGTCCTCCTTCCATGCTCTTAGAGTAATTAAAAAAACTTTAAACAATTCATACTCCTCGATCTTTTAAAAACCATGGTCATCGCACTTGTTTTGGCAAGATTGGCTTACTGTAACAGTCTTTATTTAGATCTACGCAAGGTTTTCATTCGGCGAAAGCGGCCATCAGTAAATTCCACTGGCTGCCTGTTAAACGAAATGCCATCTTCAAGGTTTATAGGATTGCCTATAAGACCCTTCATGGGCAAGGCCCTACCTACTTCAAGAAGCGTCTGATGTGGTACATGCCTGGCACGACTCTGCGGTCCAGTTCCGTCATGCAGCTGGTGATGCTGTCTTTCAAATGTTCATCCTGGGTTGGCAGAAGTTTCTTTAGGTCCACTGTATTACATTGGAACCGTCTCTTTTATAATCTAAAAGCAGCTGCATCTCTCTCCATATTTAGGAAATTGTGAGAAGTTGGCTTGATATGTGATGTTTCCAATTCTGGAACCACCTTGTATCAGTCCAAACAATCCCTTATGGTGTCTGGTTGTAAGTCAACCTTATAGACAAGCTATCCTAGTGGTAGCATGGACTAAGCAGCCTTAAAGGCTAAACTCAAGAGGTTGTGTTAAGCGAGCTGTTTTACCAATCACAATCCTGTAATACCAAATGAAAGGACACCACACAAGTTATATATAAAAATATATGTATTTATTTCTAAAAGAATCCTCTGTACTCTTTATGAGTGCAGAGGCACAAGCGTTAAAACAAAAGCACAGTTAAACATATGAAAGTTGCACAATTATGGATGAGGGTGGGGGGCCACACAAACCATATATTAAAAAAGTGGTATAAGAGATACCAATTGAACAGTGGTTAGGCCTAGGGCCTAGGGAATCGTTGGGAGCAGACGGGAATAGCAATGCTGAAGTCGGGAAAAGCCCGTGGGATTCGGGTGCAGCGCTTAAAGCACACGCACGCACCAATGCAAAGTCAATGGTGCGTAAAAGTCATAAAGTTATAGTTTAAGGAGACTTCGGCTTAACCTAGCAAGATGAAACTTTAGACACATACACTAGAGGTGTGTACCAGTGTGGGATCACCAGCGTTGATGAGTTACCTCACCCACAGGAAGCGGGTGCACAGGTGCGAAGTAGTGTCGGGTTTTGTCACGCTGGTTGATGGTGCTTGGAGCTGAAGATGCTGCAGGCGTCGTGAAGGAGAAGTGTCCGGTGTGATCCAAGGGTGGATCGGAATTGTAGAGTATCTGAAAGCAGAGGGGACAGAGTCTGGGTCACTCAGCAGTGACCAGGGTGGAACCAGTACGGAACCAGGCAATGTCGGGCGCAATCAGGTGGTTGTTGAGGAGATTCTCTCCACTGTCACGTGGGCTCTAGGGCATCTGCAATGTCCAGGAGTAGATCACAAGCTGTCCAACAAAGACTCTCGCCGTCTGCGGTGTCGGCTTCAGGATTGGAGCAATCAACACTTGGCAAGCGCAATCCACGCAGGACTGGAAGATTGCTTCTCACTCGGACCAGGAGGGTCAGAGCGGGTGCTCCTTTTCAGAAGAGTGATTGCAAGTTTGGAGCAACCAGAATCACAAGTTAGATTTTGTAGTTCGTCGGCACAGGGGCCACAAGCCAACGGGCAAGTGACCGGGCCAACGCATTGAGCCAAAAGATGCAGAAGGGTCCCACGCAGCACTCGGTGAGTGTAGAGGGGTGAGCTTCGGTGCAAGAGTGGCTCCGGGCTGGGGATTTTTAAACCCTGATATACAGCTTCAAGGGTCACTCGTGGGCTGCACGGTCAGCGTCTCATGGTCTTTCCAAGATGGCGAGCCCCACGCTTCCGGTCGCCTCCACGGGTCTCAGCTCTGCAGGGACTGTGGATCGGGCTGTTAGAAGGTAGGCTCGCTTGGTCTTGTCAATCTCTGTTGCTCGAGTTCCGGCAGGAACTGCAACAAAGCACATGTTGAGGTGCTGGATGGTGCCTGTTTGCACAGGGTGGTCACTCCTTGACCACAAGGGAGATTCTTAAGTCTTCTATGTCGAGTAGGATGTCGAAGGGTCCAGAGTTTCATTTCATAAGTTTCAGTAAGGATAATCTGAGTGCTTTGGCACTGCTCCCATTCTTATACCAATCTAGGGGGCTGGATTACCTGCTAGGTGCCCTCGTATGGGTGGGACCCAGGAAGGGGGTGGTTACACCCCTTTCTCTTTGTCCAGGTCATGCTGGGACTGGCGCTGGTGTGCCGCAGAACTGGTTTGACCGGATTATGCAAGGGGAAGCCTTGTGCTCCCCAGGCAGTGTCTGGTTTCTTTCAAACCTCCCTGCTACAATCCACTATCTCTTGTCTGGGGTGGTGTGACACCTCCCTGTGATAGGAAACCCTTTGTCCAGGCCTCCTGTGCTGAGTTTCTGTCGGCAGCAGAAGGTCAGACTTGTGTCTGTGGCAGAAGCGTCCATTTCAGGATGCTGAGGCTCTTTTAAAATCAACCGCGTTTTAGCAAAGTAACATGTCTTCTCCCTCTAGAGGGGTGGAATGCTATCCCCGTCGACAGGACTGTTGAGGGGATAGTATTCCAAATCGTATGACACCTTACACGACATGTTTTGATAAAGCCAAACCAAAGTTAACATATAACCACGAGGATTAAAATGCACTTAATAGTATATGGTATGGCATTATCCCGGAACAGCTTAGGGAGTTGTTCCCGACAGCTGCAGACAGGCTCAGCTCAGGCTAGAGCACCATCTCACATTAAACCACGCACTCTGCCTCCAGGATTGATAAGGCCTTCCATAGGAGTGACTCACAGGTTTATATGTGTCCAGATATAGGTTTAGATATAGGTATACTATATCTAAGCAAGAGGTGATTACACCAACTTGCCCCAGCTGAGTGATCAGCCAGTTATGTCAATTTAAGAACCAGCCAGGGGTGGCAAAAGATATGCTGCAGCCCCTGGTAGGCCTTGGATGCAACTATGCCCATGGCACCTATAGTGCACTAAATAGGGGCTGACAAGGTGTCCTGTACCAATCAGGTTATGCACCTAGGGTGCATGGAGTCCATTTTAAGGAGAGAGCAGATAGCCTGGGGCCCTGATTAGCAGGGAACCAGGCCAACTAAGTCGAAAACCAGCTAAACACAAGGCAAAGAATCTGGGGTACCATAGTCAGGTAGCCACCTTCCTACATATTTAGGAAATCTTTGAAAATCTGGCTCCTTGTCCAGCAATCCGACAGCTGAAATCCACTTCTCCCTATCTCACACCATGCCAAGTTGCGTCTGGACACTCATTGCACTTAATAAAACCCATGGCAAAAGGACAGCACACCGGCACATAAAATGGATGCTCTGGCACATGGCCACCACGGGCCAAGGCATTGATAATAAAAAACACATGCAGGCCTCTGGCAAAAGCAAAGTATGCTGCCTACACAAAATGGCCTCTATGACACATAGCCACCAAGGGTGAAGGCATGGACAGCAAAGAACTCATGCAGGCCAATGGCGAAAGAAAAGTACGCTGGCTACACAAAATGTATTTTCTTTCCCATGGCCAGTGGCCGCCAAGGGCAAAGGTAAGAACAATAGAGAGAACTCATGCAGGCCTATGGCAAAAAACACACTGGGTACACAAAATGGCAATCCTGCCACATGGCAGGGAGAAAATAGACAAAATGATGGCCTATAGCAAAAACACACACACCGGCTTCACAAAAGAATGGTCACTTGTCCAGCAAAGAAAGGATGCATGAAGAAGAAAACACTACTATTAATCCAGCAATGCAAAAAAACAAATGTATGTCAAATATAAAAATGTACCAACCCCAAACATCTCAAGGCATCACAAATTATCTCACCAAAATACCCATTATCACTTTGCAAAAAAAGATAAAATACAAAACAAAACACATTTTGCAGTTAATCCAAGACCTTACATAAATCAATTGATGTTTTAAAAAACATATACCTCAGAAACAGTTGTTTAATACTTACCCAAATGCCTGGTAATGGCTGGCTGACCATGGCCATAGCCCTCCAAAAACCTTGCAAACCTTTTCTTTCAGAAAAAAGGACAACAGGTAATGCACAATAGGCTCCTACTGCATCTCCAGGCAACCCACAATCAAAATAAAAAATTGAAGAAAGAACAAAAAAGATAACAATACACTGGCGCATGCCCTCCATCAAACAGCAACCGTATCCAAAAGTTATTTAACGTACTTGATTTCTCAGAAACAAATCCTTAAAATCAGATGGTATATGCAGGTGGGATTGCAAACAAAGAAGAGAGTGATCCTAACCCCCTCAAAATCCAAATAAAAAGTGACCAGAGAAACTTCTGTTATATTCAACCAAAGGACATCAGGCGGAGGTCCAAAATCATCCAACTTTGGCGGGTAAAACCCTGTATGAATAAGCATATTTCGACTTAATCTAAGTCTCCCTGCTTCCCATCTATGTGCTGCATCTACCCTATGTTCTAAAAGGTCCAATCCAGAATTCCTCATAACTACAAGTGCAGCAACTTTAGAGTAAATTTTCTGATCAGTACATGCTATGTGTTGTATCCATCTTTGCCTCTCAAATATCACTTTACTTTTCCCTAATGTAATATATGTCTCCTATAGGATGAAGACCTGTGCCAGTCTTTTTTTAAAATATCACAGAATTAATTTCAGTTTACACTTTGTACACATAACAATTAACATTACAGGTTAGTATCTGGATCTTTCCCATCCTGTCTCTTGCCGTTTTGCAGTCAGAGCTCTTTAGGAGGAGGCAAAAGCTGTATCTGAAGCGCCCCAAATCTCCCCCTGTCGGTAAACATAATGTTTCTATATTTTATCCAATTCTATGTTTTGACGGTAAAGAGGACTATATTTGTTGTGGTTTCTTGCAACCGCTCCCCACCCTCTACTCCCCCCACACCCCTATTCCCTGAGCAACCCACCCCACACTAAATTGCATGTTTCTTTTATGCCTCTTTCGGGTCTTTACATATCAGAGGGCCTTTTGTACATCGTGCTACTGAACTGTATGTGTATCCAATTGTAAATAGCATGTATACATTATTATTATATTAAGCACCTTTCTGTATGGCTGCATGCATAATCTTTATTAGTTCGTCAGGCAGTTCCACCTTCCTGATACTGTGCATCTCATTTCTCCACATTACCTTTAACATGGCTGGAAATGTTAACTTGACATTGGCTCCAAATTTCGCTATCTCATCCCCTCTCTGACCCAACTCCCACTGGTGCTGTTCTGTCACTCAACTGATTTCCGATCTGATGCTGTAAATATTTTCCCCCACTGTTACTGTCCTAGACTTAAGTGCGAGACCTAAAATCTGCTTAATGGAGTATGATAGAAATTTCCAAAAGAATTTCCTGCGTTTCTTCCACCCTGCCTTCAGTCTATAAGGGTCTCTGCGCACCTGCTGAATCTATTTCTCCAAATCAACCTCTAAATTGCAGCAAAGGACCCCTTCTTTTAAAAGTTTGAAAACTAAGATTTTCAGGTCACTGTCCTTCCAACCTCTAAAGATCCTCTGAAAGGCTCTCATTTTGTCTTTTCAGCACTAGGATCTAGGAGGAGTTATCTGAGTTCCCTTCTCATATTCTCCATCTTTATCTCTAGAGCTGACGTTTGCTGTGTGACATCATCCAACGTTGCCTCTAAACTCTGACACGATGTGTTTCCGAAAACTCAAATCTTTCCAGAATTTTTATCTGTAGGCCCATTAGTAGGCTCTGCAGGATCACAGATTCAACACTCTTGGGTATATCTTTGTTGTCCACGTTCCCTGCATTTACCCTGCTTATGTTCACCCCATTAAATGTTTTATATACCTCAACACTTGTGTCTGCATTCCTCCCAGCCTGCTCCACTAAAACCTCACATCTATGTCTGCATGTCAAATCTAACAGGCTTAACGTCTTCCCTGAGTAGTGCTTATATCAACCCCCACATGCTTATGTTGTTGTACCTTAGAGAAGCCACAACCTGAGACAGTGATTTGTGCGTCCATTGTTGCTCCTGTGGGGGCTGCAGGATGTGCTCAGGGACCTGCTTTAAAACCTCTGGAACCAGTACATCTTTAGTTAAATTACCATCAGGGGGTATATTATTTAGGCCCATGACTTTCAAAAAAGGAATTAAGGGAAGGTGTATGTTTAACTATAGGATTTTGATCCATTTTCACCCTCCTCCTCTCTTTTTGACTCTGGGCTATGGGTCTCCCTATGCTAACTAAATGGTGTTAGTTAGGACGCACTTTTACTCAAGATTTAGGGTATTTTAGCAGGTCACTCACTTTAGCCCGAGGATGCTGACTGAACGCTGTGTTCTGATTCTTCCTTCTTTAAAGCGTGGACTCACCACTCACAGTTTTGTGGAGTCCAACTTGGGTAATGAAGGATAGCATCCGTCATAACTTGGCCCATGTATAGCTGGATAGGAGAATTTCCGTTGGTCACATGAGTTGCCTTTCTTTATTCTCTGATGAATTGATGGATTACCTATTCTATATTATAATGCTTTACCTGAGCTATCCGGATTACAATAGACAGTTTCTGCATAAATCTTTATGACTCCTCATTAGCTTGTTGGCAGCGGGGTGTTATCATTCAATGTGTGAGAATGAATGTCTTGTTTTAGTTGACAACCTCTTCCCTTTGGAAGGAAGGTCCAATGTCCATCTGTATTTGTCAGACCAAGGTGTGCATGGCATTATCTTTTCCAATGTAGGGATTGGGTCACTGATACAAGTAGAAGGCACAATTTGGATTTCTGAATACTTTGCCTAGTCATTCATTACTACCAACATATACTACCGAAACAGCTGGGGAACCCATGCTTTGTTCCAAATCCAGTACCTGGTTTAAACTATTCCTTTATGCCCCAGTTGGAAAGTGGATTATTAGTAGGGGCTAATGTATATCTGGCACTGACAATAAGGCCACTAACACAGTATAGGGCTCAGAATAGGTCTCAGAAAAGTATTCCTATGCTCAACCCTTGGTAGCTTGGCAGCAAGCAGGCAGGCTTAACTTCAAAGACAGGTATGTAAAGCATTTAAGAACACCATTTCAGTAAATAATTGAGACACAACGTAAAATAAAAATTCAACACCAAATCATAAAAATAGGAAATATTTGTATCCTTAAAATGGCACCAAAACAACAAAAATCCAATCTAGGATACTGAAGATATGAATTTTAAAGATTTAGCAATTTCTGGCATATCGAAAACAATAGCCCCTTATCTGGACATCTGGTCGCGATAGACAAGGTCAAAGTCAAAGTTTCATGCCGACCGCGATCGAGCCCAGGGCGGCTACCCCTCGCAGTAGGTATTGGTAACAGGTTTTACCTTCTGACTTAGAAACGTTTCTGGAGCTATTCTTCCCAGGGTCTCTCGAAGCTCTCAGCTAGTCCGGATTCGGTGGGGGTTCGCTGGATGGCTTTGCGAGGAGTTCCTGGTAAAACCTATGGAAGTCCAACCTCCGGAGCATTGCAGCGGGTCAAACCAAGGATCCAGGCCGACACGCGAATGAAGGCAGGTGGCTTGGCTGGCCAGGATGAGTCGGTCGGTCCCCTTATGGAGCTTTTTTCCAAAGTTGCTCCAAAGTTTTCCAAACTTCTAGAACTTCTTCGTGAAGTTCCCCAAAGGGCCCCAAAGTGTCTTAAACTCACTCCAAGAGTCTGGAAGGTCCAGTATGGTCCTTGAAATTTGAGTACTTCAGTTCCCACAATCCACTTGGACACAACACATATAAATCCACTGGTAGTTCTCCAAGTGGAGGATTCTTGGTGGTGATGTTCTAGGTGAGCTCTGTTTACCTGTAGCTTGAAGGGAGTCCAATCTTTAGTCCTTTTACAGCAAAGTAATCCACAAGCTGTACTTGCAGATGGGGCAGAAGGTGCAAACTTCAGAGTGACAGCCTTTAGAAATGCACATCAAACTTTCAACATGGCTGTCTTGCTTTTTTAGGTTTCAAGCAGCAGATCTGAGGAGCTCTGCCCTTCTCGGATACGTATTCCACCTTCTCTGAGTCAAGCAGGAGGTCACTCTTGTCCAATGGGCTGCAGAGTTCAACCCAAAGGTCTGACCATTTCCTTCAGAGTGTGGCACTATTTTGTCCCAGAGTGCACCAAGTCTTCCAAATTCATATTGACTGATTTTCCAGCAGGAAGAGAAGAGCTGGTACACCCCTTAGATGGATAATCTCCATAGTCTCTCCCCTTGCATCTGCTCATTCCTTCCTTAATCCTAGCATCTGGCTGGGGTTCAAGAGGGTAAGGTTGTAAATGACACTGGGGTCCTCTCCTTCCCTTGAAGTCCATTGTTTACGACTCCTCCCCCTGCTCTGGCATTCCTGTGCTATAGGACACTGCCCTCCCAGCAGAGCTGTTCAACCCCAGGGGCTCTTTATCACCCCTTCAAAGAAGCTTGGCTAATCCCATTAACTAAGACCAATCAGGACAGACCACTGAAAGGCTGAATTTGGACTTACCAACAAGAAAGTCTTATGACTTCTTATTTGTACATTTTAGGAAAAGTTCAACAATATCATATTGTTGGATTTATTAATACCATTCTGGGAAGTTTTTGAATTGTACTTTCAGCCTTCTCCTATCAGTTATTAACTTTCTCCTAGGTTAACCGATGTGGCAGGGGTTCTGCAATGGGAACAATGACTTGGGCCATTTTTCCAGCACCAGGGCTTATAAACACATATTTCATAAGTTCTCTGCCTATATCTACAGGACCCCCACCCATGGTATACCTAGCGTATACTTTAGGGGTTCTGATTATGCAGAAATATTGCAGATCCTCCCTCCACAGTACTCCTACCGCCAGAGTCGATCTGGGGCAGCACTTTATCACAATGTGGGGAGTGAAATGTGTCATTTCACTTTACCCAGGGCATATAAAACTCATTTTTATAAGGGTCTACCTTGTAGATACCTGCCCCCCCCCACCCCTGGGACACCGAGGGGAGACCCTGGGAATACTTAATATGCCAAAACATTGTAGGTTAACCATTTGCAAGTGCTCCAAACACAAAAGTTGAGTTTGGGCACAATTTACTTTTTAAAAGCAGTCCTGCAGCACAGGACTACTTTTAAACTGACCTCAGGCCCAGCAGTGCACACATGCAGTAAAGGGCAGCTGGCATCTAAACTACCATGCCCTATGATATACTAGGGACTGGGTGGTAGTTTCAATCCCCTGCCCTATTATGTACTAGGGCCCTATGGGGTAGGTCATGCCAATCACAGGGGTACCCCAGACCTAAGTGTACCCTATTGTATGTAGGTGTTTCCACTGTATTCTAAGTGTTTTTCAGCATAGCACTGGCCCTGGGCCAGTTAGGCAGAGCCCAGGGTCATTCAGAGTCCGTGACCACCAGTACCAGTCAGCAGAAAGTTGTGAGATGCCCAGGGCACAGGATGACTTTGCAACAGCCAGACATGGGCAAGTTGAACCACTTGCATTTCCAGGCACTGCGGGATTACCAGCCAATGTCCGTCAAGTGTCATCCTCCATAACACTTTTGATCTCTTCCAACGACATGGACTAAAAACTCAATAGCTTTTGCTCAACCTGGAAGTATTCTTCTGTTTCATTGGGCATTAGTTTATTCCTGTAGTGTGGCTGACCAAGAGTGATGGGACAGGTAGTCAGTTTGTTCTGAAACCCAACTAGTATTCTATTGAAATGCATACTCCTATAGCTGCAGGATCCACTTCTTAATCATAGTTGGGGCCTTGGAAGCTAGCTCCTGAAAAAGGGGAATGACGAAAGTGCTGTCGGTATGTTCAGTAAAGGACCTAGGAACAGACATACGACCCTACTAATTTGCGAGTCGCAAATTGCGTAATTTTGCGACTCGCAAATAGGAATGTAAAACAGTGTCTCAGACACTGTTTGCGATTTCTAATGGGGTTGCAAATTGCCTGCCTCATTAATATTCATAAGGCAGGTGCTATTTGCGACCCCATTAGGAATGGCTATCACTCCCAGGGATGGTGGCCTGCTGGGGTCAGCAGACCACCATGTCTGTGAGTGCTTTTTAAATAAAGCAGTTTTTTTTAAATGCATCCTGTTTTCCCGAAAACGGAATGCATTTATAAAAGAAAAATTAAACATTACTGTTTCATGTTTTTAAGAGTAGGCAGGGATCTGTTGGGCCACCGGCTGCTCTTAAGAAATATTAGCAATGCTAGTCACAGAGTTTAAGGGTCCCCTGGGGACACCTTCCTGTTTGCGAGTCGGTTACAACCCATTTGAAATGGGTGGTAAACAGCTGGGGCCCTATTAAGATGGCGGGTAGATCGCCCCCGCCGGGCTGGCTGTAGTCACCGCCGCCCCGGCGGGGCCATCCGCCTGCCATCCCTGCAGAAAAGACCCCCCGCCATATTACAATGGCTGGGGGGTCCGCGGCGGACGAAAAGACCGTCCGTCGCTTTTCTGCCCCATCAACAAGTTGACCGGGCGGAAAAGGGTTCAATATGGTGGCGGTGTCTGAAAGACACCGCCAGCCATATTAGAATGTGGCCGTGAACATGCTTTTCTGTGGCTTCATTGCCACCACGGAAAGGCATGCGGAGTCTGATTGGGGGTCCAATTGTGGGCCCCCAGGGACTCCGGGGGCCGGCCCGCCTTTCAATGAACAACGTGGCACTGAACCACCTGCCGCAATGTTGCAGATGCACTCTGGCGGGCGCATGCTAATTGGGATTGCGGGACCGCCACACCCTCAGCAGGTGGTCACAGTTCCCAAGGGTAACTAATGGGGCCCCAAGTGTTTTGCGGCTGCAGTTGCGGCAACAAATCAATCTTACATTGAAGTGTGAGTCGCTGTTAGGAAGGGACACCCTTGGCATGCATCTTCCTAATAGCGAGTCACAAACTCTATTTTGCGAGTCCATAATAGGTTACTGACTTGCAAAATAGGGTTTGTAAATAGGGCAGACCTATGTTGCTGTCGCAAACGGGCCAATTTCCCATTTGTGAGTGAAAAATATTGTCGTACATCCGGCACTGAATGTACAAGTTCAGATGGAAGAGGCTGTGCCCCTAGCAGGTGGTGATGGCCTGCTTTTCAATCTAGCGAATCCTTTGTTCCATGGTGGTGATGGACTGACTGTTTGATATGGAATTGTACTTCACCTTTGAGGCACCCAGTACCTTGGACACATTTGATTAAGTTCTCAAGGAGGCCTGTTCAGTGCTGACACCACCACTTAATGCACCACTAAATTACAGGTAAAATGATATTTCAACACTTGTTGGAAAAGTGATAATACAAAGAAAGAACCCTATCTGTTTTGAAAAGTACTGAAGATTTATATTTAGAAATGTGACATTTTAGTTGATACCATTTCTAGAAAAAAGTTCTATCATCTGATCAAAAAATACATTCTCCAAATATTGGATGTTTTCTGAAAGATGTGGACCACAAACAAAAAAAGCGTATATGTCATGAATAAAAAAGATGCTACGTTTGACTGGGTATATTCCATAAGGGACACTAGTGACAACTTGCATGTGCAAAATAAAAAAAATAAAAAATAAACTTTTAACAAAGCTAATGGATCTGGCTCTTTACAATATAACTTGTTAATTCATGGATTTGTGAGATTGCGTACAGTTTGGGGATGGCTAAGTAGGTGAATGTAAGACAGAATCAATGTATGGATGCAGGAGTAGATAGATGAATTAATTGATGCCTCTTAGATGGATTCGGTCTGCTTTCGGTCCTTGCCCTCATCAGCCCATTCATCAACCCTTGCATTCAATCAACTACTCATTTATCCATCAACTTACTTATATGTCCTTTAATGAAATCATTTATCAATTCTTGCATTCATCCATTCACTCATCCACACAAACACATGAAAAAGCTGAACAGACAATGCATGATTAAGCCAGAACCCTGTGTGATAGTTTGATGGGTTTTGTATTTTTTTGTTTGTTTTTTTTGGTGATGGGACTGACCCTGCTTGGTGACATCAAGTTTTGGATTCAGAATGTTTTTGGAAGGTATTTGGCTGGTTTAGGCCAGTCAGTTTATTATGTCAGTGTCTCGAATGTTACTTGGTTTGCAGGATTTTGCATATTTGTGTACTGATATTTGACATTTCCAGAATTCAGTGTAATTTTATGTGACCTTTCAATGTATTTTGTCTGACAACTTCAGTGACCTTAAATCACAAATTAAATGTAGTAGTTTTGGAGGCGTGGCTTGGACCCACTCAAGATGGCCACCTAGATGCGGGGCTTTGTTCGCCACTGTAACGGGGTTCTTTAAAATATGCGGTGTTAACACTTTCTTAAACCTAACATCGTTGTTAATGAGGGGTGAATGATCGGAAGAAGAGCGTGGTCCTCGACCTATGCATAACAATACCTGCATTTGTTGTTTTTATCTGACGACACCACTCAGGATGATGCAGCTGTCGATTTAGGTATATTACCATGCTGTAAATGAGCTGCGCTATGCACACTACATAGTCGTCCGAAAAATGTCATCCTTTGAATTAGAGTGGCTCTTTATATCTGACACATGAATTCATGCTGCATGCTATGCTGCTTTGTTGTCAAGATGTAGAAAGTCATTTATTAATATGGCAATCGCACATGAAACCTTGTTGAGAGAGTCATTCTGAGTGACGTTGCTGCACCTTTTATGTGTGCCAGATGAAGTAAACTCATTTGTGCAGCAGGAGTGACTCTTTAGCTTTGAAATTGACTTTTTTCCACCATGTTATTTTGGCATGCTGTTTATGTTGTAGATATAAATAGAGAGGCAGTTTACTAAGAGTCTTCGCTGAGTAACTTTTCTGTGAGACATTGTCGTTGGTTGATGTATGGGCAAGTTATCAATAATTTTTATGCCTAAGGTTATCAGTGATCTACTAGCGCCGGGACACCTCCTCGCGAGGTAGCTGTTCGCGCTGTATAAAATCCAGTATTATTATTATTATTATTAAAGAAGCAACATTTGATAAGCAAGGCTCAGCCCATCACCATAACGGATTCAGGATGGTCTTTCGGGGAGCCTTTTATAGACTTTGTACTGATGTGGCGCATTCTGTAACCCCTCGTTCCATGAGTGCAGCAGTTGCTGCCTTGAAAACTCATTCACCAGCCTCTACAAAAAAAGGCTTAAACAAGATCCACCCTCTCTGGAGAAAGAAATCTCCCCATTTCTTTAGAGACTCTTTTGGAGGGAATCCGCACCCTATGCCTGTATGTTCAGGCAACAAATGAACAAATCCAACACCTCAATGTCAAATGGTCAAACATTGAGACAAGAATGAGATTGGTTGAACAGTGTGTCAGTGATGTACAGGATGCATCCAGTAAGATTGCTGTACTAGAAAAAGAGGTTCTTCTTTTTTTTAAAAACATGCGGTAAACTTAAAAAACAGAAATAGATGACACAATCTGCACATTTATGGTTTTCCCAAGGGTATTGAAGAAGATCCTGTAGTCTTATTTACTTCACTGTTAATACAATTGGCAGACTTACCTACATCCATGAAACTTAACAGCCAAAAAGCACATAGGCTGGGTTGTCTCCTCTCTACTATCAACCCATCTGCAAAACGTCAAGGAGTGATAATCTTATTCCTGGAGTTAATCTACCCTTTGAAGATATTAAATGTGGCTAAATCAAAAAGAAATCTATTGTGGTCACGCAGGAGAATCTTTATTTTTTAAGATGCTTTTAATGCAACAGCTAACAGACAAAATGATTTTCTCAACCTTCCTTACTGCGCTACGTTTTATAGGTGCTCATTTTGGCATGTTCCATTCTTGCATCTTGAATGTTACCAAAATAAGACTACATGATTCAGAGATCCCTCAAATCTCATAAAATTCATAAAAGACTCTGATCACTGCATTTCGAAACTGGGCAGTTGTCCGAAAAAAAAATGGGGGGCGGGGCAGATATAGCAGGTATATTCCCCTGCTTAGGAACTATCAATTCCACAGGATATTTCTAGACAACTTCTTAGCTATATGGAAACAAGGGAGCATTTGGCAGTATTGGGGATCTACTCGTGGGGGATCATATTACGCAACTTGAGGTGGTCAGTGGCAGATTTAATATTGGGCCTTGTTTTTTTTTATATTTACAATTGAGGGATTTTCAATTGAGAAAGGCTAGGGGTGCGGTTGGTTTTGTGCAGATTCCCTTGATGGAAATGTTAACAAAATATATTGGCCCCTCAATCTCGTGATCATATGGCTGTCTGTTGGAGGGGGTCCCAGATGGTCTGGATAAGCACAATGACAAGTGGCAGACAAGGCTCGATTTATCGGACTCTGGCTTCCTGAAATCACTAGAGCTGGGTGGGTCAATTCTGTGTTCCTCAAATCTGCAATCACAGCATTATAAAATAATTTTCAATTTGTTCTTAACACCAGCAAAAATTGTTATATGGGGCGAGGAGGTGGGTATTTACTGCTCTAGATGCTGTGCATCTAATCTAATACAGATCTGGTTCACATGTTTTCCACATGCCTGAGCCTAAAATCACTTGGCATGGAAATTGTAGGCTTTTTACGTGAAGTCCTTAAAGTAAATATCCCTGTCACCTCAACTCATGTTGCTGGTGGTGGATGAATAAAATGGAGGGGTCGGGAAGATCTAAGTTTTATAGCTATGTTGGTTTTTAGACTTTGTGTGGCCCCGGCCTGGCTTGACCCTCTTTTCCCAGCCTTTCAGCAATGGAAGGGGTGCTACCTACATGTCTACAACTTAAAAATAGCACTTTATGAATAAAAAGCGCAAGAATTAAAGGGAGGGGGATCTGTGAGCGCTCTTGACCTGGGCCTCTCTGCTTGAATAATAGCTGCTGGGTGTTAGGTAAAGGTAGTATTGGGTCAGTGCCTGAAATAAAATTTTAAATCTGCACTGATCTTCTGTTGATTCCTATCTATGGTTAATTTAATCAATTTGTCATTTTGTAACATATTTATGTATAATTTGCTGCAGCAATTTCATCTCATTAAAACATGGTTAAATTAAAAAGTAAAAGGTTTTGTTAATCTTACAAAAAGGCAGAGAATATTATCTCACTGGCCAACTATGATCCAGATTTAGGTCTTCTTCAAGAAACACCCCGTACAGAATTGGAGGCTTTTAAGCTTATACGTAGTTGGGGGGGGGGGGGTCAGTTTTTGAATCGCATTCATCTAATAAGAAAAATTGAGTCATTCTACTCTGTGATCAAAAACCAAAATGTACACCTGGTACCCAGGAAGTTAATGTTGTGGTTAGATGGCTTACTGTTAAATTGTTGTTATTGTTATTGTTGTTGTCATTTTTGATTTGTAGCGCGCTCAATCACCTACAGGCCTCTAAGCGCTCGGGAATCGATGGTAAACAACAACTTTGACAGTACAGAGGGCATCCACTAGCCTAAGTGGCTCACAGGGCTCTCCTGAACAACAACGTTTTCAGCCCCTTTCTGAAACGTAGGAGGTTTCCTTCCTTACGTAGTGGCTCAGGTAGTGTGTTCCATAAATGCGGAACCAGCACCGAAAAGGCTCTTCCGCCCTTGGTGGTGAGTTTGTACCGAGGGCAGACTAATAGCTGAGAGTCTGAGGATCTAAGAACTCTCTTTGGGCTTATAAATAATACTCCTTTAATGATTGTTGCCCTACACAACCAGGCAACTCTTCTTGGCCCAACATTTCTAGTAAATGTCTACAGTACAGGGATGACTTTTTACTTTTTAAGAGGGGATTTCAATCAAATTATTTTTCCAGTTATTACAGATCTAGATTTACTCCTGGTACATCCTAAATCCAGTAGATAGAGATTCGAAAATTCTCTATTATTGGATCCAGCTTTCTCCTATTCATTTTGCTGAGGAGTTCTTTAAGATACACACAGATTCCAATACATCTTCCAAATTATTATGCGACATGTTTAAAGCTGCCACTTGTGGTCACACAATTTACATTGTTTAAAAAAAGAGACAATTTGCCTAAAAATCTGAATCACTACTTTCTACTTTAAAACATATAAATAGTTTTATTCTTCAGCTGTTGGATCTAGTTTACAAAAGCTCATTAAAGCTAAGCTTCACTTTAATAAAATATCTACAGACCATGCATCATCTATTTTACTCCGTAGTAACACTCACTACTATGGAGTTCCAAAAAAGTGGAAAAACTTCTTGGTAATTATTTGAAGGTCTGAAAGCAATGCACTATTATTGAGTCTATTGACTCTTCCACTGGGAAGTGGGTGTTTAAGGACCATGAAATCCTAGAGGAGTTTACGGCGTTCTTTCAAAATCTATATCCTCTAGGGCAGAGGTCTTCAAACTTTGTGATACCGAGACCCCCTTGTAAAACCTTTTTAGGTGTAAGGACCCCATTCCAACAAAGGTTTCTAGAAACTGGTACTCCTCATCATCAACTTTTGAAAACCATAAATGCGCCTGTTAGACCTCATCACATCCGTCCATCATTCATCCACCCACACTTTCACACATCCATCCATCCACCCTTTCATCCTTCCATCCATACATCCATCCTTCATCCATCCACCCTTTCATCTTTCCATCTATACATCCATCATTTACCCATCCACCCTTCCAGCCACTTTTTCACACATCCATCCATCATTCATCCATGCAACCTTTTATCCATCCATACATCCAACCACCCTTTCATCCTCCCATCCATACATCCATCCTTCATCCATCCACCCTTTCATCCATACATCCATCCACCCACCCTTTCATCCATCCATCCACCCATCATTCATCCCCCACCTTTTCACACATCCATCCATGCATCATTCATCCATGCAACCTTTTATCCATCCATACATCCATCCATCCACCCTGTCATCCATCCATCCATCCTTCATCCGTCCACCCTTTCATCCTTCCATCCATACATCTATCCTTCATCCATCCACCTTTTCATCCTTCCATCCATACATCCATCATTCATCCATCCACCCTTTCATCCATCCATCATTCACCCACCCATCTTTTTACACATCCATCCAGCCATAATTCATCCATGCAACCTTTTATCCATCCATCCATACATCCATCCATCCACCCTTTCATCCATCCATCATCCGTCCACTCTTTCATCCTTCCATCCTTACATCTATCCTTAATCCATCTATCCATCTCCCACCCACCCTTTCATCCTTCCATCCATACATCCATCCTTCATCCATCCACCCTTTCATCCATCCATTCACCCATCATTCATCCACCCATCTTTTCACACATCCATCCATTATTCATCCATGCAACCTTTTATCCATCCATACACCCTTCATCCATCTACCCTTTCATCCTTCCATCCATCCACCCTTTCATCCATCCATCCACCCTTTCATCCATCCATCCACTCTTTCATCCATCCATCCACCCTTTCATCCATCCATCCACCCTTTCATCCACCCACCTTTTAACACACCCATCCATCCTTCATCCATCCATCCATCCATCCATCCACCCATCATTTATCCACCTACCTTTTCTGTGCCTCTCTCATGGGGGGGGGGGGTCAGTATCTCTCTGCGTCTTCTTCCTTCTTCTTTCCCACTCATGGGAGGGCATCTCTGTGCCTCCCTGCTGGGCGGGTGTCACATGTCACGGGACCCGCAGCTCCAGGCGCGCAACATCTATTGAACTCAAAGGGCTACACTACAGCCTGCTCCCCCAGGCCCCCCCCCCACTCTTAATTTGTAGTCCATTCATTTTTTCTATGAAATTACGTACTATTGCTAATATCTACCAGACGTGCAGCAAAATAGACTTACTTAGAATATCCGTGTTCCTTTTCAGATCCAACATTCATTGATTTTTTTTAGTTACCCTTTGACATTACTATAACTTTAAATATGCTACAATACAAGAATTTTCAGCAATCGAGGAAAAATTCTGTTTTGCCACTGAAAACCTTTTAATTCAAGGAAAATGTGTTCGTATTTTTTTGGGGACTTTTGCTGTTATTTGGCACCACCACTAGATAGCGCCTGTAGTCTGCTGCCTTACCCTGCTATATTGAGGCACCAACCCTGGTTATGTGGAGGAAGAGTGACTAATTGAACAATTCAGTAATTCAGCACAGAAGAATAAAGATTGTCCCAAACTGTTAAAGCTTACCTTTAATATCACGATAATGCTTTGCATGATGCACACTACAGCCTGCTCCCCCAGCCCCCCCACCTCCCACCCCCTCCTGACCAGCTTGTGTATGTGAGCCCGGCTGAAACAGCTTCAGGGACACACACACAGCCACTCCCGAGTACTTGACAGGTCTTTAAAAGACCTTTTACTTGTTAATGAGGCTTGGATGTTTTTCACACCTCAGTGTGAATTAGGCGACCCCCTTTCAAGGACTCCACGACCCCCCTGTGGGTCGCGCCCCACAGATTGAAGACCTCTGCTCTAGGGTCTCCTGCTCATCCTTCTCTCATTGATGTTTATTCAGCAAACACTACACCTCCTAATCATGATAACCTAAATTTTGATTCTCTAGAGCTTGATTTATCCATCCAGAACTTCTCAGAGTGCTACAATCTCCTACAAACAGGCAAAACTCCTGGCCCAAATGGATTTACTGTAGAATTTCATTAGCATTTTACTAATTTACTACTTCCTAAACTCCTGCAGCTTTTTAAACTTTACTACTGCACTGTTATGGCTGGACACATTTTTAAAGACGCAGCCATATGTAATGCGAAAGGTCAACATCTCAAACTGTGAAAAAATTATCAACCTATTTCTCTTCTTAATGTGGAATACAAAATCTTAATTTTTACCCAAATTGGTAGGCAAGGAAAAATCAGGTTTTGTCAAAGGTAGACTCACGTGAGATAGCTCTAGATTATTCGTTAATGTCTTAAATAAGGCTTCTTCTTTATCTTATCCTTTAGCTGCTGTTGCAAT
This sequence comes from Lissotriton vulgaris, assembly GCF_964263255.1. Taxonomy (NCBI): domain Eukaryota; kingdom Metazoa; phylum Chordata; class Amphibia; order Caudata; family Salamandridae; genus Lissotriton; species Lissotriton vulgaris. Next base: position 1,299,667,309 of record NC_141687.1, read on the forward strand.
AGATGCGATAAAAGCATTCAACAGGATTGATTGGAATTTTTATACTGAAATCCCATATTTGGCATGGATTTGGTCTCGATATAATTTCATTTATTTCCATACTTTATAAATTTACACAAGCTCATGTCTTGCTTAATGATAAAGTTTTTTAAAAAATCAATTACAATGAGGAGTTCAACAGTGATGTCCATTTATACCCTTTTATTTTTTAGCTCATGGACCATTCTGTTCCCGAGTTTGTGACAATACTCTCAGACAGTGGTGGCTGGCATGGATCGGGGTGGCCAGGCGGTGGGTAGAAGGGGGTGAAAAAAAAATCAACATACCTTATTGTGTCATAGGGTTGAGCCAGAACATATGTGGTACATTGCACTTTTCTGTGTGCAAATGTGCAACTGGACATTGCCCACTCGCAGTGGGTTGTGCACACGGTTGTAGATTCAGTGGTGGGTGTGGATGGTTTGGTTGCAAGGGTTGAATGCTAGGGCTACTTCCAAGTTAGGACCTTTTGCCAATCTCTTGATTGTGGGAAACTGTGTGTTATGGTTTGAAAGGGTTGGGGAGCTGGAGAGGGTGTAATTATGTTTGTTTAAGTTGCAGGGAGCTACCCCAGAAAAAGATGAGCAACATATTTTTTTCCCAGTGGTACCACAAAAATTCACCCAAAAAATAAATGCCAAACTATACCGTTTTTGAGGACATAATCAATTTCTAGCCCCTTTGATGCTCATGACGAGCTGAGCTCGTCATGAAGCACGGTGCTCGTGTGCTCATGACGAGCTGAGCTCGTCATGACTACACCCAGTTCTATTATGGCCCAGCACCGGAGAAGAATATCTGCAGCATCGATGTGGTTAATATGATAAGTTTGACACAAATATATAGCAATGAAGCAATAATATATGTGTGTGTGTCCTAGTTTCAAAAACTGAAATTCAGGATAGAAATATATTATTCCATGGTTGTAATAGAAAGAACATTATTTTTTTGTATTTTTAACACCTACTTATTAAACAATAATTTTTTTATCTTGTCATAAATATATAGTTAGACTGTCTTATGTGATATGGGGCAGTAAGCACTATACAAATGCAATTACAATACAACGCAATACAAAATATTGAACATACTGGTTGTTTCTCAGTTGCAGTATACAAGGAATAGGTTTTGCTATAGCATTCATAGTAACCATGTTTCAGTAGATAGTGCATTGGCATTCATGGAACCCTGTACGGAGGTTACTACAAGTTCACTCAATTGCTGACATTGTTGGCCCGATGAAAAAACAAAGGCACACAGCACTTACAACATCTTACGAGACCCATAAAATACAGCCATACTTGAGCCAAGCCCTTGGAAATAAATGCCTGAAAGAGATCCTGTGGACTAGGCTGCTGCCTCTCCCGATAAAAGAACTACATATGAAGTGGAAATCCCTATCACACAACATAGGATGCAGATTATGCAACTACAGAAAAGAGTTATTACTGCATCGCATAAGCTGCTGTCCAGCTCTGCAGTCCTAGTGGAAACTCCTAAAATCAATGTTTCTACCTAAGGGGGTATGGACCTGTGTAAAATCAGTAGCGGTCCTTTTTACCACCACACCCTCGGATTTGGCCACATTCAGCAAATGTATGGTGGTGGCAAAGAACCGGTTTGAATGAAGTCACTACACAAAGACTTAAATTACACACATGCCAAGCCTGGTGCACAGACATAATATCGACTCCAAAATATCGACTGGACATAATATCGAGTTTTAAATATAGACTGGACAAAATATCGACAAGACAGAATATCGATAACCAAAATATCGTTTTTAAGGTAAGTGATGTAATATCGACTGTTAAAAATATAGAACGTTAAAATATCGAAGTATATAATATAGATAGTTAAAAATATCGAATTTTTAATAATATCTAATTTTTTATAGTGTATTTACATGTTATAATATGTGTGAAAAGAGTTAGTTATGTTATAATTAATTTTTAATAATTAATTTTGTTTTTATAATTATTGCGTAATTTAATTCTGTAGCGGGTTGTGGGTTTATAGGGGAATAGGGTGGGAAGTAATTTAATTATAATTAATTAAATATGTAAATTTATTTATTGATAGTACAATTTAATTAATTGTTAATTAATTAATATTTGTAAATTAATTAAATTTTAATTGGTAATTAATTTTAATTAATTGATTAATTGGTAATAATGTAAATTTGACTAATTTATTTTCTGTAGCGGGTTGAGGGGAATTGGGTGGGAAGTAATTATAATTAATTAAATATGTAAAATTATTTATTGGTATTTATTTATAATTAATTATTAATTAGGTATTTATGGGTAATTATAAAAAATGTATTTGCCAATTAATTAAATGTAATTGATTAATTGTTAATTATGTTAATTTTAATAATTAATTTTCTGTAGCGGGTTGTGGGTTTATACGGGAATAGGGTGGGAAGTAATTAATAATTAATTAATTAAATAATTAAATGTATGTAAATGTATTTATTTAGAAATAATTGTTAAATAACTTTTTAATTATTAAATAATTAATTGTTAATTTTTAATTATTTAGTATTCATAGGTGATCAATTGAAATAATTATTGTTAATTAGTAATTTTAATATATTAATTATTATATTATATAAAAAAATATTATTTTAATTTAATTATTAATAGATAATCATTTATACATTTTTAAATAATATATGAAGTATTTATTTTCCCTAATGTTGTATTCTCTGGAGTGGGAATAGTAATTTTAACCCTTACTATATCCAAAGCTTTCCCTACTGTTGCACCCACTGGAGTGGGAATAGTAATTTTTACCCTTACGCAATCCAACGCTGTCCCTACTGTTGCACCCACTGGAGTGGGAATAGTAATTTTTACCCCTACGCTTTCCCTACTGTTGCACTTTTTGGAGTGGGAATAGTAATTTTAACCCCTACGCTATCCAACGCTCTCCCTACTGTTGCACCCACTGGAGTGGGAATGGTAATTTTACCCCTACGCTATCCAACGCAAACCCTACTGTTGCACCCACTGGAGTGGGAAAAGTAAATTTAACATTATGCTATCCAACATTTTCCCTTTTGTTGCACCCACTGGAGTGGGAATAGTAATTTAAACCCCTACGCTATCCAACCCTTTCCCTACTGTTGCACTCACTGGAGTGGAAATAGTAATTTTAACCCCTACTCTATCCAACGCTTTCCCTACTGTTGCACTCACTGGAGTGGGAATAGTAATTTTTACCCTTACGCTATCCAGCGCTTTCCCTACTGTTGCACTCTTCGGAGTGGGAATAGTAATTTTTACCCTTACGCTATCCAACGCTTTCCCTACGCTTGCACTCTTTGGAGTGGGAATAGTATTTTTTACACTTCTGCTATTGTATGGTAATAATATTGGATAATATTTAATTATATTATGTTACTATATATATATGTTTTAAAAATATGATTGTCAATTTATTTTTAATAATTTCATTAATTATTTAATTATTATAAGTTAATGTAAGTATTTTTAAGTATATTTTAGTAATTAAATTGTAATATTAATTTAATTTAACACTGTTTTAATTAAGTCGATATTTTTATAAACTATATTATTGTAATCGATATTTTGTACTCGATATTTTTGTACTTACCTGTTTGTAGATACAAACTCGATATTCTGTCTGTCGATATTTTGTCAACGATATTTTTGCAAGTCGATATTCTGTCCCTCGATATTATTTCAGTGATCCGCCAAGCCTCCATGGAAGAGTTTGGGTCTGATTTACAAAGGTAAAGTTAGACGAAAATCTAACTTTACGACTTTTGGTGTTCACAAAAGGCATTTACTACCTGTAAATGCCCTCTGTGAATACCGAAGTCTAACTTTATGACTTTCAGTATTCACAAAGGGCATTTGCAAGTAGTAAATGCCCTTTGTGAATACCAAATGTCGCACAGTTAGACTTTTGTCTAACTTTACCTTTGTGAATCGGGCTATTTGTATATTTTTTAAGCAGTAGTGCATGGACAAATCAAGGGGACAGACGGGCACTTTAAACAGTTCTTTGCACAAGATTGTTATGTGTTATAACCATGAACAATTCACAAGGATGGCTTAGCACCTTATTCTACTGTTTTCACTTGTTTTAAGCACTAGAACATGGGTGAACTGTAGTTGAAACTTTGACACTTCAGGTAGCTTGCTGTACAAGGTATTACAGGAAAAAGGGCTACCTTTTTAAAGAACCTTTCTAGAAGACGTAATGAAATATTGACTTATGATTGTATGCTGTGAAATGTTATGTTATGTTTTTATTGGTTGGGAAATTGCAATGATTGTAATTAATCTCACAATAAAGTGTTCTTTTATTCATTGATTCGATTGTTGATATTCCCATTATATCTTTGAAAAAACAAGCTTTACACTGATTCGATGCATAGATCTAACCCCTAGGATTGTTATGTGCCTTCCAAAAACCTTGATAACTGAGTTTATCTCTGACAGGCTTGGAGGTGCAAAGGCTGAGCTCACTTGCTAGCTCAGATCCCCTCAGAGGACATTCTATTTTGGGTTTGTTACTCTGTGCCTTAATAACCTTATTTTTATCTACAGCTGTCTTTACGAGTGTTTTAAAATGTGAATATTAATGTGTTGAAGAAAGTAAATTACATACTGTATTTTTGTTATGAAGCTGTTATTTTAAGTGTGATTTTGTAGAGTCTAGCTTTTGTTTCTTTGTGTAGTCATTTTGAAAAAAAACTAGATGCACTTTACATTTGCACATATATGGTAGAAGTATTACATTATTCTTATAGAAGTGTGGTATTTATTATGTTTGGTGGTGGAGTATGGAAGCTACTCAAATTGTAAGCACAATAAAGTGATTTAACTATAGAGTTGAACGTTGCAGAGGTTTGTTAGTACTGTCTTCTGAATTTCGAAAGCAAATATTAGAAGTATGTTGCTCAGTAGTAGTGCAGAAAAGCGCAAGGAGAAAAGTGGTAGGGTTATTTGAAAGTAGATGCTAGCATGGTATCCGGACTTACATAAATAACAGGAAATATGTTTAGGTGCTAAGACCCTCGGCACTATACAAAAAGATATTAAAGACACTGCAGTGCTTGAAGAGTGTCCTGTGACACTTTGTAATCTTACAGAATAATGTATTATAAGGAATATTTCTGATTATCTTAGTGTGTTGTGCATAGTTAAGAAGTGACACATTATACTCCCTCTAAAACGTTCCTGTTCTCATTGAATAATGTTTCCTCCTCTTTTTTTCTTCTCTTATTTCCATTTCTCTGTCAAATAATTTTTACTTGTATTCTACATTGTATCTATCCTCATTGCTCAGTTCTGCTTATGAGCACTCTCTTCACGTCACCTAGGTTATCCTATGTTCAGTGTTTATTTTGTGTGAATTACAGTGGACATTTTCCAGTTATTATGTGAATTCTAAAAATCTGTAGTTATCAGTGTTTATACATTTCAGCATCACAAAATAAGCTGGAGACTGAGTTTTTCCAGTGTTTACAAAATACATTCATGGATATCATTCTTACTGTAGTGTGGTTAAATGAAATCAAGGCTGAAGGCTTTGAGGGGAATATTTACAAGCAAATGGTGCAGTGCGGCATGCAGTTTAGCGGCGCAGTGCTGCATCATCTCAAAAACATAGAGATGAGCTATATTTACAAGAATACGGCTCACCCCTGGGTTTTTCCTTGCGCTGCTGCTAACAAAAACTGCCTAGCGCCAACACAGACGCCCTTGCACCATAGTGCAACAGGGCCTGCATTTAAGGGATGATTCCCTGAAACATAGGCACCCATGCACCATGATGCTGGGATGATTGTTTATGTGCAGAAAGGATACCATCCTGCACATAATGAATCTTTAAAGGTGATTTGCTCTTTCTATGTATGCTGCAGACATAGAAAGAGCAAAAACAAGAAGAAATAAAACTATTTCTCCTCATTGCGCCAACCTAACACCTGCTATTTAGTGGTGTTCATTTTTGGCACTGCCTAAGATTTACAGATCCTTGTAAATCCAGGGCAGCGTAAATAAACAATGGGTGTTGCTGTGAAATGCCTGCTTTAAAGGGGACGATATTTACAAAGGTGCATTCAGCCACGCAAAGTGGCTGAACGCTGCTTTATAAATCTGGAGCAGGGCATTGCGCCACCGGAACGTCGGAAAAAGTGACCTTCTGGTGGTGATGCCCCAGATACCACCATCTCACCAGATTACTTTCCACCAGAGGTTGAATTGGGCATAGGGTGTACTGCTTAGGTCTGTGCTGTGAGGCACCTTTAGCTGGGAGCACCGAGGGAGTCTGGGCAGTATACAATAACGCTGTTGATGTGCTCACCAAGTCCCTCTCCAGGAACCTAGCCTGCCTGAATTCTTTTGATGGCAGTATATATCTGTCATAATCAGTTGCTCTCTATTACCATGCAACTTTTGAAGTAGCAGTTCCATCTGGCATTCTAAAATCATTAGCATTAAAGATATATAAATTATTCCTGTTTAGGGTGACCTGAAATCCAATGACACAGTATAACAGTTATTGTATACCCCGATGCTTTCTAGCTGCTTATGATCAGTCTGGAAGACTACAACATCCATACCGAGTAAATTAAAAGGTTTCATTAATTTTCACCGTTATTAGTACTATTCTTAATATGTAAAGTTGAATTTAGGAAGATAATGACCACAGACAGACTTCAGCCAAAAGTTCTCTATAATTTCCACATTGTACCAGGTTAGCTTGACTACAGGGGCATGAAGAGACTCCATCTCAGGACTCATCTGCTCACAATAGATGATACTCTGGGTACCACATTGTACTGTTGTAAATGTAAATGTAAATGTATAGGCATTTATATAACGCACTACTTACCCGGAGGGTCCCAAGGCGCTTCGACCGCTGCAAAACCCTTCCTGGCTTCCCTGAGAGATGGTCCCTTAATGGGTATCTCCAGGGTGAGACCAGGCATCCCCGGCGGTCTGGTGGGGCCGTTAGTGAAGATGAGGCAAGCTAATGCCCAGAGTTGCCGAGTGTGGTCGCTGATCAGAGTGGGCACCGAGGCGAGAGAATTATCGAGTCCGCTGACCCTGGTCCAGAAACCAGCCGCGCCGGGAATCAAAAACATTTTCCATACCCACTATGCCAATTACACCCTCAGGATCTACTACCCATTTCTTGTTACTTATGTTCAGTAATGCAGACTGTACCACAATCTTAACTTGGAACTATGCAGTAATCCTCTCTGCTTCTCATCTGTTTTGCATTGCTCAAATTGTTTTGGTCATCATATGGTCTTCTAGTAACGATGAAAGGTTCCACCACACCTGCAACTGTCCCTTAAATGGGTTAACATTGCTCATCTAGATTTCATTTGCCAGAGTACTCCATGTGCCACGTAAATTGCCCCTTTGTGCCATAGTGGCATACTCTTGAAAAATATGGAGAGAAAGGGTAAAGTTTAAATGGAGCTATATTTTACCATTCAAAACTACAACTTCAGTAGCCTCAATACCCAAAATGTTACTGTGCCAACTGACACAATCAAAGGGCTCCAGAAGCACACATTTCCAATGGAGCAACCAAATGGCAAATGAAAAAGCAGCTGGCACTAGCCACACACCAAAAACGCCAAAGCAGCCACACTTCACTAATCCTTCCTATCAATAGCAGTTTCATTGTGAGGACAGGGACTGAGATTACCCATGTCTTCTAAGAAAGGTATATGAGCATTCCAACATCTCTAAATTATTGCCCAAGAATCAAATTTGACAAAAACATATGGATTACACAATAGGCCAATTTTTATTTCCAGCATGCAGAATACACTTTTTCACCATTCTCAATCACACCAAAAATTAAGTGAACTGCTCATACCTATCAAAAATGTGGACCACAATCAACTTCTTATTTTGGAATTCCATATGGTGCAGCACAAAACTTACGCATTTTTTGGTACAATCAATACATTTGAGTGCTTTCATCGTACTGAAGGATCTTCATGACATTATTGGTGAGTAAAGCTCCCAAAGGTTCTAAGGAGAAACTGGAGATGATGGGGAAATCAATTAATTCCAGGGGTACACCCCAGGATGTGGAGCGTTTCAGGGATCTTGTGGTTCCATTTTGCACAAACTGGGTGTGGTTAACAAAAGAAGGAAGTTGACAATTGTAGGACTGCAACAGAGATGCCCATGCATGTTCTCAGAATGTAAATCAGTGCTTTATGGCTAATTGTTTTGAAAGCTACAGAGAGGTCGACCAAGATCAGCAGGCAGGGGTAATGTTGATCACTTGTAAGGCTTATTTCTCTATCTCAAGAGCACCTATCTCCATGCTGCAGTGTGGTCTGAAGCAGGATTAGCAGTCCTACAGGTGCCTATTCATTCTGACCTGATACTCTACCTTAGTGGAAGCTGTTTTCAGAAGTATAAGTTCATTCGTTAGGGAGGCAAAAGAGAAACTATGTTGAAAGCTTTATCTTGAAGGCTATTACATGTTATCAGAACATAAAATGCCTTCCCCATCCAGCTCTATTTTGTACTGCTGCAACAATAGCTGCACGTTGTCATTCAAAGGGCATTTTGAACACTTCCGCTTTTAGAACTTTTCTGAAAGACTGGTAGAATCATTTTGCCTTTAGACTTTGAATAAAAGTGTCACAGGACATGGGTCCCTGAATCCAAAGACATGAGTCACTTGACTGCAGATCCCAATGTATATGAATAACAAGGAAGCCATTTGGTCAGTTCTATTGAATAGCTTAAAAAGGCTTCACTTTGAAATGTAAGCAGTAAAACTGAGAGTTGTTAATGGAAGGCTTTTCAGTTTATAAGGCTCATTCACCAGATTGTAATTCAATGATTGGTGGAATAAGTTGAGCAAGATGGTATTGCAGAGATCGCCCTGAGCTCATGTACATTTCACAAATAGGCTAAAATATTTGTCACAGAGCACATGGTCTAACAGAAGCATCAGACTGAAATTCAAATTTTACCCTACAAAGCAGACCTAGTGCACATGGGGACCATGAATGGGTGTGAGTGTACTCAGATGAGACCCCAAAGTATCAGCTTAGGCTATTCCTCAATTAAGAATGCATCCTGTTAAGTTACTTTTTTTAATGGTTTGTGCATTCTGTAGAAGAATCTTCATATTTACATGGAAACAGATCTAGATTCTCAGGAGGAATGACATCAAGGAACCATAGCATAGACACAAGATAATAAAATTGCTATAGAAAGCATTGTGGTTCGCCAGAGCGGTATTCACTCAAGTCAAGAAAAATATAAACTATTTTAGTATCCATAACTAAATTCTAAAGCATAACAGAACACAAATTAAAAAACGTAAACAAAACATTTATAATTAAAAGGCAAGGAATAGGTGATCACATCCTTAATCTTTGCCTCATAGTACTGGGGTTATCACAGGCTTTTGAATCTTTAAATGCATTAAGTTTGAGTCAGAGACAAATCAGATCAGTTTGTTTGTTTTTTCAAAATGCGACAATAAGCATTACTGTCACAATACATACAATATTATCTCTTGGCTATACTATCCAACATGAATCTTTTTCTTTTAAGTGTCCCCTAAAGTTATTTCTCATGGCCTGGTTTGTGATGCTTAGTATCAAAAAAGAGGAGTCTTGGGCTATTACTGCTCTTATCGGAGCAGAAGGTCCATACACGACATGCCCAAATAACACAGAAAGCAAAGTTAGTCGCGATGTTCCTATAGATAGAGGAAGGTGTTGGTACACACTGTAGTGCAGGTGGATTAGAACAGGGTAGCCTGGTGGTCACCCTGGGAATCCATTTTGTTGTATTTAATGCCCTCACACACCCTTTCAGGTATCATGCTTCATCATTTGGGCCTGCTCCTCGTTGGGTCGGCGGTGCAATACCCAACGGGCAACACCTCAAAGAGGGGCTCTTTGGCGGAGATCTTTTTCCAACTGCCGTATAGATGAAGTGAGGGTGTGGGGCCAGGATTCAAGGTAGACGTAGTTGAGTGAGATAAAATAAAGCTAGTGGTACCAGAGACGCTTTATTCAGGAGGGCCACTGCTTTAGTTTAAAAACAATTTCCTAGAGGAGGGTAGTGGAAAGTGATGTTTCCTACTCTCTTCTGGAGTGTGTTAGAGTCCGGTCGACATGTTTCTCGCTACTCTAAAATTTACTGAGCGATTCTTCAGGACCAAGGGGACTGATTTAGCAAATATCTAAGTGAAAATGTAACTGTCTACACTATTGTCACAAGGTATGGTGTGTGTAAGCTAGTGTGACTACCATCCTAGTGAGTGGAAAAAGGGGGAACTATATTACCCTTCTTCACGTTGCGATTGTTAATACCTAAACCCGGTTCCAGCGGCGATGGGTAGGTGCTTGACACGAAGCTCAGGCATTCATCAACATTGTGGTGGAAGATCTCCTGAAGCTTTACCCGCTGGACACTGTTGTTGTCTGATTGTTTTTAACTTTAGGTATTAACAATCGCAACGTGAAGAAGGGTAATATAGTTCCCCCTTTTTCCACTCACTAGGATGGTAGTCACACTAGCTTACACACACCATACCTTGTGACAATAGTGTAGACAGTTACATTTTCACTTAGATATTTGCTAAATCAGTCCCCTTGGTCCTGAAGAATCGCTCAGTAAATTTTAGAGTAGCGAGAAACATGTCGACCAGACTCTAACACACTCCAGAAGAGAGTAGGAAACATCACTTTCCACTACCCTCCTCTAGGAAATTGTTTTTAAACTAAAGCAGTGGCCCTCCTGAATAAAGCGTCTCTGGTACCACTAGCTTTATTTTATCTCACTCAACTACGTCTACCTTGAATCCTGGCCCCACACCCGCACTTCATCTATACGGCAGTTGGAAAAAGATCTCCGCCAAAGAGCCCCTCTTTGAGGTGTTGCCCGTTGAGTATTGCACCGCCGACCCAACGAGGAGCAGGCCCAAATGATGAAGCATGACACCTGAAAGGGTGTGTGAGGGCATTAAATCCAACAAAATGGATTCCCAGGGTGACCACCAGGCTACCCTGTTCTAATCCACCTGCACTACAGTCTGTACCAACACCTTCCTCTATCTATAGGAACATCGCGACTAACTTTGCTTTCCCTGGTTTGTGATGCACCATCAGTAAGCCAATCAAATACAGACATACAGCAGAAAAAAACATCTCTACAAACACTCAGCCCTCCACAGGGCTTGGTCGCCCCACTCACTGCTGCCGCTCCTGCCTGCCTTGCCGCCTCCTGCCTGCAGATTACTTCGCTCGCTGCCCGCTGCCCGCTGCTTCTTGGATTTCCCGCCGCTGCCTCCCAGCGGCCCCGCCCCCCTGTGATTCCATTCGCCGCCCCGCTCCCGCCACCCAGCTGCTCCTCCCTCCCGGCTCCTTACTTAAGGGGACCGTAGAGGACCTCAGAGTGTGACCGCTTAGCCCTCCACAGGGCTTGGTCGCCCCACTCACTACTGCCGCTCCTGCCTGCCTTGCCGCCTCCTGCCTGCAGATTCCTTCGCTCGCTGCCCGCTGCTCCTGGGACTTGCCCGCTGCTTCTTGGATTTCCCGCCGCTGCCTCCCTGCAGTCCCGCCCCCCTGTGATTCCATTCGCCGCCCCGCTAACGCCACCCAGCTGCTCCTCCCTCCTGGCTCCTTACTTAAGGGGACCTCAGAATGTGACCGCTCAGCCCTCCACAGGTCTTGGTCGCCCCACTCACTGCTACCGCTCCTGCCTGCCTTGCCGCCTCCTGCCTGCAGATTCCTTCGCTCGCTGTCCGCTGCTCCTGGGACTTTCCCGTTGCCCGCTGCTTCTTGGATTTCCCGCCGCTGCCTCCCTGCGGCCCCGCCCCCCTGTGATTCCATTCGCCGGCCCGCTCCCGCCACCCAGCTGCTCCTCCCTCCCGGCTCCTTACTTATGATGCCCCCAGAGCGACCGCGCTGCAGACGCGCGCAGCGGGAGCACCGATTGAGCACCAAAGGTGCGCCAAAGGTAAGCCCGTCCGCGCCTGGACCGCGCCCAGCGCCAGAACCCCTGGACCCCGCAGAGGCCACCCCACCCGCCGGACCTACGATGCCACCACCCTCAACGCACTCAACACCGGCTGAACCCCCGGGTGCTACCGAGCCGCCCGAGACGATCCCACGGACCCTTCACCTGCCAGTCCTGCAAGTTCTCCTGCATCCGGACCTGCACCGCACCCACCAAGCCCACCCCCAGCAGCAACCACCTCAAGTGCATCCTGCTCAACACCTGCTCCGTTACAGACACACCGTGGAGCTCTGGAACCTCCTCGACTCGACATCCCCAGACGTCGCCTTCCTTACGGAAACATAGATGAACGCCTCCTCAGCGCCCGACATCGCCATCGCCATCCCGGACGGATACAAGATCACCCGGAGGGACCGCGTCAACCAGACGAGAGGAGGCATCGCCATCGTCCACAAGAACACCATCCGCATCACGACCAACTCCGATGACACCCTCACAGCCGCCGAACACCTGCACTTCCAGATCCACACCGACCCCAAGACCACCCTCAGAGGCACCCTCATCTAAAGACCCCCGGGACCACGCACACAATTCAGCGAAGACATCGCCGACTTCATCAGCCCGCACGCCCTCCCCTCCGCTGACTACATCCTCCTCGGGGACCTCAACTTCCACCTGGAGAATAACAACGACCGCAACACCACCACCCTGCTGGACAACCTCACCAACCTCGGACTCAAGCAGCTGGTGACCACCCCCATCCACTACGCCGGCCACACGCTCAACCCCGTCTTCCCCTCCAGCAAGGACATCTCCTTCAGCCACGCCACCGGACTCCACTGGACGGACCACAGCTGCATCCACTTCAGCTTCAGAAGGACCACGATCCACCACCACCAGCAACAGGTTCCCCGCAGAAGCTGGAACAAGATCACAGCTGACCAGCTCGCCGCATCCCTGAACAACAACCCTCCCGCCAGCTCAGCGAACCCCAACCATGCCGCCGACAACCTCACAAGGTGGATCAGCAACTGTGCAGACGACCTCGCACCACTGAGGACCCCTCCCAGCAGACCCGGCAGCAAGAAAGCATCCTGGTTCACCGACGAACTCAAGAGCTCCAAGAAGAACTGCCGAGCCCTCGAGAAAGCCTGGCCCAGAGACCCGACTCCAGACAACATGACCACCCTCAAGCTCGCCACTCGAAAACACCACCAACTGATCCACACCACCAAGAAAACCGCATTCAAGGAACGACTGGACAACAACTCCCACAACAGCAAGGAACTCTTCAACATCGTTAAAGAGCTCTCCAACCCCAGCGCCGGAAACAACAACATGCTGGAAGCACGCCGAACTCAGTGCCCTCCTGAAGAAACCATCAGCAGACCCCACCGATCTCAAAAACTACCGCCCCATCTCTCTCCTCCCGTTTCCGGCCAAAGTCATCGAGAAGACCGTCAACAGACAGCTGACCGCCTTCCTCGAGACGAACGGATCCCTCGACCACTCGCAGTCCGGATTCCGAGCCAACCACAGCACCGAGACCGCCCTCATCGCAGCCACTGATGACATCCGAGCCCTGCTTGACAACGGGGAAACAGCGGCCCTCATCCTCCTGGACCTCTCCGCGGCGTTCGACACTGTCTGCCACCGCACCCTTGTACAGCGCCTCAGCAACGTAAGAATCCAAGAGAAGGCACTGGAATGGATCATCTCCTTCCTCGCCGTAAGGACACAGAGAGTCTGCCTCCCCCGTTCAGATCAGAAGCCACCGAAGTCAGCTGCAGCATACCACAAGGATTATCACTCAGCCCCACGCTGTTCAACATCTACATGAGCCCCCTCGCGGCCATCGCATGCCAACACAACCTCAACAACCTCTCCTACGCAGACGACACCCAGCTGATCCTCTCCCTCACCAACGACCCCGCCACCGCCAGAACCAACCTGCACGAAGGGATGAAAGACGTAGCCGAGTGGATGGTGAACAGCCGCCTGAAACTGAACTCAGATAAGACGAAAGTCCTCATCCTTGGATCTTCACCCTCTGCCTGGGATGACTCCTGGTGGCCCCCTGCCCTGGGCAGCGCACCCAAACCAACGGACCATGCACGCAACCTGGGCTTCATCCTGGACTCCTCCCTCTCGATGACCAGACAAGTCAACGCCGTCTCCTCATCATGCTTCAACATCCTACGCATGCTACGGAAGAGCTTCCGGTGGATCCCCACCGAAACCAGGAAGACGGTCACCCAGGCTCTCGTCACCAGCCGACTGGACTACGGCAACTCCCTCTACGCCGGTACCACCGCAGAACTCCAGGAAAGACTCCAGCGTATTCAGACTGCCTCAGCACAACTCATCCTGGACATACCCCGACACAGCCACATCTCTGCACACCTAAGAAACCTGCACTGGCTCCCCGTCAACAGGAGAATCACGTTCCGACTCCTCACCCACGCACACAAGGCTCTCCACAACCAAGGCCCAAGATACCTCAACGACCGCCTGAACTTCTACACTCCCACCCGCCAGCTTCGATCGACCAGCTACGCCCTCGCCACCGTCCCCCGCATCCGAAGAGCCACAACGGGAGGAAGATCCTTCTCCTACCTGCCCGCCAAGACGTGGAACTCCCTCCCCACCCACCTCCGCCTGACCCAAGACCACCTCGCCTTCAGGAAGCAACTCAAGACCAGGCTGTTCGAGCAGTAGAGGATCCCCCCAAGCGCCTTGAGACCCTCCGGGTGAGTAGCGCGCTATACAAATGCTTTGTGTTGTGAATAAATAGTCCAAGGAGTAAGCCGAGTGGTAGTTCCAAAGTAGTTGCTTTATTAGTTTCAGTAGTAGTTGTAGAAGATGAAGGTAGGATGATAATTAGGATAGAAGTAAAGATGTAAAGTATGTACAGCCGCCCCACCAGGAGCAGTCTCCCTCTGCTCAGCCTCTCATCCTCCAACTGACGCTCTCCCACTAGTCCACACACCAACATTCCATGACATCACACATTAATCTACTGTCATGCAGGCTGAACAGAGAGAGCATTGATGTGAAGAAAGAAGAGGGGAATTAACCACTACAACACTTTGATTGATTGATTGATTGATTGATTGACACTCCAGTAATAACAGATAATATGCCGAACCTTCGGTCTATTATGATGTTTTCTTGTTACCTGCAACAAGTCCCTACAGCTTTCAAGACAAAGCTCTAGAAGAATTCTTTTCACTTTTTAACCAACTCTTAATTTGGCAGGCCAATGCCACTGCCGTAATAACAGTGAGCTGCTGCCATTCAGTGGATCAATTTCAGTAGAATCCTGTTTCAATTGAAAATCCATGTTTCTGGCCAGTGGGTTTAAACCAGTGAACATCAGTTGAAACTGAAACCCAGACATTCTATTTGTCATACTACTTATGATATGAGATGCTACCAATGTGCTTACTAAGGCTTCCATAGTTAGGAAATCACCAAGAGTAATGCAGTTAAAAATGCAGGAAGGTAGGTAATGTTCAACGTAGGTCCTTGTTTTGGATCTCTCATCTATCAGACGTGGCTGGAAGGCAGCCATGGGGTCGGGCCCCTAAGAGCCCCTGTGGCCCCCAACCCGGCCATAGTGATACCTAGGTTAGAATAACCAGACGACAATGGGGTCCCAATTACCTTGCTCCTACTAATCTGGAGCAAGACTGCCGCCTTTCTTGTATCATCTGCTCACTGAGTGGCAAAGGGGAACAGCAGAGAAAAGACACACAACCTCCTGGAGCCCGAGCTAGGCTCAGAATTCTGAACACTGAGTTACATAAAGGAAAATAGGTGTTTTTCAAACTTTATGTAAGTACAAAACGTCACCTGTGACATAGGCATGGCACATTGTGCACCACCCATGTAGGTGTGGTAAATGTCCTGCATTTTGAATTCCGCCCAGACCTAAAAGCCAAGTCAATGTTACACGCACATTAAAATCAAACTGAAGTGCAATGCCTAGCAGATAACCTATTGTAAGTACACTACCCACAGCTTTAGAAGGCGTAATTACAACTTTAAGAAGTGTTCCCTTAGGGAAAATGGGGTTGTCCAGGAAAATGCAGTGGAATCCCCCAAGCCCTATTATTAAAACACTAGTACCTCTAACTTCGATACATCTCGGCTTCAGACGTGCAACTTATCATCATTTAAAAAATTTAGAGTGTTCCTAAACCCTACTACTTAATTTGTCTGCTGTCTAAGGGTTTCAAAACTGCTTTGCAAATATTTTTCAAGGTCTGACTGACGTTTATCTGGCAGCAGGCAGCGTGCTGGGTTTCAAAACATTAGAATGAGCCACAGAAAGCATCTAATGGACACCACGAGCAACTTCTCTAACAAGAGCGGAATAAGCATCAATTTAGATAAATCAAAAGTGATGGGGCTCAATCAGAAAAAGAATGCACAGAGACACCGGTGGGAATTGGGGGGACTTCCACTTGATACTGTTGAAGAGTACCGAAGAGAACAGATCAAATCAAATCAAATCAATTATCTTTATTTAGATATAACACATATATCTTTAAAAGAAGGTTACAAAATTCACATTGTGTATCAATAAATAAGATTAAAAAATCTTGAAGAATAAAAACATGGTCAGTTGACAGTCATTATAAAAATGGAAATTGTCTTCTCTTAAGCCTCTTTAAATAAAATAGGGTAGCTTGAAGCATGATGTATAGGGAAAAAAGTTGTCTCTTCCTCCCTTTTATATTATACTCGGCATCAATGGTATCCTACTTTTAGGAAGCAGCCGACATTCCTGAGGTTACTGGTCATTTTATTTTAACCTCCCTAAGGGTTGGAAAGTGGGAGGGGCACTTTAGCAGGGCCTCTTTTGATTGAAATTACGGTATGCTTGCAGAATGAAGGTTATGAGTCTTATGTTTAGGGATGTGTTTTCCGGATTTAAAGCTACCATGATAGCTTGCCTGCAAGTCCTGGCACCCAGCCTATTCCATTCTGGTTTTAGTCTCCGCCTGCGTTCTGAATTAAAAGCTGGGCAGAGGCAGATCACATGCGACATAGTTTCAGCTGTTTTGCCACACCCTCTACAAGTTAAATCTTCAGCGGTGCGTCGCCAGGAGGGTAAATCTTTCAGGAATCGCCAGTCGCCCATTCTAATGGCGATAAGGCTGCGCTTTAGATGGAGTGAATATGTACAGGCCAGATAGGAGGCGGGGGCTAGCCGTCTATAAGAGTTTACAAGAGCCCAGGCGTGACTGCGTTTCAAAAAGAGTGCTTTATCCATGATACTTGATCTCATTCTCACACCCTTTTTGATCCCTATTTTGAATGCTGTCTGACTAGGATTCAGGGCCCACAAATCACTTGCTGACATTTGCTGAATGGCATCTTTAAAGAGACGGCCGTATGTTCCACCTGGATTTTTCTGGGTTATTTCTTCCCAGACTAGGGATTCTAATGTATTGGGGTCCGCTTGTCTTAGTTTGTGACAGAGATTAAGATATGCCCCGATGTTGGAGGCATCGTAGTTTATCAGTCCCATCTCCAGTCTTATCTGTGCAGCAGATGCGGATTTTGGCAGCTGGAGAACCTTTTTATAAATTTTGGTTGTGTGCTGGTTCAAGGCTGTATTCATTTTCCCCCCAAATAACTCTATGCCATACGACAGAGTAGGGCCAATTTTTGCTCTCATCACCTCCAAAAGAGGCGATAGGGTTGGGCCTGAGAGATTTTTTGCAAGCTTGCCTAGTGATACCGCAAGAGTTATTGCTTTGACTGCGATCTCGTTACGCTGCTTTCTAAAATTGTATTTAGAATCCAGGTGGACGCCTAGATATTTATATGACTGGCCTGTTACGAGGCTTATGTTGTTGAATGACCAACCACCACCTGTGTGTCGTTTCTTACCAAAAGGAACGACTTGCGTTTTTTTTAAGTTGACCTCTAATTGGTTAATAGTCGTATAGTCATGCAGTTTATCAAGGAGCCTTTGTAGGCCAACCCTGGTGAGGCTAAAAAGGACAAGGTCATCGGCGTACAAAAGGTTGCTTAGACCCAAGCCACCGACTTTTGGAGAATGGCTGTTGGTATCGTCCAGGGTCGCCGACAGATCTGCTATAAACAGGTTAAAGAGAAGGGGGGCCAACACACATCCCTGCTTCACGCCCCTAGTTGTCATTATTTTCCGCGAGAGATGTGTGCCGGACCCGAGCTTCACTCGAACCCATGTACGCGAGTGGAGTTCGATAATTGCCTGTAATAGATTCTCTGGAATCCCCCACTTTCTTAATTTTACCCATAGAGCCTCCCTAGGGACTCTATCAAATGCTGCTTTGAAGTCGACGAAGCAACAAAACACTAACCTAGATGTGTTTAGTGCCTTGTCGACTATAGTTGAAATTGCTAGCAAATTAGTGCTGGTCCCTGAGTTTGCAACAAACCCTGTTTGATTCATTGGCAACAGTTTATAGTCCTTTGCCCATAACCTTAGATCCTCCAGTAGGAGGCCTGCATAATGCTTGGCTTCAATATCCAGGAGGGCAATGAGTCTGTAATTGCTCGGTTGGGCACGTGATCCTGATTTGTAAATTGGGTGGATTATGGCGCCCCGCCATGAGTCCGGGATTGTTGCTGTTCTCAGAGCATAATTGAAGAGATTAGTTAGTGTTCCGGACCAGAAGACAATGTCAGATTTAAACAGGCTCTGTGGCAGGCCGTTTGGGCCAGGAGCTCCATCAGATCTTGCTTTTGTCATTGCTGTGGCTACTCTTTCTTGTGTCACTTCAAGGTCCATGTTGGCGGGGTGTAAGCAGTCGGCGGGTAGACTCTGTATGGTGGCAGGCCCATGGTACCTGCACATTCTTGCTACAAAAAGCAGCCATGGCAAGAAGAATATTAAACACAAAATAACTGTCCCAAGCCTCACTCCTTTGCTACAGATCATTCGATCGAGGCTCCTCCTCACTATCACCTACAGGAGCGAGTGCCTACGAGGAAGAGAGTCAGGCACTTTGGATAGTATGGTGGCCAGGGCAAGAGGAATAATATTCAACCTACCCAAACACACCTCGCCGGCACAAAAAAGAACAGAATTTGCTCTAGAGAATCAACAAATAGCGAACAAGGGATCCTTAGTTAAATGATGGCACAAAATAAAGGGAGTTGACTCAGGGACTCTGAACATGCACCTTTAAAACAAGCTTAAGATTAAAAAAAAGCAACGCGGCCATGACCTACCTACAAAACTCAATAGACTGTCTGGCCCTACTCGATCTTTGGGAGAAAGCTGGGTCCCACAAAAACTTTAAAGAACTAGGAAATAAAACAGTAAAAATGATGGGTCTTGTGGAGGACAAAGCTGCATTAAAGAAAAGGGAACATGGCTGGTTTGTCATACAGAGTTACTCCAGATGTTCCCCCAACCATACTTAGGCGCAGGCTTCACAAGAGCAATGAAGGAAAGATACCTGCATATGCGGCTGGGCATCCTGCCATCATTGCTGTATTTTCCCCCATGGACTCGACCACAGTCAACAACCCAGTGTCGATCATGTGGAGAATAAAAAAATGTGCAAACTGCACTTACTATGCATATATGGTAGACGAAGTAAGGAATGAAGACTCATATTAAAACCGGCCCTGAAGAAAAAGGGGATAAGAACATGCAGGCAGCCAGTGAAAGCATGCTTTGATGTATGGGATATCCCGCAAGCCTGCCGCCTGGTCCAATTCATGTGTACAGAAGGAATAAAGCTAAACACCAGCACTTAGTTGACTTATTGAACACTACACCAGGCACCCAAAATTAAGCCACTGCCGTGCCAGCACCCAAGACAATCACCCCATTCACTGTTGAACTTGCACTCTGCTTGCACAAGCACCTGGGACCCCCACCCAAGACCGTGTTGCCCCAGAACGCGCTACAAAGGAAAATAAAGTGAGAGTTCCACACACTGCCAACAGCCCTATCTCTCAACAGCACTGGCGCTTCAGACCCCTTAATTTTAATAATCACTTTTTACAATTTTTAGAAATCCGCTCCAGCCAAAAAAGGAACTGCAAACGCTGGCACACAACTAAGGGAGCTAATATGGAAAATGTGTATATTTCAGTTTTACATATGCAAGGGTTTTACCTAGATTCAAATAATGGTTTTATAAATTTGGAGATCTTTTAATACTGTTGTTTTATTGTTCCAATGGTGTTAAGTAATCACGAAAATAAAGATTTACTTACTTACTGTTGGAACCTAAATATGTCAGGTCACCTAGGGTAGCCTGGCCTAGGGTAAGACAATATCACTAGAGGCACATGTGTAAAGGTTGCAGACCACCCAGCAGTAATTCAATGCAATAACACGCAAAAATGACACTACACCAATGTTTATGTAAAAATACGAGCTTGTTTATAAAAATATTCTTTGCTTTCTTGTCTTCAGAAATTTCAGTTTAGTACATTACATTTAGTCATGAGATTATTAAGTTCCTCAAAATTGCCAAAACTCTCATTAATCAGGTTCTCAGCTTAACAGCACAATACATTAGTCTCCAAACTTTGCTAGACTTGACTTCTCTGAAGTGTTCTATACTTTTACCCCCTCTCCACCTTTGACTCCAGAAGTATAGGCAAGCCACACTCACTTTAGTTACTCTAGGCAAGCTCTTCACTAGAGCTGTAAAACAAGAGGGGGTCGGTATATGGTTATTTATTCACAGAAGGGGAACATTCTGCATTCACAATTGTGTCTCAGAGGATTCTTTCAAGGACCTTGATGGGTATTACCCAGTACTAGCCCAATACTTGTAAGGCCAACCGGAAGTCTTTGCTCCTTTGAAAGGGAAACTACAGCCTCCAACTTTCCCCTTACAACCTCTCCTTACTTTGTTTGATGCTGGGCCCACTGGCCGGTGTCTCCGTTTGCTGAGGGGAAAAACGAAATGACCCAGTCTCCTCAGGCCGATGTCGCGGCCCCTCGTCCCTCCTTTCCTGCTCCAAACCGCTCCTCCTTGCTAGAGCGGAGATGGGGAAAGAGAGCACACCAGCGGCGGGGAGCCGATGCTCACCTCTCGGCCGCCTTCGTCACTGAAGCAATCCCCGCCTTCCGAAAGGGAAGCGGAGTTACTGGGCATGCGCGGGCGGGAAGTGTCTGGTGCTCGGAGTCTCCTCAGCGGCACGGAACCTTCTCCTTGGGTTCCGCCTACGCCCCGGGTCCCGCACTCAATCTGCTAGACCTGCGCAGTGCCTGGAGCAAAATCTCGATAAGCGAACCCTCTGCAACAGCTGACGGGCACAGCGAGATGGGGCAATCTTTCCCTCACAACAGTCCCCCCGCGCCGAGCAGTCGGGGATGGGATGACTCACACGATCACACCGCCTCAGCCACCAGGAGTAGAGAAATAGGGGCAGCCTTCACCACATGGGCAGTTTCCCTTAGCAACTCCGCGCTGGGCACTCGATTCCAAGCCCAACCAGGAAGATCCCACGACCCCTGATGAGGCGAGTTAACACCAGGTAACCACAGGGGGTGGGGGGAACTCTACTTGAAGTCTGACAAGTCCTCCTATGCTCTCTGTTCTTGTGGAATCTGATTAAGGCAGACAGGAAACTCTCACTCTAAATCTGCACCAGGACCCCTTCTTCTTCTCTGGGCAGTGGAGGGAGCTTCACTCCAGTGCGACCTCTCTCACCCACTCTTTTCACTGGGACCAGATGAGACCAGGCGCCCAGGGTCTTCAGGGTTTCCTACAGGCAGGGTCAGGACAACAACTATAAGGGTAGAAAGGTGGTGAACCAGTAAGGAGCGTCCCTACAATGGGAGGTCAAGCCTCTGATGATCCTACCCCCGCCTTATACTCCAGCCTTAACTCCAGCCAGCCCACACTGCAAGACAAAATGGCTGACCAGCATTCCGCTTTATATAGGCTGACCCTCAGAGGTCCAGAAGGGACCAGAAGGTTCTGGAATGCCCTACTCTAGCCTATGGGACAGGTTCCAGGTATGACAGTTGTGACAGTTGGTAGCCACCATTTTGTGACTCCAAGGAAATTCCTGTCAGGAAAGGCCTCTAGGCCTGAGGTAAAAGCTATGACGGCAAAAGAGCACCTATCCCTCAGACGAACACCTTGAAAAATCTAGTGGACACAAAAAATTAATAAGGGTATGAGGGGCAAAAAGGGGACAAAATAAATAATAAATTGGAGGGACTACGCAAAAGGCCAGACAGGTCTAACACTTACTTTGAACTTTAAGAAGCGGTCCCTTTCCCTTAGGGAAAATGGGGTAGTCCTGGAAAATGCAGTGGAATCCACCAAGCCCTATCATTAAAAAACGAGTACCTCTAAATTCGATACATCTTCGCTTCAGAAGTGCAACTTATCATTCTTGAACTTTGACAACATTTTTAGAGTGTTCTTAAACCCTACTACTGAATTTGTCTGCTGTCTAAGAGTTTCAAAACTGATTTACAAATATTTTTCAAGGTCTGACTCACATTTATCTGGCAGCAGGAAACGTGCTGGCTTTCAAAAAATTAGAATGAGCCACAGAAGGAACTCTGTGTCACCCAACAGTAAGCATCTCATGCACACAGCAATATCCCCGAACATCTCATTCTTTTGACCCTTCAGCTTCCAGATCTACTTAAACTAGACATGCACACAACCAAACAAAATATTGGTAAATACAGAATGTCTGGCCTCAGCAAGATGGTGTAATATTTATTTATTCATTTATTATACTGCAAGCATGTGCCACAAACATAAGAAGAAAGAAAGCATGGTGCAATCTACACTGATCACCTTATGATTGGAATACATCTTACATTTAAAGGCCAATCACTGATGTGCTGTTTTTATAAGTGAGATTTCTTGAAAAATAACATCCTTTAGGTGGGCCAGGCATTTTTTTATAACATTTGTGAAAAAACAATGTTAAATCGCCAGCTAACCAAACACTCACATGAAGGCAGCTACAATGTAACTTAACTAATTTATAACCAACATTAAAATGGAGATGAAAAATAAATCATTATTTAACTGGGGATCCAAATTGCAAGCAAAAGAAATTACCAGCATTAAAATCCTGAAATAAAATAAGCACACTTCGAACCAACTTTGTCACTGAAGAGAAAGAAACGATTTTAGGCAAATGGGAATAACATGCGTAGTGCGCACACTCCGTGCAGACACTCAAAGCGAACGGAAACAGTTGGTTAATATGGCTGACACGCTGTGTGCTGAGGTAAATGGAAGCAACATGTTATAGACACTGTAAATGACCAATGGATGAAGTCCACTGGCCAGAATGCCCACTATGTGTGCATATTATATATGAATGTTTGGGTAAAACAATTGGTGAAACAGTCAAAGCTGTCGCAAAGGCAAGATCTAAAGACTATGTGGCGTGTGTTTGTATGAAAAAACATATTCAACCTGCAAGTGCAGTGCAATCCATCGCTGTAAGCATTGACAATTACCTACAGGAAATATTATATACAAAGAAGGATATACCACGAGCTGCAAAGGATATTTGATGCACACAATGCAACTATCGCAATGTAATCTAAATCCTAGTTTCATTTGCTCTGGTTAGAGAAACTGTGCAGATCAGTTGAATCATTTAGGAATGTATGTGTACTATGTTAACACACTGAAACACCAACAGTTTTTTCGCTTCTTCAGAGGAAAATTAACTTTTACACCTGTGCATGAAAAATTTCAACTTTACAATGCTGCTATTGTTGGCTTAGAAAACATACAGTTATGACAAGTTGGAACAGAATGCCAGCTACTATGATCAAGTAGGTATGTTACATTGCATTAATTGAAACCTGGCACACGTATAGGTATGCAAGGCAACTCAATGAGGCTTTGTTGAAAAAGGCAAATTACAGATTCCCTTTCCTGTATACATTCCTCGGCGTGCATTTTTTTGTCTTCACACTCCCACACCTCGATTACAAGGATCCACAAACTCAACCAACCCCCACGTTCATCTGTCACAGAAATATTTCCCTTTGACCATCTTCAAAGAACTGGAAAAAACTGTCCTTGCCTAGACAGAGTAGTTGAAAAAGAAATGCTATATTTCTCGCTTAGAAGCCCCAGGAAATTCGAGGGGGACAAGTGGCCCCTCTGAGAGATGTTCCTTGGTAGTCGGCATCACTCACTTCGCAAACAGGAGTTCACAGACGTTGTGTGCTGTCATAATTGGTATGCAGTGCCACACTCCTATGGTTTAAAGGGTCAGGTCACGAAAACTGATACACCATTTTTTCATTTTTTTGAGTTTTTTATAGCGCGAACTCGGCTGAAGGTATCAGAGGCTTTACATAAGCACCGGTTGCGCTACAGACGGTCACATACATTTTTGACAGGCACAGGAAGATGATGTGCGTACATTGTTGACAGGCACAGGGAGATGATTTGCGCAGAACCACGGGATGTTGAGCGTCCCTACCAAAACTCGAACCCGGTTCCCCAGCTGCGAGGTCGACCGTTCTAGCCGTTAGGCCACATCCTCTTTCTATGTCTTCTTTTATGGCCTGTTTTAGGCGGTGATGAAAGTGTCACCATTGCTTTGGAAACAACCAACGAGAGCTGTACAATCTACACTCCCACAGTCCTATAGTGCTTAAATGCTCTCTGTAAAGTTGTCCGCGATTTTTTTTCTCCTCGAAACGTTGTTAGGCATACCAATGGCAGGCAGGCCTAAATAAGCCACGTTATTCAAATCCGTTAATTAGCTGTGACGGAGAAGGAATCTCCGTGGAAGCCATTTGCATGTGAAACATGCTTATGACAAGTAGAGCACGTTTCGAGAACGCTCGATTGCTTGCTGAAAAAAATACCATTTAGATGCCTTAGACTCCTACACACAGTGGCCTGAATTAGCTCGATTGTAAGACTCGTACAATAGAAGTGATGGATTGATACTCAAGCTCTTAAAATGAAAATGACAGCAGAAAGGTCAGAGTTGCAGAAGGTCTACCGTGTTTTAGACTTTGGTGTCAATTTATGTTTAGTCAAAATGATTTTACATTATTTTGTTTGCTTTGTCAACATGCTGTAATTTTTGCATTTTTTTAAATATATGTTCATTTGAAATTCAAGTGCGCATCATACATGAGACAAACCGGTCAGTAATAACAGGGACATTATATCCTTAGTTACAAACTCACAAAACTGTACCTTGTACATAAAGTAAAACAGCTCTCATCAAAGGAAAACTGAACTTCGAATCTGTACAGCCCTCCATCCCCAAACACATCCCCCACAGCATCTGACAGTGTGGCATACAAGTTCGTACTATTTATTTCTATTGTACCTCACCCATCCGAATACTGAACAAACAGTTATGTCCTTTATCTTTGCCATAGAACCTTTTAATAAAACATGCTTATTGCTCTTAATTAGAGGGGGGGGGGGGAGTCAACTTTAGATTGTCCCCTTCTCTACATTGCTGAAGTCAGTGGCGTATTTGGGTGGGGGGGTGGAGAGGGGTGGTCAGCCCTGGGGGGCACGAGTTTGGGGGGCGGTGGCCTCTTACCTGCTGTCTTGGGTGGCAATAGCAAGTACCGCCCGCGCTCTTCACTGCGGCCACCTTGGGCTTGCATACGCAGGGACTGCCACGGGCGCCCAGAGGACTAGCTACGCCACTGGCTGAAAAGGTAACCAGATGGTTAGGAGCTCATTCTTCTCCTTATTTATGCGTGCTGATAGTCTTTCCACTGCCATCATCTTCCAAATTCTCCAGCACCTTCTCTGCCAGGTCAGACTTGCCCACTGCATCCATTGTCAGGCAACAGTCATTCTAGCTTCAAGCAGGCGTAAAGAGTGATGCAGGGCTTTTCATATGGGACTCAAATGAGTTATCGGACACACTCCAGCAATGCGTCATTTTTGCGCCACCAGACACGTCGGGATTCCTGACATATCTGTTGAGTCCTTGCGCCATGGAGCTCCATAATGTAAAGACGGCACATCCATGGTGCCGCAAGGATTGCGCTATGAAAAGTCTTGCATCGCTGTTTTTGCACAGCGATGCACCACTTTTCATAAATGAGGCCCAAAGAGTTTATCACTTGAATGTGCTGCCCCAAGCACTGCACATATTCACGGCTGCCCTGGGGGCAGCTCATTCTTCATAAAAGGGCGCACTGTCCCTGTTTTCTCTCAGAACACCTTTTGAAAGTTATGCCATGGCGCGAACAAGGAAAGTGCACCATATGCATAACACGGCACCAGGGGCCTCATTTATGAAAAGTGACGCATCGCTGCGTGAAAACAGCGATGCGTCACTTTTCACTGCGCCCTCCTTGCGAAACCAATGATGCGTCATATTTACAGTATGACGTATCATGGCGCAAGGAGCTACAGATACGTCAGTATTTCTGACATATCTGTATGGCGCAAAAGTGACGCATTGCTGGGGGGCGTGGCTTGGATGGCAGTGGAGATGGCTGCCTAACCGGGAGCTCCGTAGACAGGAGAGCGAGATCACCGAATTCCCGACGGTTTCCTGCGGACCTCAGCTCGATCCCACCAGTATCCGGACTCCCTGCAATGTGTGGCCCCCTCCAGTAACCTGATCGGGGGGATTATATCAGCCACTGCAGAGAACCCTGCAGCCTCGCTCGGCACACGCAATCCCAACGCGGAGATCACAAAATGGCGCCGCTCAGTCCCCGCAACCCTGCCTGACTCCGAAGTGCGCCTGCAGCGCCCAGCTACATGCACTGGCCCCAATATGGCTCGGGGGCTGGAGCGAAGTGCCTGAACCTGTCCTGAAGCCCAGAAGGTGAGAGACACACCCCTACCTGCTGCCACAACTCCTCATCATCCCATTCTACCTGACCTCAAAGTGGCGGTGGCTGGGACACATAAAACAGCGCGATCTCGACCATAGCCACAACTACATGGAGAATGTCTCCCACTACCTTGCCATACCTTTGACCAAGTGGTGAATACTTGCCCAAGCTCACCCCTTAACTGCCAGACATTTTCTACCCCTATCATCAGAGTGGGTCCTCCGAGGGGTAAACTATACTGTCACCCGTCGCACTCACGTCTGCGGCCAACATACAGTGGACACTCCTTACCGGCTGCCGGCCTGAGTCTTCCCACCGGAATCGAGATTTTGCCCTACTACCTCTGCCTCCACCTGCCCACACGCTTACGCACCTCTCGCCATACAATACCTGCACGCTACACACTCTGCGGCAAGCCCTCCCTTCATAGGTCCATCTACAGGATCAAGAGACCCACCAGGGTTCCACGCTGCTCTCCCATTTACTGCCACTCGGTACCATATACTCAACAGTAGCTGATAAGACGAGAACCCCACACAGCAGAGCTCCCTCACCGCTCTACCTACTCCCACTGAGGACCCTCTGATGCCACTCCACCCTCTTGTACTACAATCACCCCCACTCCAAGACGATGGCGGAAAGAGAGGGTAGAGGCAACATCAAAAAAGTGCGACCAGACCCATTGATCTCAGACTCTCCAATCAAAGCCAGAACAGACATGGCGGCCACTATGGAGATGATTCTTAAAAAGCTGGCTGACGTCCACGATCTGGCCAAATCCACCAAGTCCAACACAGACTCCATGCAGCTCGAACTCACAGCGATTAGAGCTGACATGAGCGCGATGAATAAAAGCCTTGGGGAAGCAGAACAGCGACTTAGCGATGTGGAAGATCTATCACACCAATCAACAAAGGCGATACAGCGCCTAGAGTCCTCCACCGGCGCTCTCAGATGCCACAATGCCAAATTGGAAGTTCGAAACCGACGGGGGAACATTCGCATTTTTGGCGTGCCAGAGGAATCGGAAAAGGACACGGAGTCATGTGTGGCTTTCTTAGAGTCATGGATTCCTACGGTCACCAAGATTGATTCCCACGCGGATTTGCGCTCGACAGAGCACACAGGATTCCCACCTTCCTCGACAAACAGAAGAAAGGACCACGACCGCTGATCTGCAAGCCGCTCAGGTTCCAGCATGTGGAACTGATCCTCCAATTCGCAAGGAAGAATCATCATATCTCATGGGAAGGACACCGGATCATATTCACGCAAGACTTCTCCAAAGTCACGGTTGACCTTCGTAAGGGCTTCCTTCAACTCCCAGACAGACTAAGGGCAAAGAACATTCCCTACTCTTTCGCAGGCCCTTCCAGGTTTAAAATCATGGTAAATGGCTGACCTCGCTTCTATACGGATACGAGGGACCTAGCGCGACATCTGGAAGACTGCCCAACTCAAGAGATGGACCAAACGAGCGGCTCCTCTAACAAAAGGAAAACGTCCACTTTCATCCCCAAGGACTCTAAACAATCTGTTTCTTGACTTTATGACCATCTTGCTTGTTCACCGAACAGTGTTGTGGTGCATGACCTAAGAGGTCCCTTCTCTAGCCCGGACCAACGCCCTCGACCCCACACAAAATGGCTTCCGTGCTGGGCACAGCACGGAGACCGCCCTCCTTGTGATGGTGGAACATCTCCGTGCGAGGTTGGACGCTGGGCAAACAGCGGCGCTGATATTATTCGATCTCAGCGCCGCCTTTGACACGGTATCTCACGGCATCCTCCTGCATCGGCTTGAGGAGATTGGTGTCGGTTGTCAGACGCTGCAATGGTTCCGCTCCTTCCTCGACAATCGTTCCTTCTGTGTTGCCATCCCTCCCTTCAGGTCCAATTTCTAGCCTCTGGCCATGGGGGTTCCGCAGGGGTCCTCGCTGAGCCCCATGTTGTTTAATCTTTACGTGAGACCGCTGGCTGATGTCGCCAGGCAGTGGGGCCTAACTTTGGTCTCATATGCCGACGACACACAGCTGGCGGTTACTCTCAGCGGGGACGCGGAACAGGATGCCCCCAGGTTCCAGGATGGACTGAAGGCGGTGGCTAGCTGGTTGACGGGAAACTGTCTCCAGCTCAATGCCACTAAAACGGAGGTAATGGTTGTCGGAAGGGGAGTGGAGTTGTGGGGTGACCAATGGTGGCCACCAGAGTTGGGACCTACCCCGACCCCTGTGTCGGAGTTGAAAAATCTGGGGGTCTGGCTGGACGCTGGCCTCTCTTTTGTGGGACATACCAAAAGAACAGCAGCCTGTTGCTTCGGCCTGCTGAGAGGCTTAAGACCTGTGCTCAAATTTTTTGATGCACCAACCAGACAGCTGGTAATCCAGGCTACTATCATCTCTCGCCTGGATTACGCTAGCTCTCTTCTGGTCGGGGCTAACCAGGCCGAGCTTACTCGTCTGCAACGGGTTCAAAATGCGGCGGCCAGAGCGATTGTTGGCCTGCCCAGATTTTGCCCGGTGGCGAGTGTTCTTCGCTCCCTACACTGGCTCCCAGTGAGGAAGCGTATTCTCTTTAAGGTCCTTTGTTTGACCTTTAAGATCCTGAGAGGTATAGGCCCCGACATTCTGTCCAGCTGTATCTCCTTCTATGTTCCTGCATGCGCCCTCCGCTCTCAAGGTCAGGCTTTTGCTGTAGTCCCAAGATTTAGGCTCAGCCGGATGGGAGGTCGCTCCTTCAGCGTAAAAGCTGCACTTGCCTGGAATTCTCTTCCGGTTGATATCCGGTTGCTGGAGGACCTCATGACCTTCCGGAAAGCAATAAAAACGTATCTGTTTTAACTGTTCCTTTTAGTCTTCTTTTTCCTGTTGTGTTATGTTCTCTTTGTCTATGCGCCAGGACGCTCCTTGGCTGGAGTAGCTGTGCGCACAATAAAAAACTTTAACATAACATAACATAACATCTTGAGTAGATGACCACGTCTACTCTCAATCCTGCGGCATTCCCGCGGCCTACTATTCTTGGATTTCCTGTATCGTGAGTGCCACGTGGAGCCGATAGAGGCATATTACTGCTTTACAGTTGGGTCTCTGTTTTTCTAGTCTCTACCCATGTTCTCTGTTTGATGTTTTGTATGATGACCTGTTCAGTCTTCCCACTTCCTACTTGGGTGGACCCTTTGCCATACGCATCTAGCCAGTTAGGGCCTTGGTTCCGAATGCACACTCTCTATGATTGTGCTGTACAGTTAACAATCCTTATATAACGCACCCTTTAGAAAATTTCTGCATGATAATTTCTAACACTGAACTTACTTATGAGACGTGTCCTGTTCACCTGACACCCTTGACTCACAACCGGTGGGTAGTTGTTGGCTTACTCTATAAATTGATTTTATTGCTCTGCTCAGACCTTAACCATGGTCTAGCATGCTCTTCTCATTTGCCTTATTGTTGACCTAGCTGACTATTCGCTGGGGTTGTTCACACGCTGTTAAAACGCTATTTGAAAATCCTGTTCTACCTTGCACGGTACTGCCGTTGTACTCCCTATGTACGTATCCAGGGTGGGGAGGGAGAGGGGTAGGGGGTTTCAGGGGGAAGAGGGGGGGGGGGAAGGGGGGGGGGGTTGAAAAGAGAGTTATCTTGCATTGCCTTTGTTTTTGTTTCCCTCTATTATGCTTTTTGTTTTCTTTTTCAGTTTGAACTTGAAGTTGCAGCATCTTACACTGAGACTGACCTAGCTACCACATTCAACACCATAAGCCATGAGCTATGTCATTCCAATAACCCCTGTAGACAGACCCTGTCACTCCACATGACAGACACTGTTCTACTGATCTCTTCATTCAACGCCACTGATGCACACCGATGACCAACACTAAATCATTGTCAGAAAACCTCAACATAGTCTCCGTGAACACTAAAGGGCTTAATCACCCAGTGAAACAACGGAAAGTGTTTGAATACCTTGCAAAGTCAAAAGGAGATATCCTCTTACTTCAAGAACCCAAACTATCAGAACAGGACACACGCTTCATTAACCTACACTGGACCTCACACATATTATACTCCCCCGCGATACACAAAAAAGGAGGTGTGATAACCTTGATCACGCAAAAAATCCAATCTGTCGGTTGTCTCACATTCGCAGGACGCGGAAGGCAGACTGTTAGTAACACACCTCCTAAGAGACGATGATCCTATACATGTTGTGAATATCTATGGCCCCAACTCAGATGAACCAGAATTTTGGGACTCGGTTTCCTGAGCTATTGAAAATATCCCACAAGACGATCTCCTGGTGGTGGGTGGGAATTTTAACCTCCCTCTCGACCCAATACTGGACCGACAGTCTAAATATGCATTCCACCCTTCCCGCTCCCACGAGGCCCTCCTACGTCTCTGCAACCGTTACTTTTTAAAAGACTCCTGGCGTCTCCAAAATCCCGATGGAAGGGACTACACCTTCTACTCTGCCCCTCATAACTCGTATTCGTGAATCGATTTCATCCTAATCTCAAACTCCTTTACCCATCTGATTGAAGAAACAGATATAGCCCCTAAACTAGTATCTGATCATGCATGTATCCATACCAAATTGCTAGTTCCCGCTCGATCCTTCCCCCTAGAAGATGGCGTTTCAACAAAAAAATCCTCACTGAGCCCACTAGCAAACAACAGATAGCAAACGCCATTGAGAAATACATCACAACGAATGCCCGACCGGATACCACCCCTAATACCATTTGAGACGCACTCAAAGCCACGATCCGGGGTGTTGTTATTAATATCAGAGCCAAAACTAATAAAACACTGAATAAAGACCTAGAAATACCTGAACAGGAGATTGAAAAGCTAGAGACCACCCACAAGGCCTACCCCGACGACACAAAAACCCTCGATCTATTAGTCAAAAAGAAATTCGAGTACAATACCATCACTAGCAAAAGAGCTGGAGTCTGGATTAATAGGTTCAAGGCCCTAAAATTATGTGAAGGGAAGAAGGCAGGTAAACTCCTCGCCTCCTATCTCAAACATAAACAGAAGCTCTCTACCATATCCTCCATAAAAGACTCCCCAAACAATACCCATACTAACCAGACAAAAATCCTAAAGACTTTCAAATACTTCTATGAAGACCTCTACAAAAATGATCTGCCCCTCGACAAAGACGCCTGCGCCAAATACCTAGACTCCCTGAACTTACCCAAACTCTCAGAGGTAGATAAGGACCAGATAGGGTCCCCAATCTCAACCACGGAGACCTCAGCAGCCATCAAAACACTTAAAAACAATAAGGCTCCTGGTCCAGACGGTTTCTCTGCAATCTTCTATAAAGCCTTTGACAAGCAACTCTCCCCCACCCTCCAAACACTCTTCAACTCTGCCGCGACCAGTGGTAACATATCCCCCTTAATGTCGGAAGCCACCATCATAGTGATCCCCAAAGAAGGCAAGGACCCCCTCCTAACCAAGAACTACCGTCCCATTTCCCTGATAAACCTTGACTGTAAAATCTATGCCACAATTCTAGCGCAAAGGCTAAACTCTTTACTCTCCAAACTAATCAGTACCTCGCAGGAAGGGTTCCTGAAACATCGGATGTCTAATGACAATACCAGGCTCCTGTGCCACATCCTAGAAAAAGCCAAAGATTCTCCCACCCCACTGGTTGCCATAACTCTGGACACCGAAAAGGACTTTGACAAGGTCTCCTGGTCTTTTTTGTAACACTGCATGCACTCCTTCAACCTTGGCAAGCCATTTATTAAAATGGCAATAGCCCTGTACTCATCCCCGTCAGCTAGAATCGCTATTAACGGTACCCTCTCCAGACCTTTTCGCCTCTTCCAAGGTACCAGACAAGGCTGCCCGCTCTCCCCTGCACTGTTCCTCCTGGCCCTTGAACCCCTCCTGATGGACATT
This sequence comes from Lissotriton vulgaris, assembly GCF_964263255.1. Lineage (NCBI taxonomy): Eukaryota > Metazoa > Chordata > Amphibia > Caudata > Salamandridae > Lissotriton > Lissotriton vulgaris. The sequence continues at coordinate 1,299,700,079 of NC_141687.1, forward strand.
AAACACAACGAAGACATAGCGGGTGTAACCTTTGTGGATACTCGGGTAAAACTAGCTGCCTACGCAGACGATATTTTGATAGCGACAGAAGACCCTAAAAAATCCATCAAAGGACTTATGACCTCAATTGATAGATACTCAGCTTTATCGGGATACAAATTAAATAGGGACAAATCTGAAGTCAAACCCCTAAATGTACACGCCACCAGGGACACACTAGGGGACTCCGGCCTGACATGGCAAAATAACGCTATTAAGTACTTAGGAATAGAATTCACTGACACCCTAATGGGGACGCTGCCACACAACGAGTCCACCACCCTAACCAAAATCAAACCCCTCCTTGACAGTTGGTTCCCCCGCTTTATTACTTGGTGGGGACGGGCGGAAACCATCAAAATGATGATCTCCCCCTTAGTTAATTACCTCATTACCATGTTACCCCTCATACTTTCCAAAGACTTCCACCAAAGATTGGACAAAATGATTACCGCCTTCCTATGGCAAGGAAAAAAGTCCAGAATCAGTCTAAAAAAACTTCGCCTGGACAAATCTCTGGGTGGGATTAATATTGCAGATTATAAATTATACCGAACTGCCTTCCTTGCCAGACAGGGCTCCCACTGGGTGTCGCCACAACCAGGATACACCCCGGTATGGCTTGCAGTTGAAAAATCCCTCCTCCAAGGACTCGATCCAACATCCCTTCTCACCATCATGCTACGCTCCCCCCTCTAGTCAGGCCCCATCTTTAGGAACACAAAAGCAACTCTACTACAGGTGAGCAAACACCTATCACACCAATTTAGGAACTCCAAATGGGAATCACTCTGGCACAATCGCATGTAGACATATAAAAATCAACCACTGCACAATGATGCGTGGGTGGCTCTACAATGACTCCACACCGCTCTCCTTTGCTCAAATACAAGACAAATACAAACTTCAGGACGCGGAGTTCTACAATTTTTTAAACGTCAAGGTAGCAATCTCCAAAACGAAACTAGAGAATAACACCCCATCCCTCCCAGGGCTAGTGTCTAAACTTAACAAACTTGACCACCAGGTCTCGAGACTGTACAAGATCATGCGTCCTCAGCATTCAACCCTCACTGACTTTACAACTATTCTGGGAATCTTACTCCTCGACACCAACCTCGGCAACAGAGTGGGCCAGAACATGGGAATCCACCACATGTCACAAAATCAGCCCTACGCTTTCCCAAACTAAATTCTGCTTCTTTCACAAAGCCTTCTGGACCCCTAAGAGGCTTTTCCTACATAACATCAGAGATGACGGCACCTGCTGGAATTGCTCAATGGAGGGAGGGGATCTCGAACACTTGATATTTAAATGTACATGTGTCACAAATTATTGGGATAGAATTTTTAATTTCATTACCAAGGTGCTCAACATTTCCCTTCCTCAGGAATTCTCAACCCTTGTACTGGGCTGTACCAAAGCCGACATGCATAATGACAATGACAAAGCCCTGCTTGATATACTATTAACTGCGGCTGTAAAGATTATCCTGAACAATTGGAAAGACACCCGTAAGGCCTCTTTTCCCCATTGGCTTAATTGGATCTCCAATCTCAGAGGAGCCGATAACATAGCCCTCTTGACTACCCCTTGGCGTCCTCCACACAGGAAAATCTGGTCTTCGCTAGACGATTACTTCAACCTACACAAACCCCCATGATTACATTCACGGCCTACAAGCCCCCGCCTAACATACGCAACTACTGAATGGTTTCATTGACAGACCCCATGTCCAGCCCGCAGCGCCTAATCACAGCCTCCTCCTCGTTCCTTCAGTCTGCTGCTCATGATGGCATGTTAACAACAACCTGTATCTGTTCTTAGATATGCTGTTACGTCAACGACGAAGATGTAACGCAACCTGTACTCTTCATGATCTACAAATTTATTTGCTTTTCCCCTTAGCACTCTTCTGTAATCTTTTGTTTTCTTATGATTTTATTGTACTGTAATGTTTCTCATGAGCTGGAACTCCCATTAAAAAACTTTTGTGAATAAAAAAAAAAAAGCGACGCATTGCTGGAGTGTGTCACAAAGTGACGCAACTCCAGCAATGTGTCCTTTCACATGGGGCAAGCCCCAGGTGAAAGGGCCTGCGTCAGTCTTACGCCTGCTGTGAGGCAGGCGTAAGAAATTGACGCATTTTTGTCCTAGAAGTGGCGCAGTGAAATCTTTTAGATTTCAATACGTCACTTCTATGACCCTTTCTTGCGTCAGAACGCCCCCCTGCATACATTATACCTGGCGTAGGTATAATGTAGCGCAGGGGTTTACAAAGTGATGCATCCACCTAGATGCGTCACTTTGTACATATGGTGCAACAAGGCACATTTTTTACGCTGTTGGTGCGTCACAAAAAGTGATGCACCGGCGGCTTAAAAGTGACGCACGGCCTCATAAATGAGGCCCATATGTTCAAGATCATCTCTGCGTGGAGCATGGGTTTCTTGCCTCTTTGTATTTGGGCTCTTACAGTGAGATGATCTTTAGGACCTACATGCTACTGATAGAACCTTTCCCTCTGCAGTATTATGTTGCAAACTGCATTCATAAAACAGCAGTAAAACATAGGTTTTGCAAAAGGGAAGCAAGACAGAAGCAGCGCCCAAAAATATGAACATTTTTGTTGATGTTCTCTGCAAACCATTACCACAGTCGTAGCAGAGCAAGCGTCTGAATATAAACAGACGACGGAATGGAAGCGTGCTGCGATTACATTGGCCCGCTGCGACTTACTGTCCCCACAGTAACTGGAGAATGTTTTGTTTTCCGAATTAAGTATCTCCACATGGCAGCAGGCAGGACGTCACTCGGTGATCTCTGAACTCTTAAAATGAGCAGAAAGCAGCATGCCTGCTTTATGTAAAACGGCCATTCCAGCGAGGCAACTGTGACTTCATATTTCGCACCTGTACGAAGGGGGGACCCAGGGAGAGCCAGGCGCGAGCCGGTCTCTTCCTGGGCAGGTTCGCGCGAGGATCATTACCAGGTGGGGGCTGATTAGCAGAGGGGTTAAAAGGGGAAGTCAGGCGGGCGGTTAGGAACTGCGTGGCGGGAGGCGTGAAGGGAGGTTGTTTTGCGCTCGTGTTCCCACCTTTGTCCTGGGTTATGGAGGAAGCTGCGGAGGTCAGGAGGGCTGTCCAAATCCTTTGTGCGGCAGGGCGTGAGGACTTGTTGATGCCGGGTGTCCCGGCGGAAGCTTGGGTCGGCATGGCCCGCCCCCCTCGGAAGGCTTCGGAGGGCGTCGCCAGGGCTGTGGAGGCGTGTCTATCGCCGGGCCCAGAGGACGAGGAGGACGGCGAGGCGGCCATGCCGGCAGACGGGCCTGGGCTTGCTTTGCCCGCCGTGGAAGCAGAACCCCCGCCGTGTGACCCGGGCGCCCTCCAGCAGGTATGTGCGTTACCGTTTTTCGATGCTGGTGCACGAGGGGCGCCCGGGGGGAGGCGGGGGTGTTCCTTGGGCCGGCTGGCTCCGCGCACAGGCGGAATGGCACCTGGGAAGTCGGGGAAGTTGCAGGCGGGCCCCAAGCCCAAGCGTGGGAGAAGCTTGGAGCAGCATGGGCGCTTGCACGCCCCTCTACCTGCTGCGGTGCCCCTTGCCTCTTCCCCCTCGGTACCGCCTTTGGCAGATGGGGTCTCCCCATACTTATGGCTCAACGGGCAGTGTTATCTGCTCTCTCCTGCTTTGCCGGGGCCTGTTCCTGCCCCCCTCCCTAATGTTGGCACTCCTCACACGGTTGACGCCGATGCCAGGCACCCCGTGCCGCGCTGACGTCGCCCCCCCTCCCTGAGGCCCTGCCCCGGCCCCTGCTGTGGTTAAGGTGGGTGCTACACATACCCTGCTGCCCCCCCAGCCAAGGCTGCTCCAACTGGTGCTCCTGGCTCCCGGCTCCCCCCCCACACGTACTTGACCCTGGGTGGTAAGGGTTTGCTGCGCAAGGGGGCGCCCCCGGCTACTGGTCCATCAATGTTCCCGGTCCCCAGGGGTCGTCCAGGTGGGCTTCTGGGTGGCCCTGAGGCTGGGTCGGTGGGTGTCACTGGTCTGGCGTCGGGGGGTGATTGCGGTTCCGCTGTGGGGGGCAATGTTTTTGGGGCTGTTTCTTTGTCTGGCTCGAGCGGCCGCAGTTTTCAATCTGCGCCATCGGCTGGGCGGCTGTTGGCTGTTTCTACGGGCCCGGGAACTGTCCACACGGCTGTTTCCAGTGGTGGGCTTACAAGGGGGCTGTCTGGAGCGGACGGCTCTTCTACAGCTTTCAGTGCACATAGCTTTCAAAACATCGACTGGCAATTTTATGATGGGGGTATTGGTGATGGGGCTATGCCCAGTGGTAGTAATCAAGTTGAATTTTCTGATGAAGCTTTCGGTGGGAGTTTTCATGATGATGAGTTGGAAGAGGGGGAATTGAGAGACAAAGATGTTGGGCTTTTGGCAGCACGGGCCCAGGGGGGGGGGTTGGGGCAACCCACTGTTTCTCGTGTTTTGCAGGAGTCTCGAGCGGACCATGCAGGTGTACGAGGGGCAGTGTGGTCTGGACCTTCTCAGAGGGATCGTGGGGCTGTCGCACAGCAGTCGGAGCAGTTACCGAGAGGTAAGGATGGGTGGTGGTCTGTGTGGCAACCTAGGGAGAGTCTCCCTGTTAAGAGTACAAGATCTATTGGTACGGGGGATGGGGTTGTAGTTGAGCGAGTCGCTCTGGCACCGAGGCTTGAGCGGCCTGTACTTTCGAATGTTTCTAATGTGCAAGTTGCAAATGAAGTTTCTACAGCGGGGGTGGGCGGGGGGGATGCCACACGTGTCACGGAGGATAGTATCCTACCGAAAAAGTTGCCTTATTCTGGGGTGGGAATGCCTTTGGGGTCTCATTTATCTGAAAAAACGAAGAATCTGATATGGTCTGGGGCATTTGTGGATGTTTTTCGGCTTCTCCATAGGGATGTTCAGGCAAAAGAAGGGTCAAAGGAGGAGGAATTAGAATTGGCTCGGAGGCCTCGTGTTCCGAAGTCAATAGAGAACTGGACTTCGGCCTTTCTTATTTATGCCAGCGTTTATTGTCAACGTCATCCTGAGAAAGCAATAGACATGTTTAAATATGCTGATGTTATCCGCAAGGCTCACAGTTATTTTGGCGGCTTTGCTTGGTTGTCCTATGATGACGAATTCAGGGCGCGCATGAGCGCTTTCCCTGAGCGTTCGTGGGGTGAGGTTGATTCCGAGTTATGGTTGCAATGGATGGCATCGGCAAACCCCCCTGCTACGACCCACACAGCTAGCGGGCAGCCCGTGTATTATCGCCCCTTTTCAGCTCGCCCCGCTCAGTCTGGGGCGGGGGTTTGGGGCAGAGGTTAATCAGCCGCCTCTGGCACATGCTGGCATTTTAACAGGGGTTCCTGTAACAGACCTGCTTGCAGGTACAAACACGAGTGTTCACAGTGTGGAGGGAAGCATGCCCTCACCCAGTGTTTTCCCGGCCAGCGATTGGGTGAGCAGGGACGAGGTTCAGGGGGTAGGGGGCAGCAACAACAGTCTGTTTACAAGGGCCCCTACTCCTATTAGGCAGGAGGTTCTCGATCTCTGGCTGGTGGATTATCCAGATTTTGAGGCCGCTAAGATTTTGTCTTGGGGTTTCAAAATTGGGTTCAGGATTGGGTATCAGGGACCCAGGGTGGGCAGGTGGTCGGACAATTTGAAGTCTGCGAAGGAGAGTCCCCATGTTGTGCGGAAGAAGCTGGATGCTGAGCTTGCGGCTGGTAGGATTGCTGGTCCTTTTGTGAATTGTCCTCTGCCTGACTTGATTGTATCACCCCTGGGTGGGGTGCCTAAGAAGGCGGAAGGGGAGTTTCGTCTTATCCATCACCTGTCCTGGCCAGAGGGTTCATCAATTAATGACTTTATTGATCCAGCTGACTCAACTGTCAATTATGCTTCGGTGGACGATGCCTTACGGCTCGTGCGCACGGCTGGTGTTGGGGCTTTGCTGGCGAAGAGCGACATTCAGTCGGCTTTCCGGCTATTGCCCATTCACCCTTGGGATTTCAGTCTGTTGGGAATGCATTTTGATGGTAGTTTCTACGTGGATAGGGTGTTGCCCATGGGCTGTTCAGTGTCATGCTCCCTTTTTGAAACTTTCAGTACCTTCCTGCAGTGGCGATTCACTTTTGTTAGTGGCCACGTATTGGTCTGTCATTACCTTGATGATTTTCTTTTCATTGGGGAAGGTCGTTCTGGGCAGTGTCAGTCGGCTTTGAACATCTTTCAGGCTCTAGCGGAGGAATTGGGGGTTCCATTGGCGCCGGACAAGACTGAGGGTCCCTGTACGTCCCTGACTTTCTTGGGGATTGAAATTGATACTCTGTCTATGGTGGCGAGATTGCCTGTGGCTAAAGTGAAGGAAATGTCTGCTTTCATACATCTGGTGTTGGGGGAGCGGAAAGTTGTTTTGAAAACTGTTCAGAAGTTGTTGGGTTACCTCAATTTTGCTTGCCGGGTTGTTCGGGCGGGCAGGACATTCTGCAGACGTCTGGGCTTGTCCATGTCCGGAGCACGCCTTCCCCATCATAGAGTGCGCATTACCACCGCTGTGCGTGCCGATTTGACCGTCTGGCTTCGTTTCCTACAAGAGTTTAATGACGTGTCCTTGTTTTTTGCGGATGAGGACATGGTATGGCAAGTACAGTTGTTCACTGATGCGTCAGGGGCTCACGGCTTCGGAATATTTTGGGAAGGTCGATGGTGCGCGGCCGGCTGGCCGGCGCACTGGAAGGATCAGGGTCGCAGCATAGCGTTTCTGGAGCTCTTCCCGTTGCTGGTTGCTCTGCACCTATGGGGGGAGGAGTTTCAGAATCGCTCAGTCTTGTTTCACGTGGACAATCTGGCGGTCGTGCACCTTGTCAATCACCAAAAGGCTCGTGATTTGCGGGTTTTGCGGCTCCTGCGCGCATTCATGCTGCGGTGTCTGCAATTAAATATTGTATTTAAAGCACGGCATGTTCCTGGTACTTCTAATTGCATCGCTGATTCTTTGTCTCGCTTTCAGTGGTCCGAGTTCCGCAAGTTAGCTCCTGGGGCGGACCTGGAACCAACAGCGATCCCACAGTACGTATGGGACCTGGGGGATTGAGGGTTCACCACTTGGTAGAAAATTCAGTGGCTGAATCCACCAGGCGGGGTTATGTGAAAGCCTGGAATGAGTTTCTGCAGTTTGGTAAGGATTCGATGGGGCCGATTGGGGCGGGTTGGTCTGATGAACAATGCGTCTTGCAGTTTGTTTTACATCTGGCGGACAAAGGCTTATCGCCCACTACCATTTCTGGCAAATTGGCTGGGGTTTCTTTTTATGGGCAGCTTTGGTGGGGGAGGGATCCGGTTGGGGGGGTGTTGGTTCGTAAAGTGTTGAAAGGTTTGGCCAGGCTCCGGGCTGGTGGTCAGCAGCTCCGGCAGCCAGTGACTTTTGAGTTGCTCCAGTTGCTGTTGCCGGAATTGGAGGTGTGTTGTTATGATGCTTTGGAGTGTGCCAAATTTCGTTTGTGTTTTCTTTGGTTGTTCTTTGGGGCATTTCGGGCATCAGAGTTGCTGGGGTTGCGGGGCAGGGTAGGTATGACCAGCAATGAGGTGGTGTTGGAAAGTGACAGAGTGCGGCTGTGGCTGCGGGCATCTAAAACCGACCAGATGGGGAGGGGTAAGTGGGTGTTCCTTGGTAGGAGTGGTGTCTCTGCATGTTGCCCGGTTGGGGAATGGGAAGTGTTTGTGTCCTCTCCGCATTTTCTCCAGGGGTCCATATTTTGTCATGCGGATGGTAGTCCCATAGTTGCATCTCAATTGTTGGCTGTATTACGCAAGGTTTTGTTGCGCTTGGGGAAGGATCCTGTTCAATTTGGTACTCATTCTTTCCGAATTGGTGCGGCGACGGAGGCCGCTCGGTTGGGGTGGGACTGGTCCCAGATCCGACGCATTGGTCGTTGGCGTTCCAAGTGCTGTGAAAAGTATGTGAGGAAATAGTGCATTTTGGCTTGTCTAACATTTCTTTCTCTCCTAGGTCCCTGGCCATCAGTCGCCGGATGCAAACGAAGGGTGTGGATACTGGGGCACTCTTTTATTAAAAGAGCAGCTTTAGCCGCTGCCAGTCAGCTCTGTGGGAGATCACTTGGTCTGAACAGTATGACACACGAAGTCTCCTGGAATGGAACAGGGGGAATGCGCTGGGGTGGGCTTTTTCCCGCCTTGGCTGCTTTGGTTTCACAGTGTTTGGGGGGCCCTCCGGATCTCCTGGTGCTACAATTGGGAGAGAATGACTTGGTTTCTCTCTCTGGGTTGACCTTGTTAAAATTAATGAAGCAGGACCTGGAAATCATCAGAACCACATGGGTGAGCACCATGCTTATATGGACTGAGTTTGTGCCTCGTTTGCAATGGCGTGGGGCGAGGAACCATTCTGCCCTGGAAAAGGCTAGAAGGAAAGTGAACAGGACAATGCGCCTTTTTTGTCAACATTGGGGTATCTACAGTTTGGACCATTATCATTTAAAAGTCTCTGAACATCATTTATTTTGTGAGGACGGTGTGCATCTCTCAGCTTTGGGCCTCTCTTTTTACCTCCTTGAACTTAGGGACTTGATTAGCAAGGTTCTCCAGGTACAGTTGTGGTGTGCTCCTTCCTTTCCTTTAGGTGGGGCAGGAAAACGCTAAAGGTTTTCCTGGGTGGCGGGTTTTTGTTAGTGGGGGTGGGCAGCCTGGAGCGGGTTGGCCATCCTGAAGGGTAGCGTTGGGTAGGCTAGGGGTAGTAGGCAGGAGTTTGTTCGGGGTTCTGGGATTTAGTTTTCGTAGGCTCACTGTAGAGTTGAATTATGTAAATAAATAAATAATGAATGTGTTTATGAAATTTATGATGCACCTGTCCTAAAATAAAAGTGGCCTTTCTTGCTCCTAAAAGAAGGTGTGGACAATGATTTCTTGCGCGAGGGGGGACCCAGGGAGAGCCAGGCGCGAGCCGGTCTCTTCCTGGGCAGGTTCGCGCGAGGATCATTACCAGGTGGGGGCTGATTAGCAGAGGGGTTAAAAGGGGAAGTCAGGCGGGCGGTTAGGAACTGCGTGGCGGGAGGCGTGAAGGGAGGTTGTTTTGCCCCACCCACCCTCCCTCTTTTTTCTTTTTCTTTTTATTTATTTATGGGTTTTTATTTTGCGGTGCTCTAGGCGCTGTTTAGTTTAGGTAGGTTTGCCACTGTTAGGATGGGTGCCTTTGTTCTTTTGGAGGCGGGTTTTTGTTAGTGGGGGTGGGCAGCCTGGAGCGGGTTGGCCATCCTGAAGGGTAGCGTTGGGTAGGCTAGGGGTAGTAGGCAGGAGTTTGTTCGGGGTTCTGGGATTTAGTTTTCGTAGGCTCACTGTAGAGTTGAATTATGTAAATAAATAAATAATGAATGTGTTTATGAAATTTATGATGCACCTGTCCTAAAATAAAAGTGGCCTTTCTTGCTCCTAAAAGAAGGTGTGGACAATGATTTCTTGCGCGATCTAGTATTATTATTTTATCAAAACATTTATTGCATACCATAAACACAATATGGATAGGAAATATGAATGCCTGGATTCATTGCGGGTTTTTTTGTACAGTGTAGAGGGAGTGCGGGCAGCTGCATATACAGATATGAGATTGCGAAAACTGCCTTCGATTACAATATTGTGCATGTGTTTTCACGCCGGTTCACTTCCTTGTCCAGTGTCCAACACTGACGTAAATTCCACATCATCATTTACCAAATCATCAATAAGACATAGAGACATGGTACTAACTCGGCAACAGCAGTGTAAAGCGTCTGGGAAATTGACAGGGCAGATACAAACTAGGCTGCAACACCATGGAAGGCCTGCGTAGGGTTTGAGAGATGGCAGGACAATGGCTCCATATTTCCTGATTGAAGAGAGGAGCACTGCCACGACCTGTCATCGTCAAGGTCCTGGCCACCCAGAATTACCCTTCTGCGTCTTTTCCCCTCATCCATTCGTACTGCACTTTTGCTTTGATTTTACCCGTCGACTGGGTTGGAACTATCACCGGTCTTTAGCTCCTGTATAAGACGCTCATACAGCCCTGAAGAGTCACAGGTATCCCCCTGATGACGAAACACGTGTCGGCTGGCGTTATATTACATGAAGAAAATATTCATAAAAACAACGTGTTTATCACACAACCAATGTCATCTTGTTTTTCTGCCAATTGCTCTGTACCATTACTGTTTATTATTACACGTGTGCACAATACTTGGTATAATAGGCTGCAACACCAGCCAGGGATTCCTTCATGCACGGTTTAGGTATAGTTCAGATAACACTGCAAGCTTCCCTCACTTACACAACTAGGGAATTGTTTATAACAATCTCTGAAGCCTACACCGAATTAATATATTTGTGGCTAATTAAACAATGAGGGAAAAATCAGGCTACAAGCGGCCGGCACATCTTATGCTCTCCCTCTGGATCTTTTTGAATCTGGTCAAAAGAAATTAAAATATATTTAATCCAATATTAAACAAAAAACATAACAGAAAAAAGAGCACACCAATGCCGTTGGCGGTACTCCAATAAAGTAAACTGCTACTAGTCAAATGCGTTTTTTTAGGTGCTAAGGAGTTTTACGACGCTCTAGAAGGAATACACTATAAGTACAATCCAACGTCAATTTCACGTGTGCGGGTGCCTGCAGAAATGGAGAAGATAGCACCTCACTTCCCACCACCCAATCAGCCGATTAGGTACAAATTATAAACAATACAACACTGCAGCACTCCACATATCACAATATTTTGAGTCTCTTAATTCAAGAATCAATGATCCAATAATATCAAAGCAGTCCCAAGGCTCTTCCAAAACTTCTTCTTATATTTTCCAATCCCATGCCAACGCGTTTCGCCGAGGTTATACAGAACCCATCGGCTTCATCAGGGCTGGAAATAATACAAAGAACGCTGTTTTACAATCCCTATTTCCATTGATATGAAAACTTATATACAGAACCTTACAAGACCCCAAAATAACAACCATGTGCTCGATAGAAACCTCTCCATCGTGTTATATAACACGCTCATTGTATACATTTTAACACTTGCACCGTGTTTCTCCTACGTGTTACAGTTGTAAAGATCAAACAGAAAAATTTTTGTTTTTCATCAAACAATTGTGCCATATATCAAACGGTGTCGAAATCATTGTATGCGTTTGAAAGTGAGGAAAATGGTTGATTCCAGCTGAGACCACTTATGATTAACCCACTATACACATATGCATGCTGACCAGGTATTATAAGTCATATTTACCTCAGCTTGGCTTCACTCTATTGCCTATTTGGGATAGAGAAAGTTTGCAACCTCAGTCTCCACCCTTTTGGAGCTAGGGCTACACTTTGGATCATTGCGCTATGATTACATGAAGGTTTATTAGGAAACCTACCTCCTGCTTCTCTATCACTTTTATATATCCACTGCACTCCTTTATCCTTCGTATCGGATACTATGCACAATCAAGATTATTTACCTATAAATAAATGAATTTGAGACCCGATTTACTATCTTGTTTGAAGTAAATCATTACGTTATTCTAAAATACTGAAGTTAAATCACCACTGCTTACCTGATATATTACAGGTTGATGCCGAATTATCATTCATATATTAGGTTTTAGCACTTGCCCTTCGTGTGGTGGTTAAGTGACCTAAAATCAATAAAGGATTCTTACTTAAAGTGCACCGCCCATCTTGCATTAGTCACTCTCCTCCCAATTTTAAAACCGGATTCGTACCTTATAAAGAGCCGTTCTCATAGCGCAATGATCCAAAGTGTAGCCCTAACTCCAAAAGGGTAGAGACTGAGGTTGCAAACTTTCTCTATCCCAAATAGGCAATAGAGTGAAGCCAAGCTGAGGTAAATATGACTTATAATACCTGGTCAGCATGCATATGTGTATAGTGGGTTAATCATAAGTGGTCTCAGCTGGAATCAACCATTTTCCTCACTTTCAAACGCATGAAATGATTTCGACACCGTTTGATATATGGCACAATTGTTTGATGAAAAAAAAACATTTTCTGTTTGATTCTTTACAACTGTAACACGTAGGCGAAACACGGTGCAAGTGTTAAAATGTATACAATGAGCGTGTTATATACCACGATGGAGAGGTTTCTATCGAGCACATGGTTGTTATTTTGGGGTCTTGTAAGGCTCTGTATATAAGTTTTCATATCAATGGAAATAGGGATTTTAAAAAAGCGTTCTTTGTATTATTTCCAGCCCTGATGAAGCCGATGGGTTCTGTATAACCTCGGCGAAACGCTTTGGCATGGGATTGGAAAATAAAAGAAGAAGTTTTGGAAGAGCCTTGGGACTGCTTTGATATTATTGGATCATTGATTCTTGTATTAAGAGACTCAAAATATTGTGATATGTGGAGTGCTGCAGTGTTGTATTGTTTATAAACCGCTACTAGGCAAGAATTTCCACAGGACTCCATAAGTTTCTCCCTCTTATTTAAGATATCAAGTCCAGTACATGAGACCCCACCCGTTGAATGCACCCAGCTCCTTCTCCCGCTGTTCAAAGCATTACATTCTCATCTGGACCACTCACCCCATAACCATTCCAGAACCATGTATAATATACCACATAGCTCCTAGTACAACATACCACATACCTTCCCCTGCAACACAAAACGAAACATGTTGCATTCCGCATACAAATTTACTAAATTAAATGTAGTGTCAAAATGGTTTACATGAAGAGATACAAGTTAAAATGAAAAGTTCAAGATGGGCTGGTCTCCTGCTCACACACAAACTTTTCCTTCTGATAGTCTGCATTTTCTCACCATCAAGAGATCTCCCAGTGTAGGGTTCCTCAGACCTTTGCCGGCCCTCTACCAAATATTCATCATGTTCTAGCCTATTTATGACTAGCCCACCTTGTACAGAATGCTTCCATTGTGCAACTCTATCCAAATTCCAGATGCAATCACCCTCTGTGTTAATCGCATTTTTAAACAGCTTTATGATGCTTTTAAGTTGACCAAATTTTTCTATCAACCCTCCTTTTCTCGTTTTTTTTATTTTTCCCAACCCCCCAAATTTCTTCTCGTACTCTTCACTGCCATCTACTTGTCAAAGTGTTCTTTTCTCTCAAAATCTCCTTTTCTCGCTCTATCTGCAATTCTCTCTCCAATCTCAATTCCTCATTCCCCAGCAATTGCTTAGTTTCCAGCAATTGAATTTTGTTTACCCATGCGGTGCCCACCATGTCATTAGGGCCCCTCTTCTTGAATAACAGAACAGAGGTAACCCTCGTTAAGGAGTGGTGGGTCAACCTGTACATTCAGACTTTGCTTTTAAGTTCCTCTATCTTATTAAACCCATTAGCCATCACATGCTGTATACAGTCCTTGACCACTTTATTAAAACGTTCAATCATTCTATTGGTCAATGGATGGTAAAAAGTTGTTGGTTTATGCTTAATGTCCATCTCATTCAAGAACTCCTACATCACCTTAGACGTTAGCTGCACACCATTGTCTATCAGTAGAGAGTCAGGAAACCCTTCTCTTCCAAATATATCTTTCAAGAACAAGATAATGTCATGTGTTTCTACCGCTTTCACCACTTTCAACTTAGTCCACCCTGAAGTTTTTGTAATCACCATAGGTTGTGTTCTACCTGTTAAAAATGTTATCACTTTTACCACACTCCATACAATCACATACCACGTTTTCAATCAAATATCAATGCCCGGCCACCAGTAATTTATTATCACTCTTTCTTTTGTTTTAGATATTCATTGATGGCTTTCATGAGCACTACCAATCAATCTTATGTTCACCTTTTCAGGTGGAATCAATCTGTCCCCTCTCATCAGCAAACCATCTTCCAGTGAAAGTTCATCTCTCATCTACCAAAATCCTTTGACTTCAATACACACTTTACCTCCTGCATTTGTTTATCATTTTCCTGTTCCTTCCTCCACTCATCCTCTTGAATTATGCCCCCCAAAATCCTATAGACAATCACGCTCTCAACACCAAATTCATCTTCCAACACCTCACTCTTCTTTTTTTTTTTAAGGTCCTCATTACACCACCACATATCTTCACTCCTCAGGGAAGAGTGAAATCTCTCTGCTGTTTTGAATCGAGTGGGAGCTGGCTATATGATATTGCAGTAGAGGAAGAGTCTATCTAGTCGTATGGTTCACTCAGCAGAACAGTGCAGTAATCATTGGACCATTTAGTCTCTTTTTCACTGTATCTCAAGCGCATGCCTTCTCACACCATTCCCCCTGTCACATGCCATGCCAGACCTACTTATGCGGCTGGCTGTGTTGACCCAGCTCTGACTTCAAGGCAGTTCAGACCCATTTCTTACATATTTATCTTCTCATTATTAATTTCAACATAAAAAAGGCCCTTTTGCAATTTATTCCAATTATATGTTGCTGACTCTATCCCGAAGAAGATTAGGGAATGGATTACCTCAACTTCTGCACCCAAAATTTCTCCAGTGCGCCATTGACCTCATTAAAGGGCTAATTCCTGGCACTTCACAACCATGTGTTTGTCATCCGCTCCCAAGGCATTGCAACTCTTACATCTGGAAAGCCCTTTTGTGATCCTGGCCATCCTCAATGGGGTCCAATAGGCTCTGTGAAGTGTGGAAAAGATGGTTTTGGTTTACAAAATCTGTTTTCAGTGTTTTGTAGAGAAAGTTAAAAGCTACTTGCTATAAGTCTTGACACAGGAGCTACAACAAGTTCTTCATCCAAATCTGGTTTTTGTCTTGTCCTCAACTGTAACCATATCCCAATACCATAGGGATACTTCTTTTTAATCTCTTTGTTCTCCCTGAACAAGGCTTCATGTTACCATTTTTCCCCTTAGACATCGTCTGTGCTAACCACAATGAGCACAGCTGGAAGAACTTAAACTTTGCCACCTGCCTACCTGTTTGCACAGAAAGATCGAGCCAGGAGATAGATTTTTCATCATCTCTAAGTTTCCGCCGGGTTTTAAAATCTGCTTTCCGCAATGGGCAACTCAACCCATCTTTAAACCAGGGTACCTGGTGAATCCCATATTTGGGCCAAGTCTGAGTAATATAATAGCCTAATCGCCTTCTTAACAGAGATCCCATACTTTTAGTGCAGTTTGGAGAACCTTCAGGTGAACTCACTTGAAAAATTTGGGGTCGCCTTATATATTAAAATAAATTTCTCTCCTCCTAGGTCCATGGCATAGCAGTTTATAACAACCCACATTGAGTAGCAACTGTGGAGTTTGCCAGGGGAGCGAAAAAGTTTAAGTTGAAAAGCATAGCAGTATTTCTGAAAGTCCGGCAAGTCCAGCAACCCGTTTGAATTTATCCTTAGGTTTTGTCATGCAATCCTGGTGCCCTTAGATGCCCATATAAAGCTGGATATCTTGCCCTTTAGCCTTCCTATCCGCTTGGTTGGAAACATCAAAGGAATGGTATTAAACAAAAATGTCACTTTCGGCAGTACCATCATCTCAATGATGTTTATTTTCCCTAGAGGGCCAATGGCATGCTTCCCCACCTTCTCAATAGACCATCTATTTCCTTACAGGCTTTAGCTAGATTTTTATCAGGCAGCTCTTCTAAACGATGCATGATTTGGACCGCTTGGGATATGATCTGTTCTTTTTGATAAAAACGAGTGCTCAAATTTAGGCAATCCCTCACTTCTGTTTTATCTTTATTTATTAAATAACCTTACCTCCTCAAAACTTGCTGCATGTTGTTCAAATCTAGGGTTTGAATTGTCTGGGTTTGTCGTGTTTAAATTTAAGTCATCTGCATACAGACTAAACGATGTTAAAACCTTGATGTTTAAAAGGAAGCACAGATTGGTCCTGTCTGGTTGCCTGCACCAGGGGCTCTACATATAGATCAAAAACAAGTGGTGAACGTGGACACCATTGACTGGTAACTAGTGAAAGTGGGATGGGTGAGGTAAGCTCCCGATTTACCAAGATACTTGCTATGGGAGCCACATATAACATTTTATAGCCTTCACTACATTAGAGGGTACCCCAAATGTATCTTGGGTCTCCCAAAGATAGGCCCAGTTGACTCGGCTGAAAGCTTTTGCCACGTCCACTGTAGGTGTCATCAGGGGTGAATTGAAGGTTTCAGCTATATCAATGGCACCTATAAGCATTTGTTTAAGTCATGCAGGTTTTTGCCTGGAATAAAGCTTCTCTGATCTGTACTAATGACTGTACTTATCACCTTTGATAGTCTCTGTGCAACTATGCCTGTAAACATTTTATAATCGCATTTTAATAACTAGGTCAATTCATACGACTCTGCCTTATTAGGGTCTTTGCCCAGTTTTAATATCAAGGCCACCGTTGAGTCAGGTTAGAGCCATCAGAGAGAAACATTGCAGCAGGTTAGCACCCGCCGCAGGGCCACAGAAGCCCTCTAGGGAATCCCGCCCACCAGCCCCCAGATGTAGTGACCTACATCAGCTTGTTTATCGTTTCCCCCTCCCCCTCATCCCTACTCACCCTGGGTAGGCTTCCTCCTTTTCTTTGGTCTCCTCTTGAAACCTGTGTTTCTTGGGTGTTCGACGGATGATTCCTGGAGCACAGGATGTTTCCCTTTCGCTGCCCCTCCTTGGCTATTGAAGACATGCGCAGCAGCTGCAAGGATCGGCTTCGGAATCTTCGGGGCTGGCCTCAGCTGCAGGGGTGACAGCTTTGGGAGAAAGGTGAATTCAGAGGAGACGGCGGAGAGTCGACTGCAGACATTGTCCCACATTATGTTATCAGGAGTAGTAGAGGAGTTGAGGTACTGGAGGTACTGGTTTCCTAGACGGGGAGGTGCACCCACCAAATACCATAGCTTGTGGGCGCCAGGAGGGAGAAACACTTTTCGGGGGTGCTGACTAAGGTTCAGTCCCAGGCTCCCATGACTACTGTGCGGAAGACACTAATGAAACCTGCAAAAGAACCTGTAAGGGATAGATGCTCCCTCAGATCAAACATAGAGAAAGTCCTGATGACTAAAGACTCTGAGAGGCTTGAGTCTCTCACAGAAACAAGCTTGACAGAGAAGAAACCTCCAGTCCAGTCCACCCCTAAAAGGGAGTTAGGAAAGCCACAGAACCCCTGAGAAAGAGTTTCCAGGTTTGGGTTTTCCCCTCCCTAAATTGGTACTTTAAAATCCTGGCTAAGGCAACTCAGGGCAGAGTCTCTATCCAGGCTACAAATATGTCCAAACACGTTTTCAAGAATGAGGTTGGGGGAGTAGAGGAGGAGTGTGAAACCAACTCCTAGAGAAGGATAGAGAAAGTGCTTGGCAAGAGATAGGGGGCTCAAGGATATTGGGTGCCCCCGTAGGTATCCCACTGACAAATAGGTTTCAGGCCCTCTCTTATTCACATGGGGATGTCTATGAGGTGGAAAGAATCGTGACCCTCGGAGAGGGGCGTGTATCTGCTGTACAGGTGGCGAGTGCACCAGTCCTAGTTTCTGGAGAAGGAGTCTTTTTTAGACGCACCTATGAAGGAAGCAGGGAAGCTCAGGCTCAACAATCTGAAGACTCGCCATTAGCTGCATTACTTTTGTCTTCGAAGGTGGAGATATTGAATACATTTGAAACATCCGAGCAAAATCAAAAGGGAATATGTGGGGTGTGTCAGGTGTTGGATGATAAGCTAGATGTCTTGTCACATCGCACCGATAAATTAGAAGAGGAGGTAATCCAAATCAAATATGATCTATCCAAAAATACGAAGGAAATTGGGATTGTACGCCAACAGCATAAACAGCTAAGAGATAATATGGAGAGGCTTGAAATACATTCTAGAAGTAACAATTTAAGATTGTTGAATTTCCCTTAAGAGGTGGAAGGTGCAGCCATTTGTGGTGAATTTACTAAGGGAAGGTTTATTTAAATATAGGGAATATGTTAACTTAGAGGCGGAGATTTAAAGAGTATATCATGACTCTATCCTTTCATCTGCTTTAAAACAAAATTAAGTGGCTTTTGGTTCTTTCACATATCCGAGCAGGTCTGATGTGGGCCGTCTGGCACACATCAACAGTGGGAACTGGAGGGGAGGTTGATACAGCTGGGAGATCCAGGTGCCACAGCCCATTTTAAGTTTCGACAAGCATTAAAAATTATGTGGCAAAATCAGATGTTCAATGTGAGGGAGGGCGGGGAGGTGGACAACCTAATCAGTAGATTCAAAGCATCAGTAAATTCAAGCAGTGAGGACTGATAGCCCACTAAACATTGAGCCTGCTAGACCGCTCAGGATAATTTATGGTTGAAGTATAATATGTAAGATTTATATATGCAGGATGATGAGGGATGTCTTGAACTGGATTTAGAATTGGAGGAAGTAGCGGCCTCTTAGTTTGACGTGGTTACGTTTTAGTCAGTACTATGTATTTTCTAATAGAGAGTTTTATTTAATAGTCACATGTGGGAGGGTAGGTTCTAATCTTTTCTTATTAAACTTTTCGCGGGGGAAAGTGGGACCCAGGGGTTGAGGTCCTAAACAGGATAATGTCAACGTCGGAGATAGAAGGTAGGTTTCCTCAGGCTAGGGTCACAATGGTGGGGACCATGTGGGAGAAAATAATTTTAAACAATGGTTCTCAGTAAACTAAAAGATTTTCTAGGGTTTCTTCTAATAAATCTATCACGGCAATGGTTACAGGGTATAAATGCAGGGGATAGATGTAGATAATATTACTTGGAATGTGAATGGCCTAAGGGCCTCGAAGAAACTATGGCTAGTACAAAAAGTTTTGAAGGAAGCCAAAGTTCAAGTCATAATATTGCAAGAGACGCGCTGAAGGAAATCAGAAATGTACGTGTCTTTCAGAGATGTTCATGAGTTCAGGGTATTGTGTACTCAGAACAATCCTGTAATGCTCAAGAGGAATTGGGGAACAGAGACGTTTTAAGACGGGGGCAAAGTGGGCTTTGGCCCAGGGCCCCCACCTCACAAGGGGCCCCCTTGCAAAGTCCCAAAGTCCCAGGCCCCACCTCACACGGACACGGCACATTCAAAGTACAATTAACAGACATGAAGCACTTCTTGCCTCGGACAGTGCAGCTGCATGTCTGCTAATGAGGCTTCGGCGGGGCATGCCTGTCACTCTCTTCATCCCGATATCCTATCAGATAGCAGGATAGAGGAGGCGTGCTCGCCTCCAACCCTATCCTAGCATCTGATATGGCAGGCAGTTGTAACTCGCTTGCCAGGCCAAGATGAGCAAAAGCTATGACTCATCGTGACAGCTTCCGCTTTTTCAGACTGTCTGGCGCGCAGTTAGTGGGAGGCAGAATCCAGGAGAAAGAATCAGAGATGTCGACTTAGAGTCCCGACTTCAGAGAGGTAAATATTTCTTTCTTTCTTTATTGACAGTTTTAAATAGTATTTGCTCGACCCAAGGGCGTCCTGGACGGACCGTGAGGTTTACAGTACAGTGGAACAGGCCAGGATCATAGCATTAATGCAGGGATTCAAGGGGATAAAAAACAATGCAACATTATTATATGTATATTAAAAGGTATCAAAATGACAACATTATCCCTCTGTGGAATTAATGAATGATTAGACGCTGCGTCAAGGGGCCTTTTCCATGCTCATGTTGGTGTGCTGGGCTCATGTAGTATTTGTTCAGCAATAGCAATTTGAGATTTTGTTTGAAGAAAGTATAGGAGGGATTGCAACGGAGATCTATCAGAATCCATGGATTAGTATAGGATAACTAATGTGCATGATCTAATGTAGCACTTTGATAATGTAGTTATGTAGTAATGTAGTTGATAATGTAGTGAAATATATTAGGTCACGGAAAAATAAATGATGTCCCAGCTTCATATGCCAAAAGAACAGGACTCACCTTCCTTTCACTTCCATTTTCTGTGTTACATTGAACTGTGCAGTTTGTATTTTAGCTCACTCAGTGGTAATGTGTAGTGTGGATATGTGTAGGACATTCTGCATATAAATAAGGAGAATTAGATTTGTGCTTGCTTCAAACAGTATTTGTAAAATGTTCTACATGTAAAGAAAGAATAACTGAATTTGTGTTTGCTCTGGTTATTACATATTAAGGATATTACTTCCTGGAGGTATGAGGTTTTCAGTTTATTTTCTATCTTGCTTTTTTGTTTATGAATGTTTCAGACTTGCAAGGGCAAGTATGGCCAATTAAACAAACAACGAAGAATCATTTCTTAGAACTGTAATCTTTTCCAACAGTATCAGGGCCAAACTGGCTCAGATGGTCTCTATTCTAAAACAAGCTATCCAATCACCCAAGCAAGGGTGTGACTCAAACCATACTCTTAGTATATTATTACACTACTGGAAGCAATAGGTATAATACAATACAATACAAGACACTGGTAGAGCGCACAGCTGCCTCAGAAGAGGCGACCCGGCGCTAGCGGTAGCTCCAGTGAAAGACTGGCCTTAGGTATGCAAAAAATACCAGCTAGAGATTTTTGTAGAGAGACACATCAAAATGAAAAAATTAAAAGATTTCACAGCGCCTTGACTGATATCAAAGTAATTTTTACATTCATCTGATCTTCTTACAACTTGAGTGCTAGTGAGGTTTGTTGTCTTGAACCTTAAAAGGTCACGGATCTCGGTTTTCAATGCTTTGAAGCTAGTTAGAATGTGTGCTTTATGTAAGTGCAACTTCTGCGCAGATAAAGTGCTGCATGCATAGGCCACTAACTGCTCAATCATTGCTAAAGTGCTTAGGTCCTTACATTTATTGGCGTCGTTAGCCTCTGATTATTACTATATCTGTTTGCTGAGCTTTAGTGCGGGCTATGCATTTAACCTTTTACTACTCGGGGCTTACAGTGCCTTGAGCTCTTCAGAATCCCTGATCTACGTTTGCTATGTCTGTTTACTTCCATTAGTACAAATTAGCATATTGCCTAAGGAAAATACGCTGTTTAAAATGCAGTGGGGTATGTGCAAAAGTGCTTTGTGCATTGAGCGCCATTGGGCTCAGTGAACACGCTTTGTTAATTTACATGCGGTTTGCCATAGAACAAAAATGTTTTCCATTTTTAAAATACAATATGTTTATTCAGTTCCCTCTTAATTTTATGTTTTTGAGGTGGATTGCTTCCCCAATTAAATGCTTATCATTTTTAATAAACTCAACTAGAAAGTAGAGCACATGGATAAGATTACTCGTAATAATTGCTGAACAAACTATCGTAGTCTTGTGAGAGGCCTGCAGAATTGTAGGGTGCGAGGTGGGACCTGGGGAGAGCTAAGGGATGGGAGAGAGCCATAACTGTTATTGTGCAAATCATTCGTAGCCCTGGCCTCCATTCATATGCAATTAAATCCTAGATGTATCGGTGTCATTTGTTCTAAAGTCTTAGCATGCCCAGTTGTCTAATGTTAGTCCTCGGTACTCTGATTGATGCTACATTGATGCTACATTTTTTATTTTGAATTTTTGCTTTTACAACCGTAACGTACAGTTGTTCAACTACATAACCGCACGTGTCAGCACACTGGAATTTCAGTTTGTTGTGTACACAATTACACATTATGTAGAATAAGCATCCCCATCACCCCGCAGTCCGGGCGTTGTAGAGTGCCCCAGTATCCTAACAGGCTAGCTGTCACGCTGTACAGGGTTGCTCTCTCAAGGCCACCCGCCTCCGACCTAGCAGGGTCGTCATTGCCAACAGTTTCTTGCATTGTTTAGGAAAATCAAGGCTACACCCAGCAGTGCCATCATGGGAGACATAGGAATTATTAGCTCTAGCGTGTGAATTACCTGGGACCGAGATATTGCAGCTGCTGGGCAGGGCTGGAGCACACCAAGTGCTCAAAATCTCTCTGACCCAGGGGCAGCACACCCACAGCATTTAGACCCTGCCAATATGCTGCATTTAGCATGCACACAGCAAACGGATCATTATTTGTCAGTATTTTTATTACTTATGTCTTTGGACCAAAGTATGCAGGCTTAACCCTCTGGTTCTGAAGTTGCGCAGCCCAGTATGTTATAATATAAATACAAGTTCTAAGAGGTTTAGGGGTTGGTTTCTCTAACAAGTAAACTAGCAGACACCAGTCTGACATGCTACTGGAAATGTTGGGATTAATGGTTTCATTATGTATATGAGAATATATGATACCCTAGAAGGCCCAGTGTAGGGGAATGTACCCCATGTGTCAGAGTTGTTATCACTGTAGCAGTGAAAGCAGGGCAAGGCAGGGTTGTGTTCGGTATGGGCATAGAGGTCATGTTTAATTTCAGCTTGTGTATTTCTCAGTCTGGGTGAGGCAACCTGCTATAGAGTTTAGACTGGATAGCGGCCGGCTCAGTTCCAGATCCACGTGTAGTTGGTGCAACCTCCTGGATGACAAATGTACTTTTAACAAATTAGAATGTTGTGTGTGTGTGTGACCTGAGGACAAATTATTTTTATTTACTATTTCTTCTTTTAAATATCTCCTAAAAGTAATCACATAATGTAGGTCATGTGCAATTATTTTACTTACTATGGGTAATCTATACAAAACAATACTTCCGGAAGCTTCCCACCCGTACTTATCTCAAAAGTGAAAATCACATGAAGGCCTATTAACAGCAGCACGTGTTAATCCAGATGAACCGTGATATACAACATTTTCAGCAATGCTATATGAAAAACTCTTCCTTTCAATAAAGCTGCCATCTTCATTGCAACCGAGTACTGCTAGGCATCTACCTTGTAATTGTGGGCTACATGTTTGTTAAATATGGAATGACAGAAGGCCCTCTCATAATGAAAACAGGCATCGGTAGCACTGCTATAGTAATGGCATTCAAATTAAAAGAAAAATGCAGCTATCTGTAGAGCTCTAGTGCCATACTGTAGGGGTTTGGGCTCCTTTATCAGGGGAGTGGGCTTTGAATGTCAAATTAGTGCACACCTGCGTTACTGTGCTTTGAAAAGAACTGAAGGGCTTCCCATCGCTACACAGCTTTGCATGCGACAGAAGGGCATTTCTAATTAGTGCTTTTGTACTTTCAGTGGGGCAGTTAGGCACTCCAGTGCAACTTTGCTTTAAATGTAACAGTAGGCAATTCTCACCAGTGCAGTTGTACTTTCGGAGGGACAGCAGGGCACCCCAGAGCTACTGCGTTTTGAAGGAGATAGTAGGACACTCCAGGGTTGCTATATTTAAAGTGAACAGTAGAGGACTCCAGTGCAACTGTGCTACAAATATGGTGGAAGGGCACTCCAGGGTTATTATGATTTGAGTAGAACGGTTTAGTTTTCCAGCTCTACTATAATTTGAATAGGAAAGTAAGGCGCTTCTCATTAGTGCACCTGTACTTTCAGTGGGACCGTAGGGCTCTCTATGGCTAATGTGCTCTGAATGGGACCGTTGAGAGCTCTGGTGCTAGTGAACTTTCATTGGGACTCTAGGCCATTCCAGTGCTACTGTGTGTTGAATGGGACAGTATCACACTCAAGCATCACTGTGCTTTGACTGAGGCAGCATGGCACTCCATCACTATTGTACTTTGAATGAGACAGTAGGGCCCTTTTTTTGCAGTTTTATATAGCTACCTATGTTGTTATATGCTATCTCTTTATTAATGTGATAATTGCACTTTCACAATTGCCATATTAACCTTCTTGCTTTCTCAAATTTGCTTGAAAATGCACCATTTGTCCACTCTTTTTTCAAATTATCTGGGGGGAGAACCACCCCGAGCCCCCATAGGTTGTTCAGGCTCGTTCACTTTGCTAGTTCGCCACAGTGCAGTGGGCCAATAATTTTACACCTCACCACTTTCAAATGTCACCAGCCGCCACCCCCATAGCCCCAACTATTTTGGCTGCTTCATGCAGCCAAAATCTTCAGGGGAAACATGACAGAGTTTCCACAGACTATGTAACACCTAATGAGAATTCCAGATGTGGTCAGTAACAGTTACCAGCACCATTTGGAATTTTGAAACCACTTCAGTGCATCAAATGAAAATTTGAAAGTGTGGGTACTCATTATCCCGGAGTATCTGTTTGCTCCTGAGATGTAAATGAGCTCTTCCATTAAGAGTATTGGCAGTCTGCTGAGGAGCATAGGAACTCTCCCTTTTGTAATAAAGATGTGCAGGGACTCAGTACCTGACAGTATCTGCACTCATAATGAGGCCACAAACATTGACATACTCAGAAGTGGAACTGTAATCTAAATCTGTACAGAGATACCACATTTATGTCACTGGGACAAAAGATGCCCCCTCCTTAGCTTTTCTATTAAGTTAATCCATGGAAAAGAATCAGCAGAAAGTTAGATATGTTTGATGTGTAGGTGTGTGTGTGTCGAGAGAGAGAGAGTAAAAACATAATTACACTGCTGTTGTGGTTCAGCTAATGCAAACACGTGAAACATCTCAAGTCGGCCAGTTATGGTATGCAGAACATACATTGAAGAGCATAAAGTGCATTTAAAAGCATTTTCTTTACATATCTCAGATGCCAGTAAATGGTCATCTTTCAGCTAACAGTGCTCCATGTTTTATTACACAAAGTATGAATAATGTAAGATTATTCATTATTACTGTAATACAACTTTGACAGTAAATAAAGAGTAGAGCCCTAACTGAGGTCCATAAGTTCGAGCTGCCACTGTGTTCCTGGCACTGATTTAGCCACCTCTGAGGCCAGGGATCACAAAGCCAGTACCAGGGATAACAAAGGGCAAGCCAGGGGGCAGTGCTGCAATCCTGGTGACTCCTAAATGATGCCCCTGGTGTACAAATCATATATTATTGATCCCAAATAATGTACTAATTTATTCCTCTTAAGCACATAATTGAAATATTGATAGAGACTGTATTAACCAAGTACATTAGAAATCCAAAGGACATGCTTTGCTTCATTTATTAGCTAGTTGAGTTGCCTGTATTTAACTTTTCTTTTGTGTTATGTTTCAATACATAGCTAATTTGGAAATCCCACTCCTGTAAGAAATTGACTCACTGCGAATATTTGGATGATGTGTCCAAAATAAATGTATCCATACTAATATGTATGCAAATATAATTTTAAATGAATCATAAACCTGCCCTGTCTTCATGTGAAAAATTAAAATTGCCCAAAAACAAATTAAGCCCACAAAGGAAAGTAATACCTTTCAATTGCTCCCTAAGTAAAATAAATGTGAGTAATGTTCATGCAGTTACATTTGTAACTGAATGCTAGTTACTTTGTGCCCCAACCTCCCACCACCTTGCTGATAGGGATAGTAAATTTGAAATGTACATATTTTATACCTTGGCCTAGTAGGTCCAGAATGTTTGATCATGCTTCAGGATTTCCTGAACATCTTTGTATGCCCCACATCATAGTCTGCAATAGTGTGTTGAACAAATGGTTACCAATATAAATAACAAACAACAATGTACTGTTTTCTTACTTCCTCAGCTCGTGAGCACATATGTTATTGAATCTTTATATAATCTGATAAGTTGCTCACTGCACAAAATGAGGCGTTCATATGTGAGTGGAGCTACGAAAAGGAAAAACAAATCTGAAGTAAAACAGAAGCTTGCAAAGCTTCAAAAAGTAACTTCTTTTTTTCCGGTACAATCGAAATGCTGTACTGATAATGCGGCGCAGTCACAGTATGAACAAGATGATCTTGTTGCTAACGAGCCAGTAAGAGAATATACTGAGGATGTATCTGCTTCCACTTCCTCTAACATTATAGATTTACAAACTATTGCCGGAAATGCTTCTCAGAGTATGATAACAGATGACAGCCAATGTTCAAAAATTCCACAACTAACAGCAGTGAGCTACGCAACAGATCCCGCCTTATGGAATCCTATCACAAACGAAACACGATCATATTGGGTTCAAAGAGGGCCTTCAACCTGTCAAAATCGAAATAGTGATTTTTCCAGTTCTGCTCGTGTTTATCAAATTGGAGAAAAGAAACACAAGCGGAGTTTATCCGATGCTGCTTTCAAGCAGCAAATGCAAAATGGGGAATTTGTAAGCCGTACATGGCTATTATATTCTCCTTCACAAGGATCAGTGTACTGTTTTGCTTGTCGTTTGTTTTCTAGCACAGATTCTGCCTTCAGTAGATCTGGTTTTAATGACTGGAAGCATGCAGCCCGTCGTATTTCTCAGCATGAAGCTTGCTCTGAGCATCAAAAATGTATGTTAGTATACACCACCCGTCAAAAAGAAACTGGTAAAATTGATTCTGAATTAGAGGAACAGATAAAACATGAACAAATATACTGGCAGGGTGTGCTGAAAAGAATTGTAGCAGTTGTTAAATTTTTAGCAGCAAGAGGTATGGCATTCAGAGGAGAAAACCAGATGATAGGATCACTGCACAATGGAAATTATTTGGGAATTTTAGAACTTCTAAGCCAATTTGACCCGTTTCTTGAAGAGCACATCAGGAAATATGGAAATGCTGGAAAAGGCAATCCCTCATACCTATCAGCAACGATTTGTGAAGAATTTATCACATTAATGAGTAAGAAAGTTTTCTCTGCAATAATATCAGAAATAAAGGAAGCAAAATATTATTCTCTCAGTGTAGACTCCACTCCAGATGTGTGTCACATTGATCAGTTGACATTCACAGTGAGGTATGTAAAGGGTCATGAACCAAAGGAGCGTTTTTTGGAATTTATCTCCATTCATGGTCATGGGGCAGAGTATCTTGCCGATGTTGTAGTGAAATTCCTAGAGCGGGCCGGTATTCCATTATCAGATTGCCGTGGTCAGTCATATGATAATGCATCCAATATGTCTGGTCAGTATTCGGGCTTACAGGCAAGACTGAAAGAGATCAACACATTTGCTGTTTATGTGCCATGTGCTGGCCATTCCTTGAACCTGGTGGGTATAAAAGCTGCGGAGTGCAGCATGCAGGTTGTTTCTTTTTTTGACTTTGTTCAAAATTTGTACACTTTTTTTGCTGCTTCTACTCATCGTTGGGATGTGCTACTTCATTCTGTAGGCCCAGATCACAAGGTTGTAAAACGCTTGTCTGATACTCGATGGTCAGCTCATGCAGATGCCGTCAATGCATTGTGTGGTGGCTATGAAAGAATTAAAGCTGCTCTTGATTCACTGACAAATGATCACATTCAGTCAAAAGATACAATGCATGATGCACTTAGTCTCCTTAGAAAAATGGACAAGCTGGAAACCATTTTTTTGACCATTCTCTGGAATGACATACTGATGCGTATCAATGAAACAAGCAAGACTGTACAAAAAGAAGATGTTAACCTATCTGTTGCAGTCAACATTATCCAATCTTTGAAGTCTTATGTCCAAGAGTTGAGAGACCAATTTGATGACTATGAATGCAAGGCAAAGGCAAAAGCTCCTGATACTCATTACAGAGATTTTGGAAAGCGTACAAAACAACGAAGCATTAGACAAACTCGGTTTGAAGGGCCCTCTAGTGACACCGTACTTGAAGGGCGGAACAAATTTAAGGTAGAAGCATACTTACCGATCATGGATGCTCTGATTGATGGTTTAACGCGGCGAAGTGAAGCATATAGAGACCTAAATATTCGGTTTGGCTTCTTTATAGAATTAAAAAACATGAACACCAAAGAAATCGAAGGGTGGTGTGAAAAGCTTGCCTCTTTGTACTATAAAGACCTGAACAAATCTGATCTCATCAAGGAATGCCAGCAGTTCAAACATTATCCTGTACACAAAAATGAAACAATTTCAATGTCTGGTCTTTACAGGAAAATAAAAACTGATAAACTTGAGAACACTTTCCCTAACATTGAAATTGCACTGCGGATATTCTTGTCGATGATGGTCACAAACTGTAGTGGTGAAAGGTCCTTTTCAAAATTGAAGCTCATAAAAAATGAGCTACGTAATCGAATGCTACAAGCCAGACTCAATTCTCTGGCTCTGCTGAGTATTGAGTCAGAAATGCTCCAAGAAATAGAATTTGCTGATCTGGTTAATGAGTTTGCTGCTAGCAAATCCAGAAAGAGATGCATACTTTAAGTAGTGTCTTACAGGTGCCTAATATTGTACAGAGATGCTCCAAGGTTCTACTTAGAAGCTTTATTTTGCAGAAACACATTGTGACATTTTTGGTATTTATTGAATATAAGTAAATATTCATAGAAACACATTTACTTTCCATTTTCTAAAAATCTGCATTAAGATGTTTAACTTCTACAACCTAACCTGCACTTAAAATACCCCAAGATGCTCTGGAATCACAGCACATTGTGCACTTATAACATTTGACCTTATATGACAAGAAAAACTGACTAATGGGAAGGAGACCCAAGAACAAAATCACTTTGAATAATGTTCGCAAGAAAAAACCAAAACTTATTTTATGTGACAAACAGCATCTTCAAAATTCAAGCCAACAACATAGAGTTCTTGTACTCAATCTTGCCTATTTCATCCTTTTCCAACTATAAAACAACTAAAGAGGGCCTGACCATTCAGGAAAACAGCATGGATGCCTTGCAGGCATCTCTAAGACTGAATAGACCTGAAAAATGGTAAATCAGAAATAGGGTCCATCTGAGCATCTTAAAATTATTGTCAGCAGTTCACAAAAGCCTATAACTTTCTTTGGTCTATAACTTTCTACTTATCATTGAAACTTAATTCAAGCCTTTGATACAGGCAGCAGACATTGCCTTCAACAAAACTTCGAAACCCAGCAGCATTTATGTTCAATTCCTCAAAATTAAAATAGAACTCCTTAACACAATTACTGCACAGGTCAGGTGTAGATAACAAGATTTGCAGAGAAACAAGATGAGGTCAACAAGGATAATTTTCTCAATCATGTCCTGTTTAACCTATGCACCCTGATGTATATGATATCATCCAAACAACTACCTATTGCACAGAACACTTTGAAGAATGTTGAACGCCAATGCTTTTCTATATTTATTACTGTTTTCTGTCAGCCCATGCAATAAAGTTCGTCCCGGAATCAACATGTTTAAGGCCTTAAACAATTTGAAATTCACCAGTAAAATGTTGAAATTCACCAGTAAAATGTTAAAGGTGATGTTCTGAGTATGTCTGAGGAACTAAAGAACCAATGTTAACAATAGAAAGAAAGTAAGAAGAACAGCACTGAAAATAGTAAATGCATAGAAAGTCCTATACCTCAGGCTGAAATGAATGAAAACTAATATCATGGAACAAGACATTGATTGAAATCTAGACAGGTGGATACAGAATCTTGCTAGAAAATGGGACAACATCACTCTGGCCTACTTCAATAATGTTATATGTGATACGTATGGTGACTGAGAGAGTGGCTTAGAACAACCAGAGGACCCCACAGATCTTCATTTGTCTTCAGGAGTGGATTCAAATAACATAATCACTATAAAATGTAAGTAATTACAGCTCATTTTTCTTCTTTTTTTTACTGTTTCGTACATTTTGAATGTGTCATTAAATATTGCGTGACATAACAAGGATGTGAATGAACGTATATTGGACAGTGAATTCAAAGGTATTGCGAACAGGGGCCCCCAAAATATGTTTGGCCCAGGGCCCCCAAAATCCTTAAAATGTCTCTGTTGGGGAATTAAAATACTAACTCATAAGACTAACAGTCCTGGCATATGGGTGCTAGGTAAAAGGAGGCTTGTGTGGACCTGTGCAGGGTATTATGGGCCGAACTACGATGATCCCAGTCAGCTTAATATGTTAGAACAACACCTGGTACTCTCTGCTTGTGACAGAGGTGACTTAAAAGAAAAAGTTATTCTTTTTTTATTTATTGATTTTATTGTTATGCAAATAGGTATCACAATATATTCCAACAGTACATCATTTTGCATAGTTGAACAAACACTACCTACATAAACAATAAGCCATATTCCAAGTATCCTACTTGCCAAGATCAGCTTTCATTTTGCTTGCTTGGTGACAGAGATAAGCCAAAGAGTGTACATATATCATGCACCCTGCCTGACATTAGCAACCTCTTGATGAGCATCTAATGGTGAGTCATCCCTCCAAAACACTTTATATGTCTATATATTTGCTTTGGGCAGCTGGGCATTTTTATCTGTGATGGATCTTGGGGGATCTAGAGTGGGTGTCCCCTCTCGTCGCAGCCATTCCCCGAATGGAGCCCAGATATCTTTGGGTCTGGAGGCCAGGAGCATAAGTTCCCAGTAAGTGGATAGCTGTTCCTTGCACTATGTGATGCTCTTGATCCAGGAGCCCATGGTTTGACTATTGCGTCCTTCCCAGTGTATGGCTATTTCACATTTAGCTAGCAGTAGCAACATCGCTGTTAGGCTTCGCATACCTGAAGGGATCTCCTTCATGTATCCTAGTAGACCTAATAGCAGCTGCGGCCTATGCAGGTAAGAGCGGTGGGGATGTGGAGGGGGGGATTGGACAGACGACCACAAGGGAAAATTAAATAAATAATTCATTTTCTTTCATCGTCGTCTCTTGAAATCCCCCCACCGGGCCCCACTGCTCTTACCTGCAAGGGCCACGCATGCCTATTAGTGGTGTCCCGCAAATGTCCATCTCAGTAATGGAGTGTATTGTGTTGAATACTTTATCCCAGTAATCTGCTAGTCGTGGACAGCTCAGAGCAAGGTGGATAAACGTAGCGTCTAGTGCTTTTCATTTCCAGCATTGGTCATCTGATCTTAATCCCATTATGTGGAATTGCATGGGGGTCCTATACAGCTGGTGTAAGAACTTAAAGTGCAGCAATCGTAATCTAGAGTTGGGAGACAAGGATTCCAATTGGCAGCAGCAATATTGCCACTGCGCCTTGGTGAGTTGATTCCCCATCTCAGAGTTCCATAATTCATTTGCACGCTATTTTGTCACTGCATAGAGGTATAGAGTCGGGTGATTAGTTTGTACGGTGATGCATTATTTTGCATATTTTCCAGAGGTTTGAGGCGGGCCGGGAATGTACTGTTCTGTTTTCTGCAGATAGCTCTCAAGTGGTGGTAAAGCATGATGTCGAACAGGTTGGGAGGCACACCGTTAATAGCCTGTGGAGGTTGGTCATAAACTTGGTTCCTGGATATAGCTCTGCCATCGTGGTGAGCCCTAATTTCCCTGCCCTGCTTGAAGTGACCATGTCTTGCAGCATTGGAAAGTTAGGATTCCAGGGCAATGGTAAAGCAGGGGCGAACAAGCCTGGGTATGTAGCTCTTTTTTCTCAGTCTATTCCAAGCCCATCGTAGAATCTCAGCTGTATCTATTTCTTCGTTTAAGGGTCTATATTTCTGGTATAGGGCTGTGCAAAGTGGGCCAACATTGTCTGTTTCAATGGTCACATTTGGCTGAAATGGGACAGGGTAGAGTCAGTAATGCAGGAATTGGGCCTGTGCACAGCATGCATAGAGTTTAAAATCCGGTGCGCCCAGTCCCCCTTGATGTCGCGGCAAGGTCAAGATCTCCCAAGTTATTCTGAGTTGTTCCTGTCGGACCTGAGTCTCCTAAGGAAGGCTTTGGTTAGGGGTATAGGTACCTTTGCAAATAAATACAGTAGTTTGGGCAGTATTACAATTTTAGCTATTGCTATTACTATGGCCCTGCTAATGAGATAGGTAGAGCTGTCCATATTTGTATTCTCTCCTCAATACACGATAATCCACAATATGGTCTGACCATAATTTGTGCCCCATAGCTCTTTCATGTCTCTGCTTATCCACACCCCAAGATACTTAACCGGTCCATCCGCCCACTGTAGTGGCAAGTCGGGTGTAAATGTTTGTATGCTCTCAGTGAGAAGCAGTATTCTGGACTTGGAACAATTCACATGGACCCCATAATGGTGCCCAAATGTCAGCAGCTAGTGCATCATGGGATTTAGATTGTCTAGTGGGTTGCGTATGTACAGCGTAAGATCATCTGTGCATAAAGATTCCACTAGTCCTCTGGACATAAATCCTAATCCCCTGTGTGCATGGTATTCCCTCAGCCTACCAGACAATGGTTTAGTTGCTATGGCGAACGGTAGGGGCAACAGCGGGCACTCTTGTCACATGCCCCGAGAGATCACTATTGGCCTCTACATCACCTCTAATTTGCGATGTTGGGTTTGTGTAAAGCAACTGTATTTGTCTTATGAATTGTGTGCTGAAACCGATGCGAGCTAGGAGTGCAAATAGATAGGGCCATTCCAAGGTGTCGAACGCTTTAGTGGCGTCCAATAGAGCCGCTATAGCAGGCACGGTGTGTGTAGGTAATGCAGGAGAGCGCAAATAGTGCAGAGATTGTGGGATGCGGATATGCCTGGTTTGAAGCCCAATTGATCTTGGCTTACATTTGCTGGCAGGAGTGGCTGTAGGAATGAGGTCAACATTTTAGCATATATTTTGTTGTCAGCTTTAGTGACAGCGGGCGGTATGAGTCACAGGCGTTCACTAGTTTACTGTGTTTGGGGATTGTGATGAATATTGACTCCCGCATGGCTGGGGAGAGGTTAGCTGCTTCTAATGCCCCATCATACACTTTAAGCAGATGTGGTGCTAATAGTGATGCATATGTTTTGTAAAATTAGGTTGTGAGACCATCTGAGCCCGGGGCTTTATTTCCCGGCATGCTCTGAATTATTTGTACAATATCTTCTTCAGTAATGGAATGTCTAGGTACTCTCTACTTGCCTAATCCAGCCAAATTAGCTCTATTGTGTCCCAGTAGTTCTTCAGTGTATTAATATCTTGTGGGGGTTGAGAGGTATAAAATCCCTCATAAAACTATTTGATGGCCTCTGGAATGGCAGCAGGATTGCGTGTTAATTTGGTGTCTTTGTCTAGTAGTTCTGATATCTAAGCAGACAAGTGAGGTTTCCTCAATACGGTAGCAAGGGTTTTCCCTGGTCTCTCCCCCTCACCATATCTGCACGCCATTGTGTATTTTTGCAGAAACCACACCTTCCTCTCTGCTTCTTCATTGGAGGCTGTAATCTTCCCTATAATTTTTACTAGCAGATCAGGGTTACTAGATTGATAGTATGCGTTTTCAGCATCTTTAATTTCAGCTTCAATGGTCCTGAGCGTTTGTCTAATGTATTTTAGGACTCCAGCTTGTTTGGCTATGCATGCCCCTCTAATTGCTTTGAAAGCTTCCCACAATATTGCTGGGGATTGCACCGACTGTTTGTTCAACTCAAAGTACGTCCCTATCCCGTGCCTAATTATTTCGAGAAATACTTTATCCAGTAATGCCTCTGACGGGAGTCGCCATGTGAAAGCTCTAGGGATTGAGTGGATAAAAAATACTTTAAAAAAAAATTCTGAAATTAGAATTAATGTGCATTTTTAATACTTTTTAATATGTTTTTATGAACTTTTATGGTCTTTCAAAAAATGATGGAAAACCGAATAAAGATGATTTGATTGATTTGAGTGGGGAAGTATTATTTGGAGTAGGCCTGGGGCGTGGTCAGATAGGGAGTGCAGCATATGTCAAATGCCTACTGTACAGGAGGAAGTGTCTCTTGTCATCAGCCAGAAGTCTAGTCAGGACCATGCTTTGTGGTGCATTGTTAGGCATGTGCCTTTAAGTGTGTCCGGGTGTTTTTGCCTCCAAATTAGTGGTCCCAAATAATGGACTTTAGTTGGGCCATGGCCTCAGGGTGTAGGCTGAGGGCCGAGCCCATGTGGTCTTCTGTATCATCTAGAACTAGGTTATTGTCGTCCCCCTATATTATTGTTTCGCCTCTGATTTTAAACACTTCTGACCACCCCTTGCATTAGAACACTGGGTTGTGGGTGTTCGAGCTGTATACTGCCACCAATGTGATTTCCTGGCCTCTAACATGGCCAGCTATTATTATGCATCTGCCAGCTGGGTCTGATTGGGTAGTCATTATTATCCAACCTAGCTCCTTGCGAATGAGTATCGCTACTCCCTTTGAGTAGTTTGAGTAAGTTGCTTCAAATATGTGTTACCATCGCCTCGAATGTAGTTTAGTTAGTGTTGCAGATGTGAGGTGCATCTCCAGTAGGAAACACATGTCTATGTTATGCCTAGATAAGTAAGATTGCACTAGGCCAGTTTTTCTGTGATAATTTATCCAACGTATATTCCAGGTGAGGAATGATATTGATGCCATGTCCAGTTGTGCAGTATTTTTCCCATTGTGGCTATATTTGTTGTTGTGCTCATGGGGTGTGCCCTGGCTTTTTCAAATCTGTCTATTTCCCAGTTTATGGCAGATCTACCTGAGGTCTGTGCTGTGCATATATTGTGGTTGAGTTTTATCCCTGTGTAGCCCGTATAAATCTGCTCTTGGCCCCTCACCCACTCAACTATACAAACTGTTTCCCCATGCCAACCCCACCAATCAGGTTGTGGACCTTTACCCTCCCACCATCCTACCAAAACCTTGGTACATTAGAAATGGTCGCTCACCCACAGGGGGATAGGCATCGCCGGCGAACACCCTCACCAGGAACAGTGCTGTGTTAGGTGCTCTGTCTGTTCTTCCATAGCCATTTTTCTGCAAGAAGAATGAATTGAGGAACAGAGCTTTCTTAATAGTTGTTAGGGGGAACAGAGTCAATGTTGTCTGTACCAATGTCTCTGTATCGCTAGTCTGAAGTATGTGCATCAGCAAATGTTCTCTCGTAGTGGTTAGTCATTGTTACCCAGATTGCTTCTTCCTCCTCCTTTTCCTGTGGATTGTGATGTGTCTGCTGGTTTCAGGCATGTGTGATGCTTGATGAAATGCAGCAGCAACTTGGAACCCAAGAAGAAGTGTCACTTTCCTTCATGGGCTGATAGGGGTGACTTTAATGTCACCCTGGACAATGATTTGGATAGAATATCCAAGGCAAGGTATACCAGTATGATGAAATGAGATCCAGGATTAGAGATGTGAGCCATGATCTGGAGTTGGTAGACATCTGGCGAGAACAGGCAGGGAAACAAAGAGGGTACACCATTTATAGCAAGAAGTATGGGTGTCACTCCCCCATTGACTACTTTCTTCTCTATAGATCGCTGGTTCATTTAAACAATTTCATAACTCACTTACCAGCTACTATTTCAGATTATTCAGAAGTTGGTTTCAAAATAAGGCTCCCAGTCTTAAGAGCTAGAAACAGGTGGACCCTAGATAGAACATTGTTGACAGACCATGTAATGATAGAGGGCTTAACTTATGAGTCAGGAATTTTCTCACAAAATAAGAATAGTGGTGCTAGTGGACAGATGGTCTGGGATGCCTATAGGGGGTGCATAATCAAATTGCCCATGCCAGTCGTCTGGTGTCTAGGAATAGGATAGAGGGGATCCTGGATAAGTTGGATGAGAATGAAAGGGAGATCGAGACCTCAGCCCAACATACGGTTAGGGATGATTTGAGGAAGGATTAGAGAGTTTACTGGGAGAATGTAGGGCTGCCCTGGAGCAAAACATGTGGGGTAGGTGGAATGCTAGCAATTTGCAACGCTTTGAGTATGGGTAGAACAGTGGGCCACTTCTGGCATGGAAGACCAGGACCCAGTTGGCCAGAAACAGAATAGATAGCTTATTAGAATCAGGAACTAGGAAAGTACTAAAGACAGAAAAGGACATCAGAGGTGAACTGCTAAGAGCTATGAGGGAAGTCTACCAAGAAGACATAGTGCCAAATTGACTGAAAATAAACAACTTACTGTCAGACAAGGCTTTACCTAAATTATCTCAAGAGCATTTTCACAGAAGACATTTAGCAGTAGGAAAGTTAGGATTTTGTTTTCAGTTAGGATTTTGTCTAAAATTAGGATTTTGTCTTACGTTAACCTTAAGTAAAACTTAAGTTTTAGTCTTAAGTGAAAATCCTAACTTAAAACAAAATCCTAACTTAAGACAAAATCCTAATTCAAGACAAAATCCTAACTTTACTACTACTAAATGCATTCTGTGAATACCAAAAGTAGTAAGTTTAGCATTTTTCTCAGATTAGTTCTGTGAATTGGCCCCATAGAGATTATCTGCAAGCTGAGATAGGAGAGGAGGAGATTAGGAAGGAGATAGCTAAAATGAAGGATGGGAAGGCCGCTGGCCCGGATGGGATCCCCATAGAACTGTATAAACGTTTAATTGAAAGTATTATCCCAGTTTGGAAATCACTAATTAATATGATCTATTTAGAGAATAAAGAGCCTCCCCCCTTCATGGTATGAGGCAACGCATCACTTTTCTTACCATTTGTCTTATCCACACATAACATTGAGCAACAGTCTGCAATGATGTTCATAACACCAGGTACATTAGTAACAATGAAATTAAACTCTTGCAGCACTGCTACCCACCTCCAAATCCTACTGGATATGGAATCAATTCCTTTTTGCAAAAGCCTCCTTCAACAGCTTATGATCTCTTTTTACCTCAAAAGTGCATCCCCACAAGAATTTCTTTAACCTCCTTACTGCCCAATAAACAGCCATAGTCTCTTTCTCCATGACTGAATAATTGGACTAAGCTCCATGTAATGCCCTGGACATGAACAACATTGTGTTGAGTTTCACATAAGACACCTGCTCCAACACTGCTCCCATCCCTTTTGTGCTGGTATCTGTTCTCTAGAGGGTTTGAGCACTTGGTACAAAACTGCACAAGTTAGACGCCTTGCACAGATTATTCTTCACTTCCACAAATTCCTTTTCTACATGTGAACTCCACACCTTTTGTAACAACTCCCTCATGTTACTACCTTCCTCAGCAAAGCCAGGAATACATTTTTTTATAGAATTCTGCAGTACCTAAAAATTTCACAAACACATCATTACAAGTAGGACTTGCATCTCTTTGATGGTATTTACCAAGTGTTCCTAAGGCTCAATTCCCTCTACTGTAATTAGGTGTTAAGACACTCTATCTCTGTCACTTTTCACACTTTAAAGTCATCCCACTCTCACTCAGTCTTTTCAAAACTTCACAAGTCCTTTCATATACAAACACATCATCCTGATATGTTTTCACACCAACAATACCAACAGCACCCTCTAGTACATGCTTCATTGCCATCTGAAAACTGCAGAGGCAGGAATCAAACTGAAAGGTATTTCCTACATATTTGTAAGTATCAAAAGGAGTGATGACTGAGGTTGACACATTGTGACTGTGGATGTAGCGATATCTGGTGGTACGCTGAGGTCAGATATAACAAAGTAAAGTATTTGGCACCACTTTGACAACATTGCATTTCTGTGATATTTTCTAGTGCATAGTGATCTGCTATCACAGCCTTATTTACCTCCCTCAATCCACACAAAGTCTAGCTTCCCCATTCACGTTCCGAACCATCCCTCCCAGCAATATCCATTTAGATGCCTACAACTCTTCATTCACTCTAGATTCCCTCACACTATCCAATTCTCTTTTCATCACTTACTTAACCATTACAGGTACACTCCTCACATTTCCTACCATAGGAATCATACCCGACTTGAGTCTTATGTGATGGACTTAATTCTTCAGATGTCCCAACTCTTTTTGAAAAACATCAGGGAATTGTGTCTAATAATCAGTTGCCACTTTCACCCCATCAATGTTCACTACCACAACACCTTTCTTAGTAACCCAACCATCTTTCAATCTCACAAAAGGAACACAGATAAGTCACTCTCCCTATTCTTTATTTATAAAATAATGTATTCATACTTTTAGCAGATCTGCAACAGGATGTAATGTAACCTTTTATAATAACCCTAGCTCTATGACTGGAATCTCGAGAAAAACTTTGAAGAAAGACGGCCTTGCTATGTTGGGATTATTAAGAGTAGCCAATGAAGCAGTTAAACCGACAGTTATGCAACATCAGCTAAGCCTCACTTCTCTGGCTATGGATGGAACCTTATTTAAGCTTTGTCCCTAGTGGATATGGTAGAATGCATCTGACTAGATTTAGAGTAGGCACTGTACACAGACTAGTGACTACAACCAAGATGAATGACCGGTCAAGACCTCTACCCCCGTGTCTGTGCGACTCACACTCAGAGCAGTCCACTATTCACCTATTCTTTTTTTGTAAGCTGTTTTTTGAATTAAGGAAAGTATGGTTACTACCTCTTCTAAGACAGCAAGGCCTTAGGCAATGCCGCCCAGCTCTTGTTCGCCTACAATTACTAGAGAATGATCATGTGGCTTGGAGGGTCTCCAAGTTCTTGAAAAAGGTCCTGTGGCATAGGAAAATCATGTTATTTGAGGCCTTGGAGGCCCCTTTCTAGGTGGAATAGTGGGATCTGAAATACTGGTGGATACAAATCAAATCAAATCAAATCAAAAGAGACTTTATTTCGGTTATATTTCAAACCATAAAAGTACAGGTATACGCAACAGTTTAACATTACACACATTATTGCCATATATTAAAATCGTTATACAAGACATGTTTCCTTTGTCCCAATACCGA
Organism: Lissotriton vulgaris; assembly: GCF_964263255.1. Taxonomy (NCBI): domain Eukaryota; kingdom Metazoa; phylum Chordata; class Amphibia; order Caudata; family Salamandridae; genus Lissotriton; species Lissotriton vulgaris. Next base: position 1,299,738,563 of record NC_141687.1, read on the forward strand.
TATACAGACAGGATAGTTATAAAGTGCAAACAGTGCATAATAGAATGAAAAAGACAAAATTTTTAAAAGTTCCAGTAAGTTTGCCAATTTGACAAATAAAGTTTGTAGGGTCATTGGTCCAGACAGGTTCTCATTCTGACGGCTAGTTTTAAAAACGATATTATTTGGAGAACACTGTGCTGATGAAGAAGTTGTAAATACATGAGAGCTGGTCTAATTTGATTAAAATCAAGTTTTCTTAGTAGGGCGACAAGGTAACGACGGCGGGGATATTCATAAAACCTACATAAAATGCAGCATATCCTGTGGAGACTTTCCGTCACAGCCACAGGGAGCTGCATACTTACTAAAAATGTCCGACTTGGGTCTGATTAAAAGCTGGTGAAAGATGTTAAATCTAAACCTCGACAACAGAAATTTTTCATGTGAACTGAAGGATCCTGCCAGGTAGGGCTCTATGCTATCACATGTCTTTAACATGACATATTTCCTAACACTTGGCTTCAACAATTCCACACTTTCTCTATCGGCCAGCTGGTACTTGAAAAATGCTTTTTTAATCGCTATTACATCCCCCTTTACAATCCCGCTAGGGCGGGTAAACAAATCTAAGCGCCCCAGCCTTTCAAAACAGGATTACAAGTATTTTAGCCAGGGGATGCACATAGAGTTATCCTGAGATACAAGATCTCTCACAATCTGATGAGTAAGAGGTATATCCTCATTTAGCCACAGGTTAACCCAACAAGTCAATGGCCTTAGAGCAAAGTTGTCACATAAGTACTGTGTTCCTAGTTCCTCATGGACTACAAGATTGGGGGTACTGGCGGGGACACATAGAAGACGTTTTCAGGAAAGTATTTTCAGAGACCTTTAACTGTTCACCTGATACATAGCCCCATAATTCACTACCATACACTGCAGTAGCAACTGATTTGGCGTTATACAGTTTAACCATTGCACTGCTTGGTTTCTTCCCCAGTTTTGTTGCAAGGTTAAAAATAGATGCGTTGACCCTCAACATTTCCCCCTTTTTCTTGGCCAAGTGAGTGCCCCAGCTAAGTTTAGAGTCAAATAAAACGCCAAGATACGAAAATGTTTCTGTAACCAGGATAGGCACCTCATCAAGTTTAAAAACAAAGTTCCTTTTTGGCTGCCGGCCAACATGCATAATATATGATTTAGAATTGTTGACCAGTAGGTCTCTGTCAGACATAAAAGCATTAAAAGCATTTAAAAGCAACTGGAGCCCCTTCTCCGTCATTGAGATTAAAACCGCATTGTCTGCGTATAAAAGAACAGGAATACCCCGCCTGCCCACTCTCGGACAGTCTGACTGTACCTTCTGTAAGACAGCATCCAATTCATTTATATAGAAATTAAAAAGAAAAGGGGCAAGTATACATCCCTGGCGTACTCCCTTCTTTATGTCAAACTTATCAGTGGTATCACCATTCGCAGAGTATCTAACATTAGCACTGGTGTGATTATGCATATCCACTAGAAAGTCAACAATCCCTGTGTCAACTCCCCTCTCCCTCATGTACTGCCACAGCCTTCCCCTGTTAACACAGTCAAAGGCTGAGGACAGATCCATGAAAGCGAGATGGACCGTTCCCTTCTGTGCCACCGTATATTTACTAAGAATGAGAAACAAATTAAGACACTGGGTTGTGGTGGAGCGCCCCACACAGAACCCATACTGGGAGATAGACATGATGTTATTATCACTCGCCCAGCATGTAATTCTCTGCAGAAGAATTCTCCCCATGATTTTGACCATAGAATCAATTAAGGAAATTGGCCGATAGCAGTGGGGTCTACCCGTATCTCCCTTTTTAAATACCGGCACGATAGTCGACAGTCCCCAGGACACAGGACAGCCAACATTAGCAGCAGCATTAAAGACTGCCACCAAGATGGGTGCCCAGAAAAACGGCTTTGACTTAAACAAGTCTGGGGGAATCCCATCCGGGCCTGGTGCCTTGTTTGCTGTCAATCCTCCTATGGCCTCAATCACCTCCCTGTTGTCAAACTTAATAGTTCCTCCACTATCACCAGAGGGTAACCCCACACTTACAGTATCCTCTGAACAGTACAATGTTTTAAAATGCCGCTCCCAATCCTCTTTAGCTATGCAGCACTCGAGCCTGTCCCCTGGCTCTTCCGCCAGAAACGGTTTTTTAACTAACGCCCAAAATCTGGAACTGCAATTAAGGGTGGACGGATCTAATATCTCACACCATGCCTCTTCTCTCAAATACTCCTTATGAGTTTTGAGGACAGACTTATAATATTTAGGACAAGCTCTAATATTCTCCTGGATTCTCGGAGAAGCTGACAGTGCTAGCCTGAGATTACGGGCAGCTTTGGAGCAATCGTGGTTAAACCACCTTGGTCCACATTTCTTCAAACTATTTTTAACTGGAACCGTCAGCAGCTCTGACACCTTCCCCGACAGGTCTTGATAGGCAGTTAGCACCTCCCGTGGATCTGCTCCCTGCCTAGTACAATTTGTAATTTCCTCTAAAAAATTGTCCTCAATATTCTTATACAAAAGATCCGGGGTTACCATTGACCATTTAAGTCGCCTCCTCCCATCTGTAGTGCTCAGCCTTCCTTCACTACGTATTTGCTTTCCTTTAGTGATTCCAAATCCCTTTAAATTAATCACAAGAGGGTTGTGGTCACTGAACTCACTTTTATCAATATCAAAAGATTCTAGGAAGGGCAACATGGTCTGTGAAAATAACATGTGGTTGATGAAAGTGCCCCTGCCATGCCCCTTGAATGTGGGAGTATCAAAGCTTCTTTGCGGGTCCCTGATTGTGATACCCATAAAGAGGTCCAAGTCATCTAGTAGTGTATTACACAATTCCCCATCTACTGTATGTTCCAGGTGTAAACCATTAATTTGTTCACAATGCAAGTCCCCTATACATTTCTTCAACGGGTCGCCACACAGATGCACATTAAAATCTCCCATAATCATTAAATTGTGGCTGTAATCCTTCATAGAAGTGGTAATAAAAGCCTGAAGTACAGATAATTTATTAGATACTGTTGTACCATTAGTAGCATTGTAAAGATTCACCAGACCAACCCTATTATTCTTTCCATTTAGTACTACTCCCTGCACACATGCTTGATGTACATCAATACTATAAATTGTTGAAGTGACCAGAATGGAAACAAATATCACCAAGCCACCCTTTGGCCTGCCTCTGATTGAAGGTGTGGCCGGTACATAAAAATCCTTATAACCTTCTAAAAACAAGTCACACTCTACAGCCCAGGTTTCTTGGAGACAAATACCCTTGAATTGCTTGATGTAGGTGACCCAATTTTCATCTGCCATCTTTGTAGCCAACCCTGCAACATTCCATGAAACAACATTCCTATATCCAATTCTATCCTGTGAGTTAATAGTGGGTATTAAATCCTCAATGATTGTCATACCCTGACCCACAGGTGTTTCATGTCAGTCACACATATCCAGGCCAGATAAAAGCTCATACCTGTTGTGTGTGTTGACATTAAAACCCTGCTGATGTTGCCCACTATAGTTAGGTCTATTCTGCGTGTTAGCAATATTTCCTGCTCCACCTAAGTTAACAACGTTGTACATGAATCGTGTGAGAAGTTGGCCTGGTATATAATGCTCACTAATTCTAGTGATCACTTTGTACCATGCCAAGCAACCCTTATGATGATTGGTTGTAAGTCAACCTTATAGGCCAGTTATCCTAGTGGTAACGTGGACAAAGCAGTCTTAGGCTAAACTCTGAAAGGCATGTGAAGCCAGCTGTATTACCATACACACCCCCCTTGAATACCAAATGAAAGGACACCACACAGATATATATTGAAAATATATATTGATTTATTAACTAAAAGTATCCCCTGGACTCTTTATGAGCACAGAAGCACAAACGTTAAACACAAGACAGTTTAAAATACACAAAAGTTGCACTATATGGATGAGCCCTAGGGGCCACCTAAACCATATACTAAGAAAGTGGTATAAGAGATACCAATCAGAACGGAAACAGGCCTAGGGCCTTGGGAATCGCTGGAGCTATTCGAGACTAGCAGTGACTAGGTCGGGAAAGGCCCGCGGGACTCGGGTGCAGTGTTTAAAGTGCACGCACTCACCAATGTAAAGTCTATGGTGCGTAAAAAGTACAAAGTTAGTTAGTTCGGAACCTTCCGAGTGACCTAGAACACTGAAACTTAAGACACAGGCCCTTGAGATGTGTACCAGTGTAGCAACACCGGCGGAGCTGAGTTACCTCACCCACAGGAAGCGGGTGCACAGGGTCGAAGTAGTGTCGGGTTTCGTCACGATGGTCGATGGTGCTTGGAACTGAAGATGCTGCAGGCGGCTCGATGTGAAGAGTTCCGGTGGATCCAAGGGTGGATCTGAAGTTGTGAAGACCTGAAAGCAGAGGGGACATTGTTCAAAGTCACTAGCCAGTGACTACCGTGGAACCAGATTGGAACCAGGCGATGTCGGGTGCAAACAGGCGTTGAGGTGTAGCTTCTCTCTGCAGCCACGTGGACACCGGGGGTCAAGGACGTCCAGGAGTCGGTCACGAGCTGTCCCACGCAGGCTTCTCGCTGTTGGCGGTGTCGGCAACTTGATCAGAGCAAACAGGCCTTGGCTAATGCAAGCCACGCAGGAGTCGAAAGAGGCTTAACACTCGGACCAGCAAGGTCAGAGCGAGTGCTCCTTTTCACAGGAGCTAGGGCAAGTCTGGAGCAACCAGACCCGCAGTGTAGTTTGTCGGTTTCGTCGCCAAGATGGCCGTTGACCACGTGGCTAGTGGCCGGGATGGCGCATCGAGTGGCACAATGCAAAAGGGCCCCACGCAGATCGTGGAGATGCTGGAGGGCTCTTCTTCGGTGCAAGGGCTGCTCGGTGGTGGGGGTTCTCAGTCCCCAAAGCACAACATCGAGGATGCCTCAGTTTCTGCGTAGTCAGCTTTTCGAGTGTCTTCCAAGAGGTCTGGTCCCACGTCACTCGGTGCCTCCACGGGTCCCTTCTTTGCAGGGACTGTGGATCGGTGGTGAGAGGTCTGGGAGTCTGGGTCTTGTCAGGCTCTGGGCTCGGGCTCATGCGGGAGGCGGCGGCAAAGCAGACGTCGAGTTGCTGGTTGGTGCCTGTGTTCACAGGGTGGCCACTTCTAGGCCACAAGGGAGATTCTCTTCAGTCTTCTGAGCAGCAGAATGTAGAAGTCCAGTCTTCTTCTTGTTTAAAGTTGATTTCAGGATGATCTTCTGTGCAATGGCACTGCTCCCACTCTTATTCCCAATCTGAGGGGTGGATCACCTACTAGGTCCCTCCTCTGGGAGGAACCAGGAAGGGGGGCGGTTACACCCCCTTTCCTTTGTCCAGCTCCTCGCCAGGCCTGGGTCTGGAAAGTCCCAGGACCGGTTTGGACTGGCTTATGCACGGGGACACCTTGTGTGCCCCGGGCATGTCTCAATCTATTCAGCCCTGTCCTACCCAATACACAAAACCCTGTCTGGGGTGGTGCTCGCACCTCCCAAGGCAGGAAACCCTTTGTCCAAGCCTCCCTCGCTGGAAGGACTCCCAGCAGCAGGAGGTCAGACTCGTGTCTGTGGTGGCAGCATCCATTTTGTGATGCTGAGGCTCTGGTTAACTTTAACCGGGGTTAAGGCTACACACATGTCGTGTCCCTCTAGAAGGGTGGAATGCTATCCCCGTCGACAGAACTGTCAAGGGGATAGTATTCCAATTTGTATGACACCTTACTCGACATGTTTTGATAAAGCCAAACCAAAGATAGCAAATAACCGCAAGGATTATAATGCACTTAAGAGTATATGGTATGGCAATATCCCGGAACAGCTTAGGGAGTGGTTCCCGACAGCTGCAGACAGGCTCAGCTCATGCTAGAGCACCATCTCACATATTTCCACGCACTCTGCCTCCCGGATTGAAGAGGCCTTCCATAGGAGTGGCTGATAGGCACATATGTGTCCAGTTTAAGGGTAGATATAGGGATACTATATCTAAGTAAGAGGTGATTACACCAACTTACCCCAGCTGAGTGATCAGCCAGTTGTGTCAAATATGGAGGCCAGGCCAGGGGTGGCACAATACATGCTGCAGCCCCTGGTAGGCCTTGGAAACACCTATGCCCTGGGTACCTAGGGTACACTGTTACAGGGGCCAATAAGGTGAACCAGTTCCAATTCCTAATGCACCTAAAGTGCATTGGCAGTAATTTAGAGAGAGAACAGCAGGCTGTGGGTCTGATTAGCAGGCCCACAGCCACATTAAGTCATAAACCAGTGAAGCAAAAAGCAAAAATGTGGGGTGACCATAGGATAGCAGACCCTACTCTCCTACACAATCCCCCCCCCCCAAACGCAGGGACATTAGACTAACCTTGACCAGTTGTGTCTTCATGTTCTAAGTGGAAGTACTTGGAGAGACCATCTGCGTTGCCATGGTCAGTCCCTGGGCGGTGCTCCACTGTCAAGTCCATCCCCTGTAGGGAAATGGACCACCTGAGTAGTTTGGGGTTTTCACCCTTCATCTGATTAAGCCATAAGAGGGGCTTATGGTCGGTCTGAATCTTGAAGTGAGTGCCAAATAAGTATGGTCTCAACTTCTTCAGGGCCCACACCACAGCAAAGGCCTCCCTCTCAATAGCTGACCAACGTTTCTCTCTGGGGGTCAGCCTTCTGCTAATAAAAGCAATGGGCTGGTCCTGGCCATCTACATTAAGCTGTGAAAGCACTGCTCCCACTCCCAACTCAGAAGCATCTGTTTGGACAATGAACTCTCTTGAGTAGTCAGGACTCTTCAGGATAGGTGCATAGCACTTGGCCTTCTTCAGGTCATCAAATGCCTTTTGACAGATTTCTGTCCACTGAACCTTTTTGGGCATCTTCTTAGATGTCAGATCATTAAGAGGAGTCACAATGGACGCATAGTTCTTAACAAACTTCCTGTAGTACCCAGTCAGGCCCAAGAAAGCTCTGAGCTGAGTCTGGGTAGTTGGAGGGGACCAGTCCTTGATGGTCTGGATCTTACTCTCCAGTGGTTGAACTTGGCCTCCACCTACAAGGTGGCCCAGGTATACAACCTTGCTCTGCCCTATCTGGCACTTTGTAGCCTTGATAGTGAGGCCTGCCTTCTGCAGAGCCTCAAGCACTTACTTCAGGTGGACCAGGTGATCCTCCAAGGTGGAGCTAAATACAGCAATATCATCCAGATAAGCTGCACAAAAGTCATCCAACCCAGTGAGGACTTGATTCACCAACCTTTGGAAGGTGGCAGGTGCATTTTTCAAACCAAAGGGCATCACCACAAATTGATAATGCCCACTAGGGGTAGAAAATGCGGTCTTGGCTTTAGACTCCTCAGCTAACCTGATTTGCCAGTAGCCAGCTGTTAAGTCAAATGTGCTCAAATATTTGGCAGAAGCCAACTTGTCAATGAGCTCATCTGCCCTTGGAATAGGGTGTGCATCTGTCCTGGTGACAGCATTGAGTCCTCTGTAATCCACACAGAACCTCATCTCTCTCTTGCTATCTTTAGTGTGAGGTTTGGGGACCAGAACCACTGGGCTAGCCCAGGTGCTCTCTGAAGGCTCAATGACACCTAATTCCAGCATCTTTTGCACCTCAGCCTTTATACAGTCCCTGACATGATCAGGTTGCCTGTAAATCTTGCTCTTTACAGGAAGACTGTCACCAGTGTCCACCACATGGGTACACCAGCTAGTCTGACTGGGTGTCAATGAGAACATATGCCTGTATGCCTGTAGAACTTGTCTACTGTCATTTTTCTGATGTTCAGTGAGGCTGCCATCTAAGGCCACACCATCAACTGAGCCATCCTCAGGGTTCTGCGTGAGCAGGTCTGGGAGACGGTCACTCTCTTCCTCCTGTCCCTCATCTGTAGCCATGAGCAAGCCCATGTCTTCCCTGCTGACATATGCCTTTAATCTGTTGACATGGAGCACCCTGTGGGGGCTCCTGGGAGTTCCTAGGTACACCAAGTAGGTAACCTCTCCCTTCTTTTCCAGAATTGTATGGGGTCCAGACCATTTGTCCTGGAGTGCTGCTGGGGCCACTGGCTCCAACACCCATACCTTCTGTCCAGGCTGAAACTCAACCAGGACAGCTTTTGGTCATGCCAAGCTTTCTGTAATTCTTGGCTAGCCTCAAGGTTTTTGGATGCCTTTTCCATGTACTCTGCCATCCTGGAGCGGAGACCAAGTACATAGTCCACTATGTCTTGCTTAGGCTTTTTGAGAGGTAACTCCCATCCTTCCTTCACCAGATACAGGGGTCCTCTTACAGGGTGCCCAAACAACAATTCAAAGGGGCTGAAGCCAACCCCCTTTTGAGGGACCTCTCTGGAAGCAAACAAATGTCAGGGCAGTAGGATGTCCCATCTTCGCCTGAGCTTTTCAGGTAATCCTTTGATCATGCCCTTTAGGGTCTTGTTAAATCTTTCCACAAGCCCATTACATTGTGGATGATAAGGAGTGGTGAACTTGTAGTTGACACCACATTCCTTCCACATAGCTGTCAAATATCCTGACATGAAGTTGGCACCTCTGTCAGATATTACCTCCTTAGGAAACCCCACTCTGGAGAAAACTCCAAGTAAGGCCCTGGCCACAACAGGAGCTGTTGTGGTCCTAAGTGGAATTGCCTCTGGGTACCTGGGGGCATGGTCCACCACCACCAGTATGAATCTGTGCCCAGATGCTGTAGGGGGATTCATTGGACCTACAATATCAATCCCCACTCTTTCAAAGGGAACCCCCACCACAGGTAGTGGTATTAGGGGGGCCTTTGTGGTTCCACCTGCTTTACCACTGGCTTGGCAGGTTTCACAGGAGCGACAAAACTCCTTGGTGTCTTCAGACATGTGAGGCCAGTGAAAGTGAGGGACAAGCCTGCCCCAGGTCTTATTCTGGCCTAAGTGTCCTGCTAAAGGAATATCATGGGCCAAGGTGAGAAGGAAACCCCTAAATTGCAGAGGTATAACCAACCTCCTGGTTGTACCAGGCTTGGGGTCTCTACCCTCTGTGTAAAGGAGTCCTTCATCCCAATACATTTTATGGGCACCTTGAGCATTCCCAGCAGCCTCAGCAGCAGCCTGCTGTCTGAGGGGTTCAAGAGAAGGACAGGTTAACTGAGCCTGCCCCAAGTCTGCCCTAGAAGGTCCCCCTGTCCCCAGAAACTCAACCTGATCAGGTTCAAGTTCTTCAGAGACAGTTCCTTCAGGGGTCTCAAGACCAGCTTCCTGTGAAGCTTGATCCTCACTTGTAGGCTGTTGGGAAGGTACAGCCTTAACCCTTCGGTTCTTCTTCTTGGAAGGTGCTTGGTCCATCGTTCCAGGATCCAAGACCTGAGGTTCAGAGATGCACTTTTTGGCCTGTGACCTGGTCACAGCAAAGACATGTGATGATATCCCTAACATCTCTGCACGAGTCCTGTACTCAACTTCTGACCATAGAGAGTTCTCCAGGTCATTGCCCAACAAACATTCAACTGGGAGATCAGCACTAACCACAACTCTTTTTAGGCCAGTTACCCCTCCCCAGGAAAAGTTAACAAGTGCCACACTATGTGTAGTAGTGACATTGCTGGCAGTGGTCACCAGGTAATTATCACCTGGCATGTATTGTCCAGGGTCCACAAAGTTAGGTGTCACCATAGTGACACTGGCACATGTGTCCCTGTAAGCTTGAGCCACTTTGTTATTAATCAAAGGCGTCTGTCTGTATTTGCCCAGGTTACTGGGACTGATGTCAGGGGTCAAATCTATGTCCCCTTCACAAATCAGAACAGCCTGTGTAAGGGTTCTGACTAGGTCAGAATCTCCTTCAGTTCCCAAGGTGAGACCCACTACCCCCTTGGCTTGTAGACCAGCACTGCTATCTGTACTAGTGGATGCAGGTGCCTTAGGGGCTGCAGTGCTGGGGGCTCCACCCTTTTTACACTCACTTGTCCAGTGAGAGGTGTTTTTACAAGTTTTACACCAGGGTTTCTTCTGACCTTCTTTCTTCTTCTTCTTGGAAGTTTGGGACCCACCCTCTGTATCAGTTTGGGGCCCTGTTGAAGACTTCTGGTCTTTAGCTTTCTGCTCCCCACCCTTCTGGTCTGTTTTCTTCTGGTCACCACCCTGGTTCTGGTTCTGGTTCTTTTGCTTAACTCTGGTTCTTACCCATTTATCTGCCCTCTTTCCCAATTATTGGGGAGAGGTCAAATCTGAGTCAACCAAATGTTGATGCAACTGCTGGTTCTGACAATTATTTAAAATTTGTTCTCTCATCAGCAAATTATACAATCCTTCATAGTCTGTAATCTTGCTTCCCAGCAACCATCCCTCCAGAGCCTTAGTGGCACACTCAACACATTCAGACCAGTCCTGAGTCTGTGTCTTCTGGGTATCTCTGAACATTAACCTGTACTGTTCAGTGGTTAAGCCTAACCCATCAATCAGAGCACTCTTCAGGACCAGGTAGTTTCTAGAATCCCCATCACTAACTGTGAGGAGTCTGTCTCAGCCTCTACCTTCAAAGGAGAGCCACAAGATTGCTGCCCACTGCTCCTGAGGGATCTGCTGTATTCTGCAGGCTCTCTCCATTGCAGTTATCCATTTATGGATGTCATCCCCAGCTTTGTAGGGGGGGCACAATCTTACTCAGGTTTCTGTTATCAAAAGACCTGTCTTTATCCTTGTGGATATTGCTGCCACCAGTGGGTTCTATTACTCCACTCTCTCTAGGCTGTCTTGCTCTAGCAAGTTTCTCTTGGGCCAGGGCAACCTCTAACTCTTGTCTCTGGATCCTCAATTCAGCCTCTCTCATTTTGGCCTCATGTTCCCTTCTCTGAGGGCTAGTCATCTCCCTTCTGGAGTGACCATGAGAACCTCTAGAAGCATGGGAGTTGTTAGAGTCACCTGAGTGAGTCCTTCTCCTCCTAGGCTTCTGGTTAAGTCCACCCGGGGGTCTGAATGGGTTGTTACCAGATTCAGTCCCAAATAGGCTTAAGTTAGCCTGGTTCAGTCTACTGACCAGCACCTGACTATTTCTGTCATCATCTGACTCACTGCTCCCCTCTTCTGTCTCTTCTTCCTCTCCTTCCTCTGGGTCTACCTGAGGAGCTTCAGTGATGGGGGCTTCCTCATCTACTAGGATGATAGGGACAGGGGTTTCTACAGTGTCTTCCTCAGAAGGATGGCCTCCTTCGCATCTCCTGTGGGGTCTGCCTTAGAGGTCTCAGACTGGTCCAAGATCTCTCTAAGGTGGTCTGTGGTAGGGGAAGGCCCTGTCCTCAGACCCCTTAAGACACAAAGCTGTCTTAATTCCTTAAAGGAAAAAATAGCAAATGTGGATGGTGCCCTTGGAGGGTCACTCTCAACAGGGATGTTCCCAGTGGTACCCTCTGCTCCAGACATTGCTCTAGTGTGGGTGGATGTGTTGCAATCTACCTACACTGGTGTTTACCTACTAAACCTATCTAGTAGTTGTAGTCGGGATGTGCTACTCCCTTTGCTCTACAACAACTAAGTTCAGTAGAACTTAAGTATACTAGTCTTGTTTTATATGTACCTAGCAGGTACCTGTATGATCTTTCAAATGATAATCTCAAAGATTGTAATGGTAAAACAACAGCAAGCTCAGATCCCAATCCGCTGCTCACCAATGTGAGAAGTTGGCCTGGTATATAATGCTCACTAATTCTAGTGATCACTTTGTACCATGCCAAGCAACCCTTATGATGATTGGTTGTAAGTCAACCTTATAGACCAGTTATCCTAGTGGTAACGTGGACAAAGCAGTCTTAGGCTCAACTCTGAAAGGCATGTGAAGCCAGCTGTATTACCATACACAACCCCCTCGAATACCAAATGAAAGGACACCACACAGATATATATTGAAAATATATATTGATTTATTAACTAAAAGTATCCCCTGGACTCTTTATGAGCACAGAAGCACAAGCGTTAAACACAAGACAGTTTAAAATACACAAAAGTTGCACTATATGGATGAGCCGTAGGGGCCACCTAAACCATATACTAAGAAAGTGGTATAAGAGATACCAATCAGAACGGAAACAGGCCTAGGGCCTTGGGAATCGCTGGAGCTATTCGAGACTAGCAGTGACTAGGTCGGGAAAGGCCCGTGGGACTCGGGTGCAGTGTTTAAAGTGCACGCACTCACCAATGTAAAGTCTATGGTGCGTAAAAAGTACAAAGTTAGTTAGTTCGGAACCTTCCGAGTGACCTAGAACACTGAAACTTAAGACACAGGCCCTTGAGATGTGTACCAGTGTAGGATCACCAGCGGAGCTGAGTTACCTCACCCACAGGAAGCGGGTGCACAGGGTCGAAGTAGTGTCGGGTTTCGTCACGCTGGTCGATGGTGCTTGGAGCTGAAGATGCTGCAGGCGGCTCGATGTGAAGAGTTCCGGTGGATCCAAGGGTGGATCTGAAGTTGTGAAGACCTGAAAGCAGAGGGGACAATGTTCAAAGTCACTAGCCACTGACTACCGTGGAACCAGATTGGAACCAGGCGATGTCAGGTGCAAACAGGCATTGAGGTATAGCTTCTCTCTGCAGCCACGTGGACACCGGGGGTCGAGGACGTCCAGGAGTCGGTCACGAGCTGTCCCACGCAGGCTTCTCGCTGTTGGCGGTGTCGGCAACTTGATTGGAGCAAACAGGCCTTGGCTAATGCAAGCCACACAGGAGTCGAAAGAGGCTTAACACTCGGACCAGCAAGGTCAGAGCGAGTGCTCCTTTTTTACAGGAGCTAGGGCAAGTCTGGAGCAACCAGACCCGCAGTGTAGTTTGTCGGTTTCATCGCCAAGATGGCCGCTGACCACGTGGCTAGTGGCCAGGATGGCGCGTCGAGTGGCACAATGCAAAAAGGCCCCACGCAGATCGTGGAGATGCTGGAGGGCTCTTCTTCGGTGCAAGGGCTGCTCGGTGGTGGGGGCCCCAAAGCACAACGTCGAGGATGCCTCGGTTGCTGCACAGTCAGCTTTTCGAGTGTCTTCCAAGAGGTCCGGTCCCACGTCACTCGGTGCCTCCACGGGTCCCTTCTTTGCAGGGACTGTGGATCAGGCGGTGAGAGGTCTGGGAGTCTGGGTCTTGTCAGGCTCTGGGCTCGGGCTCCGGCGGGAGGCGGCAGCAAAGCAGACGTCGAGTTGCTGGTTGGTGCCTGTGTTCACAGGGTGGCCACTCCTAGGCCACAAGGGAGATTCTCTTCAGTCTTCTGAGCAGCAGAATGTCGAAGTCCAGTCTTCTTCTTGTTTAAAGTTGATTTCAGGATGATCTGCTGTGCAATGGCACTGCTCCCACTCTTATTCCCAATCTGAGGGGTGGATCACCTACTAGGTCCCTCCTCTGGGAGGAACCAGGAAGGGGGGCGGTTACACCCCCTTTCCTTTGTCCAGCTCCTCGCCAGGCCTGGGTCTGGAAAGTCCCAGGACCGGTTTGGACTGGCTTATGCACGGGGACACCTTGTGTGCCCCGGGCATGTCTCAATCTATTCAGCCCTGTCCTACCCAATACACAAAACCCTGTCTGGGGTGGTGCTCGCACCTCCCAAGGCAGGAAACCCTTTGTCCAAGCCTCCCTCGCTGCAAGGACTCCCAGCAGCAGGAGGTCAGACTCGTGTCTGTGGTGGCAGCATCCATTTTGTGATGCTGAGGCTCTGGTTAACTTTAACCGGGGTTAAGGCTATACACATGTCGTGTCCCTCTAGAAGGGTGGAATGCTATCCCCGTCGACAGAACTGTCGAGAAGATAGTATTCCAATTCGTATGACACCTTACTCGACATGTTTTGATAAAGCCAAACCAAAGATAGCAAATAACCGCGAGGATTATAATGCACTTAAGAGTATATGGTATGGGAATGTCCCGGAACAGCTTAGGGAGTGGTTCCCGACAGCTGCAGACAGGCTCTGCTCATGCTAGAGCACCATCTCACATATTTCCACGCACTCTGCCTCCAGGATTGAAGAGGCCTTCCATAGGAGTGGCTGATAGGCACATATGTGTCCAGTTTAAGGTTAGATATAGGGATACTATATCTAAGTAAGAGGTGATTACACCAACTTACCCCAGCTGAGTGATCAGCCAGTTGTGTCAAATATGGAGGCCAGGCCAGGGGTGGCACAATACATGCTGCAGCCCCTGGTAGGCCTTTGAAACACCTATGCCCTTGGTACCTAGGGTACACTGTTACAGGGGCCAATAAGGTGAACCAGTTCCAATTCGTAATGCACCTAAAGTGCATTGGCAGTAATTTAGAGAGAGAACAGCAGGCTGTGGGTCTGATTAGCAGGCCCACAGCCACATTAAGTCATAAACCAGTGAAGCAAAAAACAAAAATTTGGGGTGACCATAGGATAGCAGACCCTACTCTCCTATAACTCGCATGTCATTAGTCGGGGTCTGGGTATCGTACAGTGGTGTCACAAGACTTTGTTGTGGGGGATTATTACACAGGTGAGCATAAAAGTACCCTAATGGGCGTACACATATGCTGTCCTCATTATATACTAGAGAAGATGCTCTCAGGAGGACAGTGGCCACATGTTGTGGGTGTTTAAAAATCACCATAATGCAGTCCCCACTACCCACTTTTTTAGATGGACCCACCCAGTTCACCCTCCTAACCGCCATTACCTGGTCTGAATACCCAATGGGAAAACCACAGTTTTTATTTAACGACAACACTGTTTTGTTTTTAAGTGAGTTGTGTGACTCTCCATATGGTGAGGCAGGATGAGTACCAACCGGTGGGACATTAGTCAGAACCACCACAAAAGGCGCGCAATCTGGTGGTAGGTTAAGATAGCGGTTACTTTTATGGGATCTAGGAGCAACTTTATTGCTTATGGTTGGATTTGATTGCAGCTGCAGATTTGAGGTTTTGGGCTGGGCTTGAATAACTGGTGGTGATTGAGGCCTACTGCTCACCGTGCTAGATACTGCATCAGCTTTACTGGTATTCTGCTGCTTTTTGCCTTGTGCTACCGCTGCCTCCCTAACTTCCCCCAGTTGAGCCCTCAGACCTATCATTGCCCTTTGTTGGGGGGAGACCAGACCACCAAGCCTGTCCACTTCCTTGACCAGGGTATCTATTCTAGCCACCAACGGTCTAAGTGCCTCCTCTAGCTTCGTCTCCAGTTTAGACTCCAAGTTTTTGATAAGAGTGGTAAACTGTTCAATATTAATGCTTAAGTTAGGGCTGCCTTCCTTATCCTCCGTAAACACAAAGGGGTTAGTTCCTGGGCCAGTATTAATTTGGGGATTGAGGCCACCTCCAGTTCTAGTCTGCTTCCCCCCTTTTTTTGTCAGTATTTTCCTGCACATCCTTACCGGCCTTATAGCGGGAGGAACCTCCTCCCTCTCTTCACTAGATATATCATGTTGCTCTCTCTGTTCTGAGTGTACCTCTGCCCTGACCACAATGGGTATTGGGGGTATTGGGGGCTCTGTACTGATCAAACTATCATTGTCGACTACCATCACAGCATCCCCTGTGACCGGCGGCTGGTCAACCAAGCGAGGTGTGGTGCTTCCTTTCCCTAGGGAAGCCCTGCGTTCGCTATTGATCTGGGAAACCTTTTTGACCATATAGTTATCAATGATACCCTGACCAGTAACAGTTTTATCATTTCTACATTTAGACATCTTGTGTCTCTGAAAGGACCTAGTCTGTCTCTATATGGCAATAAAAACACAAACAAAACACCAAATAAAAAAGTCTTACTTTTGATGTTTTAATACAATGGGGGTCAAATCAATAGAGCCAAAGTCCCTGGCCCAGTCCAGTCTCTTCAGGCCTCTGAGGGCCACAGAGGGCCCGCCCTTTGCCCGGGCTTTGCCCTGGGCGCTCCCGCGGGCGCGACTCGCGGGGCGCTCCTTGACCTTCCGCGACTCGCGGCGGCGAGTCGCGGTAAAGCCGTTCCCCTCATAGCTGCCGGTCCGCTCAGCTGCTTGCCACCCGGAGCTCAGGGCGCTCCGTGACCTTAAGCGCCTCCTGGCGCGCTGGTGGCGTGCATTCTGTGCGTCACCCAGGGGCTGCTGGGAGGAGTAGTTCGTGCTGCCGTTCCCCTCACGGCGTGGAAAGTAGCGTGGCAGGGGGCGGCGAGTCGCGGTAAAGCCGGTCCGCTCAGCTGCCTGCCCCCGGTGGATACTATTTGATGTAACTTTTTAAATGTGAGTTTTGTTTTTTATTCCTCTTACTCTATGTATTGTAATAATTCTTTTTTACTTACATTTTTACTGATTGTGTTACGTGCTTTTATGACTGTGAATATTATGGTTGAATAAAGCTAAATATTGGTTGATTGACCTTTTATACCACATGTTTTGCATGTGGCCTTCAATCCAGGACACTCCTTAAAATTTGCTACATGTCCTACATTTCCACACCTAAAACACCTAATATGGAGTTTCTTTGTCACTTTTTCTTCCCGCCTACTAGCAGTAGCCGGAATACTTTTAGATTTCACCAGTTGCACTGTTTTCATCGGTGTACAACTGTTACCACGCATTTTTTACCACGCACTACACTTACAACGCAGGCATTACAACACATGGTACACAGACAAAATATAGATTTTTAAATATCGATATGCAAAAATATCGACGTTTAAATATCGATATACAAAAATATCGAAGGTAAGTAATATCGACAGTCTAAATATCGATATTGGTATGATATCAGTAATATCGAAGTTGTAAATATCGATGTTAATAATATCGAAATTAATAACTTTGATGTTACTAATATCAATTTTTAAATAAATTTAGTGTATATTATATTGTAGTTATTATGTTTTATTATTTATTTTTAATGTTATTTTATTAAATATTGTCTTTTACTACTGTAGCGGGTTGTGGGTTTATAGGGGAATAGGGTGGGAAGTAATTTAACTATGTTAAATTAATTATTAATTATTAGGAATTATTAATTAATTAATTGAGAATTAATTTTAAATTATTTTTAATTGATTTATTAATTGATAAATATGTTCTGTAGCGGGTTATGGGTTTATAGGGGAATAGGGTGGGAAGTAATTTAATAATAATTAATTAATTGATATATGTTTGTACATATGTTAATTAATAATTAATTGGTAATTAATTTCTATTAATTACTTAATTAATTATTATAATTTTTTTCATATTTATAATGATTAATTAGTTGGTAATTAATTATTATTAATTATTTAATTAAATTAATTATAGTCATTTTTATATATAATTTATTGTTATTCTTAATTAATTAATTGTGCAAAATAATATTAATTTTTAAATTAAATTAATTACAGCAAATGTGCTAATATATTTACTTTATTGTTATTGTTAATTAATAATTAATTGGTAATTAAATAATATTAATTAATTTTGGGTACAGGGGTATTTTTAGGGTTCAGGGTCAGTTTTCAGTTCATGGGTACAGGGGTATTTTTAGGGTTCAGGGTCAGTTTTCAGTTCATGGGTAAAGGGGTATTTTTAGGGTTCAGGGTCAGTTTTCAGTTTTTGGGTAAAGGGGTATTTTTAGGGTTCAGGGTCAGTTTTCAGTTCATGGGTACAGGGTTATTTTTAGGGTTCAGGGTCAGTTTTCAGTTCATGGGTAAAGGAGTATTTTTAGGGTTCAGGGTCAGTTTTCACTTCATGGGTAAAGGGGTATTTTTAGGGTTCAGGGTCAGTTTTCAGTTCATGGGTAAAGGGGTATTTTTAGGGTTCAGGGTCAGTTTTCAGTTTTTGGGTAAAGGGGTATTTTTAGGGTTCAGGGTCAGTTTTCAGTTTTTGGGTAAAGGGGTATTTTTAGGGTTCAGTTTTCAGTTTTTGGGTAAAGGGGTATTTTTAGGGTTCAGGGTCAGTTTTCAGTTCATGGGTAAAGGGGTATTTTTAGGGTTCTGGGTCAGTTTTGGGTTTTTGGGGTACAGTCGTACAGGGTAAAAATTAAATAAATTTAAATTAAATCAATTAAATGAAATTACAAAATATAAAATTAAATTACATTATTAAGTTTTCAATTTATTTTAAATGTATATGTATTAGTTTAAAATGTTTAATTATGTTTTAATATTTTTATTTAATATTTGTAACATTATATGTATTTTATATTTATTTTAACATTATTATTAATACATTTTAAAACCGATATTTTTTATTTCGATATTTTTGTACTACGATATTATTTTTTTGATATTTTTGTACTTACCTTGTTAGGGATAGGATTCCGATATTTTTGACTTCGATATTTTTGTCCCGATATTTTTGTATGTCGATATTTTTAATTTCGATATTTAGTCAGACATTCCAACACATACCATTACAACGCATTGCGCTGGGGGGCGCTCTAGGATAGGGAATAAGTTTAATTTTATATCCAACACCTTCCCTAGTATCCGCGGGGACTGGAGTTGGAATATAAAATTATACTTACCACTATCCAGCACCTCAAAGCGCTATGCGTTGTAGTGGTATGCGTTGTAAATACCGCGTTGTAACGGTATGCATGGTAATGGTATGCGTGGTAACGTCATATATCCGTTTTCATCACCAGACTTCTGGTTGCAAATAACGTCAACACACACTTTTGAATGCTTGCACCTTTTTGCCTTTCTTATCACTTCATTTAGTGTGGGATTATCTTTCAGCCACGAAGCCTCCCTAACTTTGTCTATCCACCATCCCAGTATGAATTGTTTATGCAAACTTTCATCAGCGCCACAACAAAGTTGCATGTGGAAAGCTGATTTTTGCAATGCTGTTATAAAGGCTTCAACTGACTCCCCCATGTACTGCATTCTTCTTCTGAAATGATAACGCTTCAAACTGGTGCTTATTTATGGCAAGTAATGTAAATCAAGGTTTTTAAGGCCAACCTTATCCTCATTGAGTACATTAGCATCATCCAAGGACAACTCTGGCAAATGCTCAAATACCACCTGCCCTTCCAGACCTAAGCAATGCATTAGTAAAGACACGACATAATGAATAAAAACTTTTTTGCATCTCCTCCCTGGTATTACTGGTTCTTTTGGAGCCGAAAGAAAGAAATGGCATTCACGTTCCACAATATTTTAAACAGCAAAATGTTCCAGTTAGGAAGATTACTAAATGATATTTTTTCATGCTAACCAGTCACCCTTACACACACACACATGCCTCCACACACACATTTAGTCCTCCATGTGAAAGAGCAGAGGGAGAGATGCGATGACTTAGCCATAACAGAAAAATCCTTGCTTGTCTAGATTTCAAAATTATAAATAAAGTTATGTGTAATTTGTTGCCCACTTAACCTCACCAAATTGCCTTCTCTAAAAAAATCATATTGATCTAAACATTAAGATAAACTTGCATATACCGAATCCCTTATATCTCTAACATACACACACTGTCATACATTCTAATTACACGTGTCTTGCCCAGAAGTGATCCTTAACATTTAACAGTCAGCGAACTGGAGACAGGAAACAGACAATAACAGTTGGAGCCCCATCATGCACTTGATGGGTCTGAAATTCAAAGAAAAATATGGATGTGTATATACTCCTACAACTAGGTAGGTCTCTCCAAGTTCTGCAATTCGCCATTTCTGACTAAATATATACCATGGTGCAGACTTGCATGTCTTTATTCATACGCTCATGAGGGAGCAACAGCAGCATTTATACGTTTTAACTGCTGGTGACTTTTCACCTGTGGATGAAGATCACTGCCTCTGGTGTGAAGATCTCCTTATGTCCAACTATAGAGACATTTGATAATGTTTATTGTTTAAAGAAATATATCAAACTAACTTAAACTCAATTAAATTAAAACATAGATTTATGTAAAATATCAATATAATTAAAAAAAAATATTTAGGCCATACCAGGAACTAAAAACATCTTACAGCACATAAGTTATTCAAATGAAAACATATTCACAAGCAGCACTTCACATGTACAATAAAATGTTTTTCTCAATGCTCTCCTATTTCTTCCATTTGGGGGTTTCTCACACATGTATGAGATCTCCACATAATTTCTATTCTGCTATAATAGGTATTACATGTGATACATAAAAGTAATTAAAAGTAATGTTATTATATAAAATAGTTACATTAATTGATACATATTATTATATGTTATAATTAAATACCAAGTATGGATTCTTCTTTAGAGTTTTAACACATTAAAGTATATTCACTCTATTTTGACAATTTTAAATAATTTAATGCATTTTGAGCATTATTTTCTAAGGGAGGGTGTTTCAGTATCTGTGGTTGACCATGTGTAGTGCTGAATTTACTGCAGTTTTTTTGTTGCCAATAATACTCTGATTTTGTGAATTCACAAAAATAGTAAGTTTTTTCAAATGCTAAGAGTAAATCACATGAGTAAAGTCTTACCTTTGTGATTAGTCCTGTACGTTTGTAAATTTACCTTTGATAATAGACTCCTTTTGTTACTCAATATTTCGCTTGATGTACAATGCAAAAATTTGCATTTGAATTTTATTGCATATTTACTAAAATCTTCTAAATGTTGAAATTCAGATCACTACATTATGTATGAGCAATTGATGCACTATCACCAATAATAAACAAAATGTATATGATAAACAAGCACAATTAATGTCAAACAAAATTTGCTGAGATGTGGATAATAAATTAAATGCAGCGGGGGCACACAAGCAGATAGACACAATGCATGCAACATCCCTGGATTGATAAGACATACATTCTAGTGCATATTTGTGCATATAAATGTATGCACATCAATAAATGAAAAGTTAGACAAAAGCCTTGTGCCTTTTTTGACTATGCAGCAGCATACAGAAACAAAAAGTAATTCTAAAGGTATTACAAAGCTGGCTTATGGCGGCTCTGCAGGCAAGAGCAGGAGCTATCCATCTAGTTTCTCATTTTTTTCTGAGTTTATTTTAATTTGAAACTGTTGGCATGTGATGACACCATTATGCGACTGATGAATCAAGATGTAGAAGCCCTTGGTGAGTATGGCATCCAAGGCAGTGTTGAAGATGCAGTCACAGTGATTGCCTTGATATCGTGAAGTAACACCAGATACATCTGAGAATGGTGACATCTGCAGCCCCACAATCATTGGTTCTAACACATTTACAAAGGCTGACTCAAAGGAAGCAGCTTTTATGATGGGCAATTGCGTTACAAAATGACTGATGCTCTCTGATTGGTCACATTAGTTCCAAGCTGTCAATAAAGTTTTCTCCTTTGGGTGAACTTAAAAGTAAACCACAGTTTTACACTAAACATACAGAGAATTCACCCACTTTAACAAAATAAGGAGCAGTTAATGATAAACATGAAACAGTCATACAAAAAAACATGTACATTTTATTTAGGTAGATTTTAAAGCAAATTAAAAAACTGAACATTGTGACACATCATAAATTCATTACATAAAAAATGGGACAGTACATAAGGAAAATAATTCCAATTAAAAGGGGAGAAAAAGACCACCAGTTCCAATGACTTGATGAGATTTACTCCAGGTTGTATATTCAATTTCACAATTACAGGAGTTTCTTATCTCTATCACTTAGTGTTTCTCCACCACAAAGTGCATCAACGTGTTTCGGTTATGGCACATAAATGTTCAAGGCCAAAAACCTTCCTCAGGATTAAAATAATAATATCCCACTTAAACACAATATCTGAAAGTAAAAATACACAAAATAAGATATACAACATATGACTGTCTAAATTCAACATAAGAACATATTATACAATACTGCTCCTCCAAACAACTAACATTCACTACATACAACTGTGGGTTTTAATTACATAAGATTTCATTAAATATTGAAAGTCTCACCATGAACATGTGTGGCCACACCCAAAGGAATGTAGAGCAAGAATGGACCACAACCAATATTTATTTTATTGTTGGACTTTTGGCTATGGGACACCATGGTTGAGAAAAGTGGTGCTGAAAGACTTATCATATATCCCAATGGGAGTAGGAGCTGGTCCTAGAACATTAGAATGCTTCAGTTGTTGACAAATGAGATCCTGCTGTACATATGTCTCTGTATTCTTAGGTGGATATGGCCACCAGTATACCTGATGTAGCAATGATACAGTAGAACGGATGCCATCATGAGACAAAGCCAATCCTTCATGAGTTGACATATAAAAACCATAGTTATATTGTCTTTAGTGAGGACATATAAGTACTTGAAAGAAAAATCATTACAGGGCTTTGCCACTTTATATGCTGCTTGTATCACTACCATTAATATCTGCATCAGTCTTGGTTTGCAATCAATTCACAGCAACAGCCTTAAAGGTCGGCACCACTTATCAGCCATTATATATTGTATATGGACCAAATGGAGATTATCTTGTTGGGTAGTCCATGTTCCCAGAGCTGTTTTACCTTTAGCAATTTTCCTTTTGAATCTCTGCATCTATTTGCCAATGTGGCAAATCTACAGGGTGTACCATGGAGCAGCTTGAAGGTGCTAGCTTCAAAAGCTCCAAACACTGCAGTGCAAGCCATGGAGTATTTCTGTTTAGTGATACTTGCAGGATCCGCAGAGCCATCCATGTAGAACATGCTGTTATACTGATATATTGGGAATTTGTGTGGACTTTGTGGAATTGCTTGTTGATACTTTGGAAATTCCTGTATCCCAAGTGTAGAATCATATTCAAATGTAACATCATTATAATTTTCCATTTAGGGTCATTGCACCCAGCACAGGTGTAAAGCTGGTGCATTCCGGATACTTGCTTTAGTAGCCGTACCAGCACTAAGCATAGGATTAACTATGATACTCTTTCTTCTATTAAGAATGGCCATTATGCAGGTGTGATATTTGTCTCAGATAAAAATTGTGCCTTTTCAGATAATGCATAAATATGATTTGTAAACTATGGGACTCATCTGTCCCTCATAGTAAACTACATAAATGTAGGCTGAAGAGAGAGGAACAACCCATAATTATTTGGTATGTCTTGTTGTTCGCCCTAGAGATTACTTGTCTCAAACAAGTCCGCCTGCAATCCATGAAAGATAGCTGTGTGTGTCTGTCTAAGTCTTCTCTGAATACTTTTGAGTCATTAGTTCATGTAATGGCTTCACTCACTCAGCATAGCGTGGTGAATAAGTGCTTTCAAAGGTCAAAAACCCAATTGGGGTTTTGTAGCTTTCTCAATATATTTGGAGTTTGTAAAGAAGTAAGTTTCTCAGGAATTCTAGCTCCAGTCCTTTATGCTTACTGTATAATTTAGATCCGAGGAAGATCACAGTAAGATATGCAATCTTAGGTATATGAAATGTTATTTTATATCCATGTCAAACTAAGTAAGTCTCTATTCTGTTGATCCTAGTAAGGTGCTGTATTCATTCATATCACTGATGTATATGTCATTGACGTCAGGATAGTTTTGTAAGATCTCCAAACTTCCTGGCAAATAAAACATAGGGCTATTCTTATACCAAAGGGATAATCTCATATAGGTGTACAGCCAACCAAGCCAACTCCACAGAGAGACAAATTAAAAATTGCCAATCAACTTCATATCTAAATCAAGAACGGCTCCATCCTCATTCTGTATTTGATTCTATACCTCCGGTAACACTGTCAAAGCGTGCATGCCTTTTGTTTTATAAATAATTGTGAATTTGTAGCAATATGTACAAAAGCATTTTTGCAGTCGAAAGTGACATGATTCTCAAAATCGGGCGGTGTCCGACGGCAAAAATGTTTTTACATATGTACAGACCATAAATTGCGATTCGATAGCATGTTGAGTTTAGCGATTTGCTATTTGGACAGGGCATATTTAGGGCGTCCCTTCCAAATTCCGAACTGCAGTGCTAAGTATGAATGTTTTGCGACTAAATTACTATTGCAAAGCATTCTTTTTTTACCAACACCTCAAGTGTGGTAGTAATCATTTACAAATGGGGCCCCTTCCCTTTTATGAATGTTGAATCAAATCATTTTTAGGAGCTGGCAGTGGTCCAAGGGACAACAGCCTAATGCTAAAACATTACAATTAAAAGTTTAATTTTGTTTTTTGAAGCACATCCAGTTTTCCTTACCTTTAAGGAAAACATTTTGCATTAAAATAAGAAGATTGCTTTATTAAAAAGCAATCACAGACATGGTGGCATGCTGACCCCAGCAGGTCACCAGCCCTGCAATGGCAATTCAAAAGTATTGCAACTAGGGAATTGCAATTCCTAAACGTTGTACATATGCTCCATAATTACCTATTTTGTACAATTCTCTATGTGTGGTACCATACGAAGGGAAATGCACATAGCCAATTTTTCGCTTAACCTGGCAGCATAGAATGCTTCTTACTGACTAGTCCTGCGAGCAATACAAAAAGGGATTTCATCTCGATTAGTGGTCCTTTAACTCATAATTTTATAAATAGTATGTGGACTGACTGTCTGAATTTGAAGAGTTGTCTGTTGAGCAGCAAGAACTAACATACAAGTACCTATCATATGTAACACATATTGTCAAAGTAGCATATATACGCCTATATACCGTCATTAATTCATTTACTAAATGTCATATTCCAGAGCATTTACATTTTTTGCTTGAGTATGTGGGGATAAACCAGGTAATTCTGGCCAAGTAGCTCCTGTCATTCTTAAAGCTTCCAGGTTCCAAAACACGTTGTACTAGATCATTACACCATGTATTATGTTGTTGAAACTCTGTAAGAATTTCCAAGTATATTCATTTGAAATAGTGGCTGCCTCATTGGTATACAAATGAGTCTGACTGACATTGAGATCTACAGGCTCAACCTTCATCCATGAACACACTATTTGAAAAGGGTAGGCTACAAGTGGTTTAACTACTAGAATCCCTTTACTCCCCCCCTCCATCCTAAAGAGATGTTCATACTGTAAGGTGCTGTGCCAATAGACCCATAAAGTTGACTTTACTGCTGCAGTCACAGCCACAGCCACAATTTTAGTTCAAAATGCAATTCAACTGGGAGGAAAGCCCAGTAACACATGTTTTATGAAAGAGGTAGCTCCTCACCGAACGGAGGGAGACTATTATAATGGAAATCTCCACATTGATATTTAGTAGGACAATCTTGTGTGTATGTGTCCCAGAAGTAATCAAAGTCCTAAAACAATATCAGCACCAATGAAGGTTTACCTGCATATACATACCCGTTTTATACATCTAAACCCCTCTAGTAAGTACAGACTAATGCCAACTTACCACTTGGAGCCAGGAAGTCAAACAAACTATAATTCACAAACCTACTATGATATACTTGAAAATGGTGCCTATATGACAACAATCAATCCTGTGAGACTACAGAATTATGTTTGTTAGTGAGTTCCAAAAACCCTTTTCTCCATGGATGAAAACACACAAGAAATCCACCAATGTGTTTCAGATTTCTTGATCACTAGTGGTGCTCCAGTATTCCCGAGAAGTAGTTTGCAAGATCATTGTAGCATGTTGTATGTTGCATTACAGCACCATGAGACAGACCTTACACGTGGACATTACTACATAACTATGACCCCTCCATCCAAGTTCCCAGGGTGGTGCACAGTCTATAAGTCAGTGACCCAGGGGCATGACTTAGTTTTCCTAGATATCTCAAAGGCTGCTGGTTTGGTTGCTGCATCACAGTGGTTGGAAAGTGTTAAGTTATTGATAAACAGACTATGACACTTTCCACACGTAGAATCCTGAGGTACCATTGTTGCAATACCTTGAAGTTATAACCAAACACAACTCTAAAATGATATGCTTTTACAATCACATCACTCTTGGATGTCTCAACACAGTCAACCAAACAGCTACCCACATCATTCACCCACTTTTAAAATGTTCCCACAGATGAGGGCATTCCACATGTAGTATGCTGAGAAAGATACCTAACATAAGTAGAATTACAGCTACATACCATTTTTGAACATTTTACTTAGCATATGCTAATACTGGAAACATTTGTATGATGACAATAGGGTGCAATCCACAGCCACAGCATGTTGTCATAATCATAGTATTTTTCATCAGAACTCCATATCTATGTATATAGAACCATGAAGTGGATGAAAATAACTACCTACCATAGTCTGAGAACTACATATCAGAGGCCATATTTTCTGCCAACCACAACAAACAAAAAGTTAACACAGGATGGGAACCCACTCATGAGCCATCCTAAGACCACAGCATACTTCACCTTTATGCTACTACTCCTTTTATTCCAAGAGTTCTCAAAAGGGCTGGTGAGAGAGAGAGGATCTGCTTTTCCCAAGGCAAATTGAAAGTTATAGGGAATGTAACACACATTAAAAACTGGAGTAATTTCATAATGCACTGCAGTGATCTAGGTGAGTGCCACAAGTGCTGGGAGGATGGGCAGGGTTGTTCATGTCTGAATGCATAGAATGAACTGAGTATTCTCCCCAGCCCCATAGGCAATGCCCAGTTACTCCCCACTACACAGGAAGGTCCCCAGAACAGCTTGGTGACCTTCCACACTCAGCTGGAAGCCTATGAGTAGCAGCAAAGTTGTAGTAAACTCAATAATGACTAGAAACAGGTGAACTTGAGTTTGTCGATTTATTGAGAAGATAGATCTCTACACAGCTGATCATCTGCTAGTCCTGTCCTCTCAGTGCTACAGTACTGTTAACTCCCCAGCATTGAAGCATAACATTCCAGGTGCCATGACATCATAAACCCAGTGACTGCAGTGGTAAATGGCTAATTAAACTAAGGTAGAAAACATAGAGCATTCATCAACTATAAACATTGTACATAGAATATAACAAAAGTGATAGGTAAGTCCATCAATATAAGGAATTTGATAATTAGTTGAAGGGGTAACTACCCCCCTCCAGTGATACTTGTCAGGATGAACCACTAAAGTCACTGAAACAACCCGAGCTCAACCACCTGAAAGCTCTGTCACAGAACAGACAGGCTTAGTTTGGAGGCAAAGAGTAAATTATTTATGCAGTACCAAAACAGTAATAATAAAATCAAACACAACACAATAAAAATCTCAAACCAACTTTAAAAAAATAAAGTAAAGTTTAATAAATAAAAATACAAAAAAATGTCAAAAATTTAATAAGGGAAGCCAAAGGCATTAATATTTAAAGTTTTAAATAAATATAGCACCAAAAACGTTAAGCACTAACCGCTATCAACTGGTTCTGGCAGATTGGTACCTAGGCCCGATTTAAAGCTGACTCATCTGGAACATAGATTGATACAGAAACCTGGCTCAGCCTGGTCGGAAGTTTTACCTTCAAGTTTTTTCTTAGAAATGGAAGACCAAAAGCTTCAATGGAGCAAAGCAGTAGGGTATTGCCGAAGAGGGCTCCTTGACATTGAAATTCCATTGGACGAGTTCCTGGTGAAGCCATTGGCTTTTAGCTGGAAAGCTCAGAGTGGAAAGAACTTAATTTTGGGCTCAAGGAAGGTCCCTTGGCTTTTTCTACTACTGAAGATTTCTATGTATGCACTCAGTCACTTTTTTGGAACTTGGGTTCCTTCAGCAGGGTAAATCTGCAGGCTGGAGATGAATAGGGTCCATAAGGCAGGATACATTCCCTGCGAAGTCCTCCTGAATCAGATTTGCTGCTGTGGAAAAGCTCTGAGTAGAGGAAACCTGCGTCTTCAACCCATGAGTGATGCACCATGGTCAGATCAACTTGGCAGGTTTGCCCTGATACTCTGGAGGTCTTTAGAGCCAAAAGATTTCTACGTCCCAGGTTTCTCAGGATGTTAGTAGGAGTGTATTTGACATAACCCAGCGTTCCAGGACATTGGGAATAGAAGTTGTGGTTCAAAAGTCACTCCAAGAACATCCATCAGCTGTGTCCAGCAGGAATTGGTCAGCTAGGCAGTTGCTGGAAGGTCTTCTGTAGCTAGATAAGGAGGTCTGCCTAATGATGCTTAGAATTAACTTATTTGTCCAGGGTATAAGAGGTGAGAGATGGTCGAGTCCGTCAGAGTCCGCTCCAGTTCTCAGACAGCATATTCAGTCATCTTCTGATCTTCTTCATTTCCAGAAGTATTCTGAAGACGGTAATGGGGATGCCACATTAATACACAGTGAAAGTCCTTTGGTAGTGGTGACTCCTGTCTCCACTCCACCCAGTGGGGTAAGAGTTCAAAGGGGTAATCCTACCCACTTTACAATATTTCCTTTGTGCCCTATGGCAAAAATCCCACAGTGCCTCTATCTGCCCAAATCCAAGATGTTGAAATCCTTCTCCCTTTGTGCAGCATGATGTGCGACCACCCCTGAGGTTTAGTCAGGTAAATGAGCAACACCTCCTCTGGGGTCACTTCAAACCAGTTGTTTTAACAGTTCCCTTCCCAGTCTGGTTGACTCCCTGGAGTAAGTGTAACGACAGAAATGTTTACATTTTTCCTTGTTTTTTTCCTCTTTCCATGTTTGCTCAATTTTGAACTGGTTTAGGAATTTCTGGATTTCCCTCAATCTCTTGCAGTAGTTCTCTGGGGTGAGCTCAGATTTGGTGACAAGAATAACTTTCCTTTCATGGGGGTTACTTCCTCAAGTCCCGACCTCTAGTGTGAGCAGAGTTTCCCTCCCCAATGCAGGCATGTGTTTCCAAAGAGTCACCTCCCAATACTCCTCTGAGACCCAAGTCAACTTCAATTCTTCCTCATAAGCTGAGAATCATTTGTCAATATCATTCCCCACCACATAGCTAAGCACTAGGTCTTTGGGGATTTGGAACGTTTTGTCTCCATTGGACACTGTGGTATCACTGCTGCCATTACTGCTGGAGTCTGCTTGTCTAGATTTGAGCTCCAGTTCCTTAATTTTCATCTCCGAAAGCCAGCAATAGTTTATTTTCAGCCCTATCAGTCTTTTTCTCATCTTCTTCCAATTTTAACTTGGCAAGTTGCAGTTTGAGCTCCCTCTCAGCCTTTCTGTACTCCAGCTCCTCTGGGTATAGAACATAGAAAGACACACAACTCTCTGCCCTGACAATAGGCCCCACTCCTGGGATGAGCTATTCTTCTCCTTTAAGTGCTACAGCTCAGGACCCGTGCCTAGCTCTTTCTCTTGTTCCTCCGTTACCTCCTCCTTATCCTAGTCCTTTGTTTTTGTCAGCAACTGGTGATCCTCCACCAAGGACCTCAGAGCCTTCTGTAGCTCCAGCTTCTTGGATGGAAGCCCCCTTTCCTCACAGAACTTCCTGAGCTTAACCCCAGCGTAGCTCTCTAAATTGATGAGCTCAAATTCTGTTCTAGCAGATACGGTCACAGGCACAGATAGTGAGTCAGAATAAGAATTTATTTGAAAAAGAAAATAGCCAATCGAGCAGAATTTGAAAGAGGTTGAATACGGTATCCGATTATTTATATGGGATTCTAGTGTTACACAAAATCAGTGAATGGAACTGCACAAACACCAGTTCTGAATCCCACCATTGATCACCAATGTGAGAAATTGAATTGTCGGTTGAGAGGGGGTGTGAGCCCTTCTCAAGCAACAGCCACAATCCTTTTCAGGGTGAACCACAAAAAGTCACTAAATCACCCTGTCCTCAACCCTCTAGTACCTTTGTACAAAAGCAGTCTCGCTTAACTTAGATTAAAGAATGTATGCAGTAAATAATCAGTAATAAAGTGAATGCACAACAAATGAAAAGTCCCACAATACTTTAGAAAAATAAAGTGCTATTTTAAGAACTATTTGACACACAAACAACAAACATTACATCAGGGCTGGAGATATGAAAATGTAAAGATTTAATTAAAAATTGTTTAAAAAGGCAGAAAGTGACAACTAAGGGTATATGGTAGGGGCGGGCGGAATTTGCGTACTCACGTTACGCAAATCTCCGGAAAACGGTAAAAAATCTCTGCGAACATGCAGAAATTTCCGCGAACACGCGGAATTGCTTGTTCGCAATGCTTTTTTACTGTTCGCAATCGCTGTTTGCGTGCTCGAGGGCAAATATCTTGTGAACACGCATTTGAGAACGCGAACAAGCAAAAAATGTTGCAAAGTCGCGGAACGCAGAATTTTGGGCAATTTTGCGTTCTCAGCGGAACGCGAAAATACCCAAATTCCGCGAACAGAACGGAATTTACCGCCCAGGCCTAGTATATGGTAGTGCCTGACTGAGACAAAGTCATGAATTCAGGCCGACCACAATGGAATGCAGGCTGAGCACAGGACAAAGTTTGCCACCTGAGGATTGTACCTCCTGTCCTTAGTGCACCGCCTGTGGAGGTGTTGCTTTTCGAGGCTTTGCATTGTCCGCTATTGGTTTTGAGGAACTCAGAGGGCTACAATATGAGGTGCTATTTTGAGTTGCGTTGCACTGCATCAGTTCCAATCAATCTGACAGCTGTGAACTGATGCTTTGTGTGGCTTTGCGTCCCTCAGCGTCAATTCTGATGAGGCTGGCAGCTATCTGGCGAGGCTTTGAGGGGCTTGGCATCGCTCTTTGTTGGTTCCAATTAAACTTGCAGCTGTGTGGTTATGCTAAGCGGGGCTTTGCGCTTGATTTGGTGGAACCTTCAATTAGGCCAGGAGGAACTCTTGCTGATACCAGTGAAGGGGCCAGGACCTGGGGAGGCACCACTCAGGGATCAAGTACTTACTCTAGCAGAGGCCAGCAGGACTCAGGCAGATCCAGTTGCAGGTCCAGGAAGATCCAGTACAGCAGGTCAGCTGAGCAATTGGAGTGAGAACTGTGGAATTTGTTATGCACCTCTCAATAGGAAGTCAGTCACCTGACCCTTGGAGTCACTCAGCCTTGAATGAAGAGGGCAGGTTCAGTCTTCCTTCTCTGCAAGCAGGGCAGGTCTCAAAAAACAGTGCAGCATGTAGTATCCACAAGTCCAGGAATGTACTGAATGAAAGAGTGGGTCTGAGCACCCCCTTTTATACCTGGTGCCCTCTATGAAGTTGGAGAAGCTTCTTGAGTTTTACCCCTACAGAGGTGTCTTGAATTCTCTTCCTCCATGTCCTGATCCCAGTCTGTCTTCATGCACAATAGGCTAGTGTGAAGTCCTTTGTGAATGAGCTGAGTCAGTGCCCTCGAAGTGCAAGTGTGGTATGGGGCAGCTCAACCCCCACCCTGCCAGAGATGATCTATCCTGCCAACACCCAAACACTCTATTGTGATGCTGTTTGAGAGGAATGCACAAAGGCCAACTACCAGCTACACCTAACCAAGTGGCCAAGGGACAGGCTGCATGCACCAAAGAGGACAAGAAAATGCCAACTTTTTAAAAGTGACATTTTCAGAATTGTGACTTACTATCCAACTTTACCATCCAAGAGGGTTTTAAATTACAATTCCTCAGACACCAAACATGACTTCCCACTTGCTTGCAAACCAAAGTTATCACATGTAATACAGTAACCCAATGTGATCCAGTAGGGGAGGTAGGCCTTGCAATAGTGAAAAATGAAATTGAGAGTTTTCACTGCCAGGACATGTACAACTTAAAAGTACAGGCTCAACATTTTAAATACAATGCACACTGCCCTAATGTCTGTTTAGGGCCTATAGGGTGACTTATATTTATTAAAAAGGACAGTTTAGGCTTGTCAAAAGGTTTATTTTGCAAGGGAAAAAGGGCAGTGTAAAACTGCATTCACAGACTGCAATGGCTGGCCTCAGACACGATTTAAAGGCTACTTAAGTAGGTTGTAAAATCAGTGCTGCAGGCCTGCTAGTAGCATTTAAATTACAGGCCCTAAGTCCCTGTAGTACTACTCTACTAGGGACATACAAGTAAGCTCAATATGGCAATTTGGTGTAGGCTAATGTCACCATACTTAAAGGAGTGATCTCAAGCACTTTAGCACTAGTTAGCAATGGTGAAATGCGCATAGTCCAAAGGATAACAATGCTGATGGGACGCCTTCTGGCCAGGAAGAAGTAACAAATGTGTTGCACCATGAAAAGCCCCCCTCTCTCTTCAGGGCCTGAACCTGCACCCACAACTACAGGACGGACAGGATCCCCCCAGTACAAAGAGTGTCCAACAAGGTAACTGGCTGAAGTTGACATTACCCTAGACACCCTCAGACCTCTGGTATAATTCCAACCCCCACTTCCTCAGCACATTACCATGTTTGGTTCCCAGGAGGGTGTGAGGCAATGTGTTTATGTTCAACTCTCTAGAGGGCCCTTGCAGAGGTGGTGGCAGCTTTGAAAGCCCACCAAATGACAGAGGCTGAGCAGGAGCTCCATATGGTGTACTATCAGATCCTGATGACTGTCGGGAACATTTGTTCTCAAATTAGGACAGTAACTATGAGAAAGGATCTGGTAATGGGAACTGGCTTTCATGTTAGACTCATTGGACTTTAATTTGGATTTGGACATTACTTTGTGTTTTCAAAACATTTGCTTGAACTATGGTTTTGAACATTTTCCTTTATTGTCTTAATTTTTCTCCAATAGACACTGTTAATAGACTTTTCTACTGACATTCTAGGCATGTTTTTACATTGTGCACCCCTCCAAGTTGACTCTTCCTCACTGATCTCAGGCTCTGTTGTGGTTATTGTTCTCCTCCTGCATATGTGCAAGCCAGTTACCATCATAGCCAGAAGCAATGCCCCTTTAACATTTCTTTTTTTCATTCTATAAAAATCATTAATAATGTTTTAGAAATTATTTTGATGTGTTATGACCCTTTTCAGAGTTTGTCGCTATGCCTGTATTCAAATGTGAGCGTGTTCAACTAATGATGAATGTTGCATTAACCAAACTGTCAAACACAACCCAGGAAAATATTCTCATATATCTACCTTCAAGGTGGTTTTTTATCCCCAACTGCATCATATGTCTGACATGGACCTGTAGGCTGAGGTGGTGCTTTGTGTGAAATGTCCTGTATAAACTGCATGACAATGACATTGTGTTTACTCCTTCCTCCCTCGACACACTGAGTGTTCCCAGTGTAACTTTGCAATATCCTGGAGACATTGCTTTAGGTTGTGCAAGACCTAGGTCTGCTTCTTTATCAACTTTGGAAGGTTTTTCAAGGGAGTGGAGCTGCTGTATTGGGTCATCTTCATTAGGCATATATCCCCACACACAGAAGACTGCCATTCAAAGAATAGGTCCTCCCATAGTCCCGCATTTGTACATTCAAGGCCCTGCATGCATGACCCTTTTATACAGCGAGCTGATTGTGCTGCACATGGACATTGACATATAGGAGGTTGGTTTGGGAAACTGATAGGGGGGTAAAAGTGAGGTACACCATGAGTTTCCTCCCCATAAGAAGGTCAAGTGAAGACCAGAGTTGTGCATGGGTGTACGGATGGAGCAGGGGAGACAAATGGGCGTCCTCTAGCTTTGTAGTGATTGGAAATTAATCCTGTGTTGTCCAGATGACCTTTTGAGATTTGTAGCTGGTGCTTTGGGACTTGCAATCCAGAGGAGATTCACAGAAGGGAGACTGATGGTAGGCAGGAGGCTGGCATTGGGAGTATCATCCTGGGTCAATAATCTCCTTTTCCTTTAAAATGGTTGAGTCCCCTGAACTCTCAGCTTACAGGAGGATTGGGGTTTCTTCTGGGATTGCTCACCATCCTCTGATCAGGTATGAAATGACATCATCATTTCCAAGCCTGTCTGCACCCGTCCGTGACCCAACTGCGACCAGCACAAGGAACCCTAGACCTCTGACCACCCACCGCTACGACGCCACCACCCTTCTCGCACTCCATTCCGGAAGACATTGGGAATGCCAACATGCCTCACTGAACACCACCCATGGCCAGTTCTCCTGCCTCCACTGCCGGCAGACCCTCACTTCCCCCCTGACCTCCAACGCCACCAACACCGGTGACACCCTAAAATGCATCCTCCTCAACGTAAGCTCCATACGCAAGCATGCCATGGAAATATGGAACCTACTCGACTCCCTCTCGCCCAACATTGCCTTCTTTACAGAGACCAGGACCAATGCATCCTCAGCCCCTTACTTCAACACCGCCATCCTGGATGGATACAAGATTCAGAGGAAAGACAGCACCAACCACCCTGGAGTGGTTCTTGTCATCGCCCACAGGAGCACCCTCCCCCTCACCACCTCCAGCGAAACCTTCCCTTCCGCCGAACACCTTCACTTCCAAATCCAGACCACCCCCAAATCCACACTCCGAGGAATCCTCATCTATAGACCCCCTGCCCACTGAACACCCTTTGGCACCACCATCACTGACTTCATCGCACCCCACACTATCGCTTCCACCAACTACATACTCATTGGAGACCTGAACGTTCACCTCGACAACCCCAGCGACCCCAACTCCACCATCCTTCATGACAACCTCGCCAGCATAGGACTGAAACAACTTGTCAACACACCAACCCACAGAGCAGGACACAACCTCGACCCTATCTTTGCGGCAGTAAAAAGCATCCATTTCAGCCACACAACGCAACCACCATGGACCAACCACCACTGCGTACACTTTGCCTTTGACAAACCCAAGGCACCCAAACCAGCCCCATGCCCACCATGAAGGAACTGGAACAAGGTTACCGATGAACAACTCAACTCAACCCTCACCCGACACAATCGCACCTGGGCATCCGTCGCAAACAAAGCAGCCAGAGAACTACATACCTGGATCTCCAACTGCGCAGATAAGCTCACCCGCTACGCAATCCTGACATACAACGTCCCAGGAAAGTCGCCTGGTTCACCACCGCTCTTCAAGAAACCAGGCCCACCTGCAGACACCTGGAGAAGAACTGGAGAAACACCAAGGCACCCAAAAACCACACCACCTACAAGGAAGTCATTACGGACTACTGTCACAATGTCACTCACCGGAACCCTTTTGCATTAATACACCACCTAAGGCTGTTTGAGAGGCATCCGCCTCCACAAAGAATGGACTATCTTCACTGATACTGGGGTGGGCCAATTCAAGATTGCTTCCACCTTTTTTGGATCCATGGTTATGCCCTCAGGAGAGAGCCAATAACCAAGAAACTCAACTTTTGAAGTGTTAAAAACACATTTCTCCAATTTAACAAATAAAGAATTATCCCGTAATCTATTTAGAACAGCACGGACATGTTTTGTTTTTCCTTTGCGTTTTTGGAAAATATCAGAAGGTCATCGATGTAGACAATGACACAAATGTCCAAAAGATCACGCAAGACTTCATTAATAAAATACTGAATGGCGGCTGGAGCATTGCAAAGACCAAAAGGCATCACAGTGTACTGGAATAGGCCAAATTTAGTACGGAAGGCTGTTTTCCACTCATCGCCTTCCTTAATGCGAACAAGGTGATAAGCCGGCCGTAAGTCCAACTTGGTATAGATACTCGAGCCCTTCACTTGATTTAATAAAACTGGAATCAAAGGTAATGGTTACCTGTTTTTGATCGTAGCTTTATTTACGGCGCAATATTCGATGCATGCCCTCAAATCGCCAGACTTCTTAGCCAGGAAGAAGAGTGGCGATGAGACAGGCGAAGTTGAATGGCGAATGAAGCCTATTTCCAACAGTTCGTCTAAGTATGATCTTAAGTACTGGTTTTCTGACTCAGTTAGAGTATAAATCCTGCTACAAGGTAGGGTGGCTCCAGGAATTAAATCTATTCTATAATCGAAGACTCTGTGTGGTGGTAGTTTGGTTGCCCTGACTGGATCGAATACGTCAGAATACTCTTGGTATTCTTCAGGAATACAGGGGGTTTCTTGATTTGATGCTGCGCAAAAGAGAGGCATTACTGGGTCTTTAGTTTCTTGGTAACAATGGACTTAACAATGAGACGAATCCAAGGTCACAGTGCGTTTAATCCAATCAATCTTTGGATTGTGTAACTCTAGCCATGGAACCTCAAGAATCACCCCAAAGGTTGGAGTGTCGATGAGATCAAAAACAACAGTCTCGGTAGGTCCATTATCTGCCACTATAGTTAAAGGAGTTGTGTGGAATCTGATTAGACCCGAAGATAAGGCTGATCCGTCTACAGCTCGGACTGGCTCAGGTTCTTTTTTAGATATTTGAGTTAAATGTAATTTTCTGGCAAACTCTAGATCAAAAAAGTTGCCAGTAGCTCCTGAATCTAAAAGAACAGGTATACTATGTCTTTGTTGGTTGGTTAAAATAAAGGTCAGACGTACAGTGAAATGTCTAGGAGTTCGGTTAATTACGTTTGTTGCATATTGTGAGATCTGCTGAAAAAACGATCTCTACTTTCCTCGAGAAACTTAGTTTTCCTCTTTCTTAGGTAAGTAAGGTAAATCGCTAACCACTTTTTTTTTTTTTAGGTTTTACAGGACATTCCCTAGCAAAATGACCTGCCTTGCCACAATACAGACATAAATTACCTTTCCGTCTTAGTTCCTTTTCTTCTACAGAAAGTGGTCCTTTTAATCCACCAATTTACATAGGTTCCACATGTGAGTTTTTATCCTTTTCCTCTGTTTCTCTCTTGTTTATCTTAAAATGCAGATGTCTGATATCACCTTTAGGTCTTTCTGACTTTCGCTCCCCCAGTCTGTGATCAAGTTAAACCACCAGGTCTAAAACTCGGTTTAATCTTCAGGTAAATTAACAATATGTGCTAGAGAATCCTTCAGGTCCTCTCTACGACCTCTATAAAATAGTGATATCCTTTTTTCTTCAGGCCAATGTGTTTCTGCCAACAATTTCTGCCAACAATCTATTAAAGTTTGTTACATAGGTTAATAAGTCCTTGGTTCCTTGACGTAGATTCAAAAGTTCATTATCAGAAGCTTGAATGAAAACATGCTTAGCGAACGGATTAGACATAGCTGTTTTAAACGCTACTAAATTATGAAATGGAGGATCATTGGAGTCAACTAGAGGCATAGCCCAATTAGCTGCTACACCTCCTAGATAAGAGATAATGAAGGCCACCCTGGATGTATCATACAAAAATACCTCGGGTTTACACATAAAATGTAAGTGGCACTGACTCATGGACGTCGAATAACAACTACTTTCTCCAGTCAATCTTTCAGAGTTAGCAAGAGGGGAGGTAATAGGCGTAATCACCGTAACCTGCAATGGTTGTTCAGTGCTTTGGCCCGAAGTAGTTCTTGAGGAAAAAGTTGCAGAACCAAACGTTAGGGGGATGGGAGGGGTGAGAATTGGTTTTTCTGTCTTTTTCTGTCTTCCCTAATGGATCTCTCCAGTTAGTGAAACCCGACCTTGGGGCCGATTAGGATTGCGGTGAATCCGCATCCTCCGGGCCGGCGGTGAGGATGCGGATTTACTGCTGCTGTCGTGTTCTAATCTAGGACCCCGATCAATACTGTGACCTTGTGCCCCTATACGGCTATAATCCATTCATACCCCTATAATGGCATAAACGATCAGAGCCATATTTTCAGCCATATTTCTGAAACTCGCCTCTGCAGCTCATTACAGTAGATGACACAGCAGAAGCCACTATCTTAGATTCCTAGATTACACTCCGAGTTCTTCAACAAGATAAAACCCAGCAACCTGGGAAAGCCCCGCTTGCTATGTTTTGATTAGTAATAGAACTCTAATGAGCACTGAAAGGACAATCACTTCCTAGTGACATCCTTATTGACGTCTTATGTCCAAAAACTTACGTCAAACAAGGCACCTTTCAGGTATAAATATTACCAACGTTGCCTTAAGCAAGCGCGACGTCGATAACGACGGTGTGGTGAATACAGGAGCAGAACAGCTGTCCCTTGCAGAGCCCAGCAGATGCAAGCAGCCCACGGACACTGCCCCTCCTCCTCCTTGACGCGCTGAGAGAGACGCTGTTTTTTCTCTTGCCGAGAAAATCCAGCTCCGGCGTTTCCAGCCTACTCTTGCGAGTGACTGGAATATCGAGTCCTGAAAGGAGATACAAGACCTCCAACATTCTATTCCAGAGGTATGGTGTTGACTAAACCCTTAGAGAGAATTCTTGAAGCAAACTCTTGGCAAAACCAACTTAACTACACTGCTACTTACGTACTCCCTCCCAAGTATTAGGCTTAGGTCAGGTACACTGGGGTAGGCGTAGTTAGAAGCACCAGTTGAGTACGTTAGTCAAACGTATATATGAATGTATATATTTTATTCATTTTAATCATTGTATGGCTAAGAAACCATATCAATGCTTTTACAGTATTATTTTGCAAACCTCCTTTTACTGTACGCACTTTTTATAATAACAAGTCTTGCAATTGTGGCAATTCATTTCTCTTGCATGAGAAGAAAGACTGTTCAATAAATAATACCTTTTATTGAAAACGCCTGTCTCTCTATTCTCTGCATCTTGGTGAAAGTAATCTGCACAACTGACTGAGTGAAATAGCTGTCTATTGTTTCACACGACTCTAGAGATTGACTCTTATTCTAAGGAGCAAAGTTGTCATGTTTATGCGGTTGTTGGAAAACTGAATCCCTTCTTGTCTGAGCCAGGGAAGCTGATCACTTCCTATTCAGTCAAGAAAGTTTCCAGTGACCTCTGAGCTAGTTGGTACAAACCCAATTAAGTTTAGCATAGTCAGTAGAGACCTGGAAGACCGCACTTCTACGTCTACACTGCTGTTTATGTTATTCCAATGCGCAGGGTCTATAGGGAAAATAGGAACTACACTACACTGCGGGGACAGAAAAGACCCCCCGCCAGATTAGGATGGCAGGGGGGTCGGGTAGACCGTCCGCAGCTTTTCCGCTGCGGGAAAGCTCTAATATGGTGGCGGTGTCTATCAAACACCGCCAGCCATATTAGGATGCATGGGGCAACATGCTTTTCCACGGCGGCTTTTCCGCCATGGAAAAGCATGTGGTCTTTTCTGTTTGGGGGCCTGTTGCGGGTCCCTAGGGTGTCAGGGGGTGGGGGGTGCACATGGGGGGTACCTATGGTACCCCCGGCATTTGCTTGCACATAGGTGGCAGGCACCGCGCGGTGCCTGCCACCTTGTTCATGCAAATGCACTGCATGTATTTTTAGCATTGCGGCGGGTGCTGCTTGAAGCAGCACCCGCCGCAATGTTAAAAATACAGGATGTGACCGCCAGGGTGGCAGTAACATCCTAATTTGCACGGAGGGACCGCCGCTGCCCCTGCGGACGGTTCCTCCACCTCTGGGGTGGCGGACGGACGCAGATCCGTCCGCCATCATAATGACCCCCCTTGTTCTATCTAATTCCTGTCTTAGAGTCTGATTCTCCACCCGCAATTCCTTAATTTCCTCATTTAACTTATGCACCAATTGCGTTAACTGTTCAGTATCCATAGTTTGCTAAATTCAACACCAAGGAGAAAACAAGGAAGAAGTGAGGCCTCGTTTTCTGTCACGATGTCACTCACTGGAACCTCTCGGTTTGTTTCCTTCTTGGTGCTGCACTGTCCCAAATTCTTCCGGAATCAAACAAGCCTGACAAAATCATATAAATCCTTGTCGAACTAATTGATCCCTGGGGGAAAGGGGAATTGGAATGAGAAAACAAGACAAAACACTGGACTCCGCCTTCAAGGAAGTCGTGTGGTTGTTTCTCAGTTGAAGTGACTCTGGGTTCTTCTCTTGATTGTCTTTAAATAGGAACAAAAAATCATGAATATTTGAAAATACAGTGACTTTTCCTTATGGCAATAAAATATCGCAGCTTATAGCCCACCTAATTGAAGAGGAACCCATGCACACACCTCTTTAGATATAGGTTTTGTGTATCCTCATGAGCCTTTAGCTTTGTAGAGAACAAACAATTAGTTATAGCAGCTAACTAATCCACAAATCACTATTCATGCGGTTAATGGGTTAATAGTGTTAGCAGTTATTATTCAACATTAACCCTACCTTGGCCCTCTGAGTTGACTTGTCCAAAAAGGGGTTTCTAGAAACATAAACAGAAGAGAAAAAAAACACAGAGCAGAATGCACATTTATGCACAATGAATCTCTTCTTCTTCAGAAACCTTCACACGTACATAATTTAACATAGACATGAGCTTCTTTATCTTTGCTCAGTTATTAAACTTAAACACTCCAAGAGTTGCTCCAGATTATTTGTTTTCAACAATCTGGGTCCTGAAAACAGGTCCGTTGCAATACTGTGTCGCTTCCATTAAAATAAGGTACTAAAATAATTGTCTTTCACTTGCTAAATGTCCAAAGTCTCTTTTTCTTAAACACGATGTATTTCAGGATTTATTTAACACTAGCACGATGTAGCACGATGCAGTTTTATTCCTTGAAAGTTTTAAGGTTAAAAATGAACTTACCAATGTCTTTTTAAACTTGTGCTGTCAATGCGTTCTATTTACCAGGTGCTGGGCTTGAATCCGGCTCACTCGTGGTTTTCTTTCTGTTCCTCTGCAGGATTAGTGTAAAGACCCAGGAAAACATCAGCCCCATCACCGGAAGGACTCGAGGGAAGAGAAGGACGGGGAATCCAAGATGAGGACTGGGGAAAGAAGCTGGTTCCGTGGCGGCTCTTCTGTGAATCAGGTAAGTTCAGAAGGGACAAAGGGCCCGATGTAGGTAAATCCTATTTACCGATTTTGAAATACCGAATTTTACCGATTCGGTATTTCAAAATCGGTAAATGGGATGTAGGTCCCAACATCTGGATTCGTTACCGAATCCTTAACAATTCTTTAATTACCGATTCGGTAAATACCGAATCGGTAATGCCCATTCATTCCTATGGGCTTTGAAGCCCATAGGAATGATTAGGCATTACCGATTCGGTATTTACCAAATCGGTAATTAAAGAATTCACAAGGGTGCAGGGGGTGTCACTTTGACACCCTCTAGCACCCCAAAAACGGGCATGTGTGCAATGTGGCACACAGACATGCCCTAAGGGCACGTCTGTCTGTCACATGGCACATGTGTAAATGCACAGATGTGCATGTACACAGGAATCAGTATTTTACCATGGATTTGTATTCCATGGTAAAATACCGATTCTGTAAGCCATGTGCCAATAGAAAATTGGCTACCCACATAGCATTTTCGGTAATTTTACCGAATCGGTAAATATTACCGAATCGGTAAATATTACCGATTCGGTAATTATTACCGAATCGGTACTTATTACCGATTCGGTAATAATAACGATTCGGTAAAATTACCGAATATGTGCACCTACATCTCCCTAGCCCTTTACCGATCGAAAACGGCCGAAAATCGGTATTTTCGGCCGATTCCGATTGGTAAAGGGCTACCTACATCTGGCCCAAAGATCGGGTCCGGAGATTCCGATAATGACGCAATGAAGCGAAGCACCGTCTGGAAGCAGGTGCGGTGTTTATATAGCCAGACAGTGCACGAGCACTCCATTATGCCTGAGCTCTTCACGTGTTCCAACTGTGACAGTTCAACCACCTGCCCACGTGTATTTTAAACAGCCATGCAAGGAACCGCCTGGATTAATAACAAGCATTGCCACCTACAACTATGTTATTGAGTACTATTGCAACATATTTAGTAAAATATATATTCAAACACAACAAGGACATAGAATGATTCAGGTAGCTTTCTAGATCTCAACTCTGAACATAATGACAATAATAATCAGGTGATCAGGATCATCACCGAACCCTAACAACTACCACAACCAAATCAGAGCCACCAAGAGGAACTTCATCCACAACAAAATCCTGGCCAAATCCACCAACTCCAAGGAACTTTACGGCATCATTCAAGAATTCACCAACCCACGCAGTGAAGCCACAGACATCACCCCATACCAAGACCTCTGCAACAAGCTTGGAACCTACCTCCACCTCAAAATCAAAAACCTATATAACAACTTTGTTGACCACCCACAAGGCGCCATAGACGGCCCTCCGCCCCCTGAGACTCCAGCCGGCCCACCATCTCCAACTGGACCAATTACGGCTGAAGACACCGCCTCAACCCCCTCACATCTACCACAGAGCCATGGCTACCATCACACCGAACTACAAAGCACCATCGACACCACCTTCAAAACAGGAACCTCCCCAGATGACTGGAAGCGCACAGAAGTGAGACCCCTGCTCAAGAAGCCCACAGCTGACTCCACGGACCTCAAGAACCATCGCCCCATCTCGCTCCTCCCCTTCGCACGCAAAGATGCAGAGAAAACAGTCAACAGGGAACTGACACGTTTCATCGAAGAGAACGCCGGCCTCGACCTGTCCCAATCCAGATTCCGAAGCAACCACAGCACAGAGACAGCCCTACTCACCACCACAGACGACATCTGCACCCTCCTGTACCAAGGCCACTCCACAGCCCTCACCCTACTCGACCTATCAGCAGCCTTCATCACTGACTCCCACCACACACTAGTCAGTAGAATACATGACGCAGGCATACAAGAAACAGCCCTGGACTGGATCCGATCATTCCTCACCGGAAGAAGCCAAATGATCCAACTACCACCCTTCCCTCTCTGGCCCCACGACAATCACCTGCAGAGTCCCACAGGGATCATCACTGAGCCCGACACTCTTCAACATCTACATGGCTCCCCTCGCAGCCATCATCTGACAACACAGCCTCAACATCATATCCTATGCTGACGACACCCAGCTCATCCCCTACCTCACCAAAGCCCCACCACAGCTAAACTCAACTTCCAGGAAGGAATGCAAGACAACGCAATCTGGATGACCAACAGCTGCCTGAAGCTCAATGCTGAAAAGACATAAGTCCTCGTCTTCGGTACCACCCCTTCAGCATGAGAGGACACTTGGTGGCCTACCGCCCTCGGAAACCCACCAACCCCCTCAGACCATGTCAAGAACCTCGGCATCATACTCAACTCATCACTCACCATGAAACGCCAGGTCAACGCCTTCACCTCCAGCTGTTTCAACCCCCTCCGCAAGGCCTTCAAGTGGAGACCCCCGGAGTCAAGGAAGACAGTCACCCATGCACTCATCATCAGCAGAATGGACTAAGGAAACACACTCTACGCCAGCATCTACAAGTCCCTACTCCGCAAACTCCAGGCTATTCAGAACACCGCCGCCAGACTCGTCCTCTGCATCCACTGGCACAAACACATCACCCAGCACCTAGGTAGACTGCACTGGCTCCCGGTGGAGAACAGAGTCACCTTCAAAATCCTAACTCACGCCTACAAGTACCTACGCAACAACGGACCCAAATACCTCAACAACGGAATCAACTTCCACGTACCCAAAAGAAAACTACGAACCTCCAACCT
Source organism: Lissotriton vulgaris (assembly GCF_964263255.1). Taxonomy (NCBI): domain Eukaryota; kingdom Metazoa; phylum Chordata; class Amphibia; order Caudata; family Salamandridae; genus Lissotriton; species Lissotriton vulgaris. The sequence continues at coordinate 1,299,781,797 of NC_141687.1, forward strand.
CGTACTAGCCGAAACCCAGCGCATCCACAGAGCCAGAGCAGGTGGAAGATCCTTCTCCCACGTTGCAGCCAAGACATGGAACGACCTACCGGCAAACATCAGATGAGCCCCTTCCCTGAACTCCTTCAGGGAGACCCTCAAGACCTGGCTCTTCGGCTAGACAGTTCTAGGGCCCACCCCCATCGCCTTGAGACCCTCACGGTGAGTAGCGCCCTTTACAATGAACTGATTGATTGATTAATTGATCATCAGGCTACTGTCCCCAGGCAGGTGCCGGAAGAGAAAGGAAATAAACGTTATTACTTAGACATTAGAAAAGGATTAGACACAACACAAGACTTGTCTTAGATTAAGTATAAGGCACTCGAGACATTTCACAAAGACAATGGAACAATACATTGGCATAAAGGGGTAGGTAAAGTTTGATATTTACCCATGCACATGTGACAGAATAATGTATTACTGTGACTGCCCTCTATGCTTGCTTTGCAGACTGATCCGTTGAAGTCAATACCTAATCTGCATCTAAGGATGGAAGAGGACAAGTGTACCCTGATGCAAAGGATGCAGTAAAGGGTAATGAAAATCATTAGAACTATGAAAGTGTAACTGAAGTTAACTGATAGGAATGAACATATTGTTCTAGATGACAAATGTACATCAGATGTATGGCATATGCTTTTGGCATGCAAAAAATTACTAAATGGACAGATATTGTTATAAATGAGAATGGGGCACAATGATTTTTAAATGGTTGTAGATAATGGTATATGTATCAATTCCACCATACTTCCCTGACAAACTGAAGGGAGAGGGCCAAACTGCTTCTTTCAGGATGTCCCCTTATGTATCTTTTGGATGGGGCATAATGTGGACCACTGCAGCGGTATAGGAACTCAAACAGAGGAATTAAATATCTCAGAATAAAGGTATGAGGATATGGGAACATACTAACATTTTAAAGAAGATAATTATCCACTAAATTATTTGCTGCATGTCAGCTACTGGGAAAATATTGTCATTTATAGGCAGGCATTGATGAGACATGAAGGAGTGTTATGTACCTTGAAAAAGGTATAGCATACTATGACTGCCTATAGTGGGAATATGAGAGGATTGAGTGAACAACAGGGTATTACCAATAAAATATCACAAGTGAAGGTTGAATTGTGTGATATATGGGCAAGGAAATCAGACATATAAGTTCACACATTAGACCTGTTAATGAGGCAAAATGAACATACAACCTTCATTGCAATACAAAATTACATCTACACTATCCACAGACTTAGCAATAAAATACAATAATTTCACTCTTCTCAAATTGGAAAACACCTTGTCATGCTATTAAAAGGGACTCTGCTCTTTCTGCCCTGTAATAGGAGACACCGCTGCTGTTTTTCCCGGACTTTGGAGCTTCCTACCTAATTCACCGTGACCAGCTCGCCGGACCCGCTGCGCGGGTCCCGCAGCGCCTATCTACCGGCGGGAGCTGCTGGTGCTGCCGGACTCGGACCGTGCCTGAGGAGGACCTGGGGTGTGCGGTGAGGAGGCAGGGCTGCGAGCGTTGAAACAGGGACTCCATATCCCAGGAGTCCCTGTGTGTGCCCAACCTGTTCCACCTGGGCCGCTCTCCCTGCTTGCCCCGCCCCCCCCCCATTTGACCCCAATTTATCAGGTTAACCACCCCGCGGCGCGGGAGCGCCCGGGGCTGAGCCCGGGCAAAGGGCGGGCCCTCTGAGGCCCTCGTAGGCCAGCCTAGGCTGGGCTGGGCCTACCCTCTTTCGCCTGCTTTGTACTGAATTCTGGACCTTGATACAGGTGACGGACTTGGCATCACCGGCTATGGAGGGAATTACTGTGAAGGTGGTGGGAGCCAGAAATGGGACTCTGGACAATTCTTTTTCTAGGGCACCGGGTGATGGGGATAAGGAAACCTCTCTGGCTGAGCGCAGGGCTGAGCGTCGTCGCTCTATTGAGAACATGAAAAATAGGCCCTTCACAGACATCATCCCCCATCCTGTCACCCAAGAGGGAGGCTCAGCAAACACTAGTGAGGAACTATTATCTCAGGATGGCGTCCCTCTTTTATTGCGGGGCTGTATTCCCAACCCCTGTTTGCTTATTGACCAGGTTTCTAGTGCCTCCCCCTCCCCAGTTCCAGTTGCACGGCTGTTGATCTAACCACTCAGATCCCCACTGCAGTAAAGCCAAGGAAAATGAAGCTGAAGCAAGTAGTTGTGGCAGAGATGCATGGCCCACCTCCAAATAAGAGAAGAAGGAAGCTGCGGGAAGGGCAGGGTAAAACCAAAACCCCCCACTCCGATTTCGGGAAAGCTTCTAAGCCCCCTCCCATCCCTGATGGGGCAATAGTGGAGGTGCATGAAGCTCCTTCTGTCAGGGGTACCAACATCACTGACCATGACAATGCTCCTGGGGATATACTATCGAATGCATTACCCCCGTTACTTCTTTAGGGAATCTGGAATTTTTACTTAGGTCACTGCTCCTGCCCATCAGTGAGAGCATAAAGAAAGTGGAGATTAGACTCACCATCTTGGAGGCAGCCATAAGTAGTATGAAAACCTCGGCTATTATCCGAGGCAGACCCGCTGAGTCTAACCTTCCCTCTAATCCTCTTCTTAACTCTCAAACCCTTCCAGCTAACTTAGGACCTCCCTTGGTGATTACTGCTGCTCCCCCTCTGCAACCTCTTATGGCCAACCTAGCCCTGATACAACATAGCAAACCTATTATTCCATCTTTGCAACCAGTAGGCCCAGTCCACCCTTCGACCACTTCCAATGGGGCTATATCCAATGACTATATTGCTCCCCCACCCACAGAGAAGCCTGCCCCTAGACCACGTAGACCCGATCTGCCCCCTGAGGCCAATCGCTTCATGGTAGTTATGGCTGGTGTCCCCCCTCTTGAGGTGGGCGAAGGCGAGAACTTTCACTCACTTAAAAGTAAAGTCATTAAATGGTTGAACTGGAACAGACCCCTCCCGGCCCATTTTAAAAATGAAATTATCATGGTGCGACGGGTACCCTGGCTGGGTAAAACCAGAAAATCTATAACTGGGAATTGTATTACGGTGAGTTTTCGAGATCCTAGGACGGTTCAACACATATGTGCCGGGTTTAATAGATCTCTTGACTCCACCATTCAGACATTGTCAGTGTATTTCTTCTTCCCCCCTACCCATACGCACCATGGCCAAGTCCTAGGTAATTGGACGAGGGTTGAGTGGAGGGGTAAATATCGTGGGTATGAAGCAAGACCGGTCTTTCTGCCCCCGGAGACCCCATTTTATGATTATAACCGATTCAACCGTCTTAACGGGCTGGACGGTGTTGACTGACTGCCCCCAGCTTTAGTTCCCACCCCCCTCATTACTGGCAATGGTCTAGTTGTAACATTAGATACCAGTTCTTCTTTCATTCCCCCACCTGTAATGCCTCCTACTATTGTCCCGGTTTACTCACCCTCTCAGGGAATAGGAACCATCGATAATAATTTAGTTGCAGATATGGGCCAATGCATAGTAGCTGTAACATCTCCCATTTCTACACTGGTGCATATACACTCGCAGGGAGCTAATTTACCTGTCCCTGCCGTTTCTCCTGCTATGATGATTCCCCCAGTTGCCAACAAGCACCCAATTTCCAATGTACCCGTGACTATTGAATCATCCCCCTGTTTCCCTGGTCTTGAATTTGCCAGTTGGAATGTTGCAGGTTGGAGTCGGCAAATGTCGTCCTTGGGCTGGAGTGAAGTCCTTTCTGATTTTGATGTTTTATGTCTACAAGAGACATGGGTAATTACTGATATTAACCTTGATGGATTTGTGTCTTATAACAACCCGGCACAAAGGTCTAATATGGGTAGGGCCAAAGGGGGGCTAGTAATTTTACTTTCTGTGAATTTCCTTGTTTGTATGAAATCACATCAGTCTGTGGGTCACCATTCACAAATTTTAATTTTAGAACATGTAAGGGGCCATGTAATTATGCTGATTAACCACTATAACAACTTGTTTGATGCTTCTAATACTAGTGTGGTGGAGTAGTTGGGTTTAGCCATGAGTAACATTCGCAAGGGCATTCATAAACCTTTTGATATCATCTCGGGAGGGGATTTTAATATTCGTACCTGTCCTCATTCATTCGCCAGAATTTGTGGCTATGATGGGGATAATGGGGAAAACCGGGCACATTTTATTCATTCACCCTATGGTGATTCCCTTAATTTTTTTATGTTAAATATGGACCTTATGATTCACCCTCCAGCTGCAGATGCTGATGGTAACTCTGTCCCAACCTTTGTAGGTTTGAATTCGGCCTCTGTTATCGATCATTTATTGGTTTCTACACATCTTGTCCCTTTTTGTACGGTTCCCATTGTTGCCGACTTTGGAAGTAGCGACCATAATGCTATTACCATGTCGATTTCTGTCTGGGGGCTACCAGTTAACACTCATCGCTTGATAATCGAAGATGTAACCCCCTGTAGACAGAATGGTATCTGTATTAAGTGGTTTATGGGTAACTCTGAGAAGTTGCAGCTTAAAATCATAGATGCAAGGTTCGCTGCAATATATAAATGTTTGGATCCAGAGGCACCCCTTGAGTGTATTATAGTTGATTTTGTGGAGTTAGGCACAGTTATAAAAAGATGTCTTACCATTACCAAAGGCCAAATCAAGAAGGAAAATGTGGGTTGGTTTGATAGTATGTGCACTAAATCTCTACGGGAACTTAAGCAGGCACTCACTAAACAACCCAGAGACAGGGAGGCTATTATATCCCTTAGACTGACTTATAAAAGCCATCTTATACGCAGGAAACAAGAGCTAAGGGAACAAGCTTGGGATGCTCTTAATAAAGCAGCTATATTGCAGGATTGTAGACTCTTTTGGACCACGGTTAATAGCGCCTTTCTTGTAAAAGAAGACTTCCCTGTATTGTCAGCCCAGGTTAGTGAAGCAAACTGGGTTGCACACTTTTCTGGAATTTTTAATCCGACTGGGGAGGATTGCGCCAGTTTTTCCCCTCCTATGTTCGAAACAAAATTATCCTTGGACATTACACTACAAGAAGTGGATACTGCTATTAGTCAGAGTAAAGGGGGAAAGGCTCCGGGACCTGACGGGGTCCCGGTTGACCTGTATAAATCCAACCCGACACTTTGGAGTCCACTCTTAACACAGGTGTTTAACGCTTCAGTCATGGAGAGTACACCACCTACCTGGAGCGAATCCATAATCCTACCCATCTACAAGAAGGGAGATAGAGGAGAGGCCAAGAACTACCGCCCTATCTCCCTTCTGTATTCCTCCCTTAAGATTATGAGTAGGGTTCTCCTGATGCGTTTGGAGGAATGGGCGGAGGAAAATAAAATTCTGGCCGAGTCCCAATATGTCTTCCGCAAAGGCCTTGGGACAACAGAGCAGTGTATCAATCTCGACCTCCTTATCTGAAAATACACGAAAGCGAAACAGGGCTCTCTATTTCTCTGTTTCGCTGATCTTTCGAGTGCCTTTGATTTAGTGGACCATACTTTGTTATGGTCCACTTTACTGGACATGGGAGCCCCCCCAGCAATTATATACTTCCTGGCCAGACTCTACAATAAGTTATCGGCTCAGATCCGTTATGGCCAGGCAGGTGAATGCACTGGGAAAATTAGGGTTAAGTCAGGCATAAGACAAGGCTGTGTGCTGGCCCCTCTGCATTTTTCCCTTTTTATAAATTCTTTATTTTTTTTTTTTATTTTTTTTTTTATTGAGCAAACTTTAGATATACAACAGTAATCATATATAGTATAAATATTCTAGTATACATAGTAGATTTTTTTCCCCAAATTATACAGGAACGCATAAAAGGGCTTAACATAATACAATAAATGCAATTAATAGTACCGATTATTTTTTTGTTGTATGTGACAGATATAATAATATATTGATGATGGAAAAGGGCATTGCTTTGGAATAGATATTCGACATGAAATATAACCTCATTGTCTTACTCCATACTTCTGTATAGAATTGACAACTATTTCTACATAGTTCAAGTAGTTTTAGTGTCAGACCCTTTGCTGATTATACCAACTAGCTACGGGAGCCCAGATCAATTCCCCTTTAGCTCTAGATCTTTTCCCTCTAGTTTAATATATTGCTATTTCTAGTTTGTATATAGCCAGGAGTCTATTTATCCATCCCTGAAATGTAGGGGCCTCTGTGTCCTTCCAGCGGGCTGCTAACATAATTCTGTATATAGCTGTGCATAAGTAAGTCGTATATATTTCTGAATTATTGAGTTCTAGAGAACTATCAAAACCCAACATAAACAAAGGTGATGATGTTTGAATCTCCCGGCCAAAAATTTCGACCCAGTATTTACCTATACTTTCTTTTAGTTGTTCGAGTTTCGGGCAGTCATAGAACATATGTATTAAATCTGCGGGGCCGAGTGCACATCTAGGACATTTGTCATGACTAGCCTTACCCCATGAGAATAATTTAAATGGTGTATAGTATAAGTTACATATCGTTTTATATATTTGGGCTTTTAGATTACTTGCAAGTATAACTTTAGAAGATAATTGTAGCACCATATCTATATCCACATTGGAGTTATTTAATTTATTAGCCCAGCTTTCCTCTATTTTCTCTAAATCATCTGGGTGGTTGTTTAAGAGGATCCCGTAGATATCGCTAATTCTGACCGATAGTTTTTGCATCAGGTCTAGTAATGGTGACGACTGTAACTTTAAATTTGTGGCGTATTGTCTGAGCGATGTGGAAATTTGAATGAATTTAAAGTAGTCTGCGGGGTAAATCTGATATTTGAGGCGCAGCTCATCGAAAGTTGTTCTACCGTCTGAGTTTAGGAAATCGCCCATAGTGACGATGCCTAAGTTTTCCCAGCGTTTAGTGGTGTTGTCGTTAAGATATTGCGGGATTATAGAGCTGGGCCATAAGGGTGTATGTTTGGTATACTTAGGTATTGATAGTACTCTAGCGACTCTGGTCCATATTTTGAATGCGTCTGTCACTATTTTAAATTTAATCTTTTTATAGTATGACGGTTCGATTTGTCTTAGCAGTAGTCCTCGTGCTGTATTTCCTAATGTGAGTTCATAAATAGAGGGGATGTCATGAAGAGGTCTTGTTTGATCTGGAGTTTTAGATGTGATTAAGAAGGTCATCTGCTGTGAAATGGCAGCCCACATGTAGTAGGTTACATTTGGGACTGCTAACCCGCCACGGGATGTTGGTAGCACTAATTTGGTTATGGCCTGTCTTGTCTTCCCATAGTTCCAAATAAATGATGTTATTACTTGGCCTATCTTCTTTATATAGGTGTTGTCGATAAGGAAAGGGATTGCTCGAAATAGATATAATAGTTTTGGGAATATTGTCATTTTAATATAGTTAGATTAACAATTATGGATAATTGAAGGTTATTAACTCTGACAAGATCTTTTTTTATTTTTGTAATTACGGGATCATAGTTAAGTGTAATCATTTCATTAGTATTAGGTGAAATATTAACCCCTAAATATTTTGCGTTTCCAACTCTGTATTGACTTGTGTATGGTGTATTGTCGGTACAGACTACCATTGTTTTGTCTTGATTTAATGAGTACCCTGAGTACTGCCCAAATATTCTAGTGACTACTCCTATTTCATCTATAGCCTCAGTAGGATTAGTTGTTAGAATCGCTACGTCATCGGCATAGGCAAGTATTTTAGTATTATATATTCTAGTTTTGACTGGACTTATCACTGTTGATGTTAATAGTTTGATGATTAAGGGGTTAATATATAATGCAAATAAAAGTGGTGACCACGGACACCCTTGTCGGGTCCCTCTCTGAATGTTTATACTTTCAGACTCGCTACCTCCAGTCAAGACTTTGGCTTTAGGTTCTACGTATAAGGCTTTCACTGATTTTATGAACCCCGGGCCGATATTGTTGAGGGCTAAAAGCTCCCATAAATACTGCCAAGAGACCCGGTCAAAAGCCTTTTCGGCGTCTAATAAAATCAGGGACATTTGACCTTGCTCTATCTTCATTATATCAAAGAGTGTTATTACTCGGCGTATATGGTCGGTGGTGCTTTTGCCTGGTATAAACCCGTGTTGCCAGGGAGACACTAACTGTTCAATGTATTTGCCAAGTCTGTTAGCGAAAATTTTTGCATGGGTTTTAGAATCTGAATTAATCAGCGAGATAGGTCTATATGATGTGGTTAATTCAGGGGGTTTGTCCTTTTTCCTAAAAACTGCTATGTTTGTTTGTCTCCATGATTCTGGAGATTTTCCATGCCATTGGATGCCTAAGAATAAGTCGTGTAGAAATGGAGCTATGGTCTTACCTAGTATTTTATATAAGTCTAAAGGTATTTTGTCAGGCCCTGCTGCCTTCCCTGCGGCTAGTTCTGCTATTGCCAGCTCAACCTCTGTTTTAGTAATCTCTTTCTCTAATTCTTTCCGTGCGTCATCGTCAACAGTTTGTAACATATTAGTTTCGCTAAGCCAGTTAACTAAGAACTCCTTAGTCTCATGAGCCGTATGTTCATCCTCGTTCTGATATAGTTTTTGGTAGTATTCTTTAAAGCAGTTAGCAATTTCTTTTTGAGTGGTAAATTCATGACCGCAATATTCAATACTTTTTATTGTGTTATGGGATTTAGTCTGTCGTGTTTTTAGGGCAAGATGTTTCCCAACATTTTCCCCTACCTCGTAGGATTTGTTTCGGTGAGCTTGGAGAATTTCAGCGGCTTTAACAGCTAGTTCATTATTTAACTCTGCCTTGAGCACTAGGATCTTTCTTAGGGTATCCTCGGCATGTTCACCATGTTGTATTTGATTAGCGTGTTTGCATTCTAGGTGTGTTAATTCATTTATTGGTTGATTATGAGTTTTCGTTCGTTCTTTCTTACGGGTGGCAACGAATGTGGCAGTTTCCCCCCTTAATGCAGCCTTATAGCTGTCCCAAACGCTGAAGCGTGAAGCACTATATTGATTTGCGTCAAAAAATTATTTTGTCCATTGAGCTATGTAAGTTATATATTCCTGATTAACTAATAATTTCCTATCAAATGTCCATTGTGTGTGGGCCCGATTATATCCCGGTACTTCCATTGTAATGTAGATAGCATTATGATCGGAGATTGTCTTCGGGTCTTTAAAGATCAGGGCATTCAGAGCAATATCTGGAGTTGCAAAGAAATAATCAATGCGGACATATTTCCGATGTGGGTAAGAAAAAAAGGTGTATCCGGGATCTTTACCCTTTTTTAGCAGCCATATATCCTGGAGGTTGTGGGTCTGAATTAGATTCAATACCGCTCTGAACACTCTGGGCTTCCGACCCGAATACGTGTATTGGTTCTGAAGGGACAGGTTTTGATTAAATGTCAAATTAAAATCGCCACAGAAAATCAGGGTGCTTGGCCATGATGCTAATTCCGATTCCATTTCAACAAATAGTGTGGGGTCGTCAAGATTAGGGCCATAGATTGAACAAATTGTGATACCCAAATCTAATTGGACAATGACCCACCGTCCGTGGTCATCGTTTTTTTTGCGTACCGGGCTGCCTAACCTAGTTCTAGCTAAAATTATGACTCCCCTAGTTCTTGTGGTTTGGGTTGTTGTGATTAGTATGTGGTAGCCAGGTATTTTTAATTGTTTAATCTCTCCTATTGGAATATGGGTTTCTTGTAAGCAGATGATATCACAAGAACTATGGGCAATTATTTGACAAAATTGGGCTCTCTTACCTTTATCGTTTAAACCTGCCACATTCCAACATCCTATGTTTAACCTACCCATTTGGTTGTACTATTTTTGGATCAATATTTATCAGCCTGCGTTCCCTCTTAAGTATCAATTTGCTCATTTTTTTGTTTTTTTGCTCGCCCCCCCCACACCGAGTGCACCATGTGCGCCCTGTTTCCCACCCCCCACCCTCCTTTCTCCTCTCCTTCCTCCCCACCCCTTGCCCTCCCAGAACAGGCGTTGAGACTCCATCAGAGTTTACAGTGATGGATTTAGCCTACTCCAAACAGGACTAGTGCAGCATGCATTTTAAAGTGCGGTAAATGACAATTACCGGAGACAAATAGAAAGCAATAAAACATGTTGTGAGATATATTTAAAGTAGAAAAGATAAGAAACATATAGAAGTGAGGAGAAATAGAAAGATCAGTAATTGAAGATTAAAGATAAGATAATGTCTGATCAGTTTCTTATTTTCCTATTTTCAAGTGTCGCAGCTTATATTCAAATACATAGACATAAATTAATATATATTAGTCTGTGTAAAGATCAGTGGTCTAAGTGTAATTCCATCTCAAATCTAAATCAGCTGCCTCCCCAGCCTACTCTCATATGAGTCTAGTTGTTCTTTCATAAACTCTCTAGATATTCCTTGGCCTTAACCTCGGATGTAAAAAATGTTGTTTGTCCCATATATATCACTTTTAGCTTTGCTGGATTGTTCAAATATACTGTTGCCTTCTTCTCTTGAAAGGGTTTGATGAGTTGCCTGAGTCGCCACCTCCTTTCGACGGTCCAATGGCAAAAGTCAGGGCGCACGAAGTATGATATTGAGTCCTTTTTGCGGTGTTTATCAGGAGTAACTTTCTCCGCAATGGCTTGGCGAAGTAGGAAATTTCCGAAATATACCAGAATCGCACGTGGATATTTACCTGTAGGTGCCGTGGGTTATAAAGATATTGGGACCCTATGTGCTCTCTGCACCTCGTATCCCCAATCCCAGGTATTTAATTCAGGCAGGGTATCATGGAATAATTGCGTTATAAAGGTGCGGCAGTCCTCGCCTTCCATTTTTTCTGGAATTCCCAGTACTCGTAAGTTGTTTCTGCGCAGTCTATTTTCATAGTCTTCGAGCTTCCATCTTATGTCATGAACCTGTGCTTCGGTGGCTTCAAGTCGTTCATTTGTAGCTGCAGCCTCTGTCTCATTAACCACAATACGGTCCTCTATGTCATTTAACCTTTCAGTAAATGCACCCATGGTTTTAGACAGTTTGCGAACCACTCCTTGAACCTTTTGTAATCCAGCCCGAGCTTTGCGGCTGTCTTTAGAAGTTTCTTCCCAATGTGATGCTATAGCCTGTAACACTGTCTCCATTACTTGTGTTAAAGTAGTTCCTGAGGCCTCAAGAGTTTCTTTATTCAAATTTTGATCTGAGGTTGGCCTTTGGGATCTTGGATTAGGAGTATGACTTTGGTTCAATGCAAGAACTGTTGGGGTGTAATCCCACGATAACTCGTTGGCACCATGGTGCCCAGTTTTTTTCCTTTTTAGTATTGTTCTTTTTTTGTCGCGTTGTTCTTTTGGTGGATTAGGTTCGAAATCTGAGCTTAGGTTAGAGTCTGATTCGTTCTACAGGTCATCAGCTACATCTAGTTCATCAGTATCTCCTGACCAGCTAATATCCTCGGAAAAAGAGTAGAAATCAGTTATATCTTTATCAGTCTCTAGTATCTCGATAGCATCAACGGGGTGCAGGTCTATTGTAGAACTGGTTTGTGGTATTTCTAAGTCGGGTTTAGATGTCTCCGTGGGTTTTAGGGTCTTCCCTTCCCTTCTCTCAAGTCCTTTGCTGACCCCACCTTGTGATATGTGGGTTGCGTTAGTGGGTGATTTTAGTTGTATATCAGTTGTCTCACTCTCAGGTAAGGGATCGGTGAGTATCTCCATGTTGCTTTGGAGGTTCACAGAAGGGGCCTGATCAACAGTCTCACTACTCGTACTGCTTTCAATGTAAGTTGTGGTAGGAGTTATATTTTCCTGCTGATTGACATGTTGTTTAATGTTCTTAGTCATAGATACACTTTTTACATTGCAATTGTTATTACTGCCCACCTCTTGATTTACAAGGCTATTTTTATCCACAGAGTTCTCGTTAGGGTTATCTCTGTCCGCCCGGCTGTTGATACCAGAATTGGGAGATGCAGAAATAGAGGGGATAAGGTGGCTTACCTGCCCGACAATAAGACTGGGTCTCTCAGATACACCACTGGACACAGAAACAGTCTCTCGACTTGGCTCCAGCTGCTTCGCTTGCGCTTCCTGTGCCCCCGTCTGGCTTAGTACATCATTATCATCAGCCAGTGTTGATGCCGCGGGGTTTGTCACACCCGTTATTTCTATTGCTGCATTGTCACTTCCTTTAACCCCAATATTTACTGAGATACTGCCCCCTTCGATGGAGGGAGCGACTTGTTGTTTTTCAGTATTCTGAAGTGTGTCTTTCGCCATCGTTCTTTGATTAGCGGCACGAAGCATTGTAGCCACTGTTGTAATATTTGCTGAGGCATTCTTAGCTGGCTGGGACATTAATGGTGTTTTGCTAGAGGAGACCACCCTCCGGGCCGGTGTTTTCTCCACTGTTTTCTCGAGCACCGTTGCTGTTGTTTCTACCTGTGTTCCTTGCCCTTGTGCCCCCCCGCTGGTAACACCACGCTGCTGTTTGTGTATTTCTTGATCTCGCAGCGCCTGGCGTGCAGCCCTTGTCTTAGCTGATGCCGAGGCTACCGCTGCTGCGTTTTTTGGGGCCATCGGTGGCAGCGAGGCAGTCACGCTTCTGTCGGATGATAGACTCTGTTGATCCGTATCAATCACGGATCCCGTGGAGTTCGCTGCAACAGCTGAGTTTGGCTGACAGAGCCAGCAGAAGGAGCGCAGTGCACGCGTAGATCGGTGATTGCCGATCAGCAGCCGGAGCACAGCGAACCCGACTGCGGATGCAAGGAGTGTGAGCGGCGTCCCTGCGGAGGGCAGATCCTCAGCTGGTAAAGTTTTAAGCTCGTAGAGCTGCTTTTGTTGCATCCCGAGTTCTTCTCAGGTCTTTGGCGTATTATTCATCAAGATCTCAGTCTTTTCCCCTTTGGTTGAGGCATCAGTTCCCGGATTAATCACGGCATGCTCCGCTGTCCTGTTCCGAGCTGCTACCGGCGTCTAGCCTGACTCCGCCATCTTGCCCGTCTCAGATACCTTATTATAAATTCTATGGAGTCCGAATTGAAGAGGGTACAGGCTGACTCTCCGCAGGTTGGTGGCTACCCTGTGCCAGTCCTGCTATATGCCGATGAAACGGTTTTACTCTCGCGTACTCCGAACGGGCTCCAAAATTTAATGAACTATTTTTATGACTTCATCAAGGGGAGGAAACTGAAAATTAACAACTCCAAGACTTACATTATGGCCTGTGGCAAACGGATGAAACTTTCCAAGCCGTTTCATTTTAATAATCACAAAATTGAGGTGGTGGACAGATTTTGTTACCTCGGAGTAACATTTAATAGCAGAGGGACTTGGGCACCTGAGATTTTAAACATGAATGCTAGCATGGGCAAAAGCTCCTCCAGAGTTTTTCGCTTTGCATCTAAGCTAGGTAGTCGCCACATACCAGACATGTTAAATATCTATAGGCATAGATGTGTATCTATTGCTCTATATGGTTCTGGTATATGGGGCTATTGTAAGCACAGGGAACTACAAGTTACCGAGAATCGGTTCCTTAAAAGACTCCTTTGTCTACCTTCCTCGGCATCCAACGAACTGTGCCATAGCAAGGTGGGCATGAACCATCTTACAGACCTAATGGGAATGAGACCTCTAATGGTCTGGAGGTCAATCTGGGCTAAAGATGAAACTGATTTCACCAGGCGGTTTATTTTAGATTGTCTCAATTTGGACAACGCCCGCAAGATTCCCTGGTTAAATTACGTTTCATCTTCCTATAGTGAAATCTTTAACCTGGACATTGTTAATGACCCCCATAGTGCTGTTATTGTACCTAAAAAGGAACTCAAAAATGTCTTTATTAGGAACAAATCTAACTTGCGCAGGGCGAAATGCAGCCTCATATCAACTCATGTATTTTATTATTCTAATACGTTGGAAGACAGGGGCATGCCTATGTACCTTAAAACTATTACGAAGCAATCGCACCAGTTTGTTCTCACGAGGCTGAGACTTGGTATTGTACATAATCTAGTGGCTTTTCCAGTGATGAAAGTTCATAGCCAATCCCCCTGCCCCTGTGATGGCCTATCTAGGCAAAGCACTTTGCACTTTATGCTTATTTGCCCTCTATATTTGCACCTTCGTCGTTATTATCTCAGACCTGTTTTTAAGAAATATTCTGTGTATACTACAGCCCAAGCATTGAAACTGTTATTTGCACTTGATACCATACATATCTGTTTGTTTACTGCTACCTTTTTACCTAAAGCTGTTTCACATAGGAAAAGCCTGGTGTTTTGATCCTTTTAATCCCATTATTGATGAATTGTTTTCTGCACTGAAATGTCTGTAGCATGTGTTTTATATATTGTATGCTTTTGTGATTGTTTTTAATAATCGAATAAAGCTTTGAAATTGAATTGAATTGAAAATTGAATTAACCTTTATCCTATGTCAGAACTCATTAAAAGATCTGTTCATTTAAAAAACCTTGATGAAGACACAGGACAATTGTAACAATAGGACTTGAAACCTTCCCTTTCAAACTGCGAGCCACACACTTCCCCACGAGGCTACATACAATTCTTTTTATACATTGATGAAAACACTGTTGTGATATACACCTCTTAAAGATCTGAATGAGATTCTAGTTGAGATGGCATGCGGTTAGACCTGGTATCCTTGGAGTGGTTTTCCCCTACCTGTTTGCCCTCAGGACTTCTGGTTTTTAAGACTTCAATTTTCGTGGCCTCAGACCTTTGCACTGTTTACCACTGCTAACCAGTGCTAAAGTGCTTGTGCTCTCTGCCTAAAAGATTTCAAACTTGGCACATACCCCACTGGCATACTAAATGTATTTGCAAGTCCATAGTAGAGTGACACTACCTGTGCTCAGGGGCTATAAATGTAGTGCTACTAGTAGGCATTCAATTTGAGTAGCATTTTAAACATGTCTCAGGTCTGCCCTTTCAGCTTGGGTGTGTGCAGTTTAACCTGCTATTTTGACATGGCAGGGTAAACCTTATGCAAGCCAAAACCTTCTTTTTTATACATGGAGGTCACCCCTAGGGTAGGCCCTGGAGAGCCCAGAGAGCCGGATGCAATGTATATAAAAGTAAGGACATGTAACTTTCAGTTTTTCATGTCCTGGTAGTGAAAAACTCCCAAATTCATTTTTCACCACTACAAGGCCTACCTCTACCGTAGGATAACTTTGGAGTTACCTTATTATATTCTTATAAGTGTAATTTCCAAATAGGAAAAGGTATATAGTTAATGTTTGGTGTCTCTGGAATTGTAAAGCCCCTGACTTTTGGTGAAGTCTGATTTAAATACAATTTTGAAAATGCCACACTTTAGAAAGTTGCAAACACAACAGGTGATGGACCGAATGTGGATCAATGTCACACACTCAACCCAGTCCAAAGATCTGGGCCCAAATCCATCGTTTTTTTGCACTCCACACCACCCTGGGTTAGACAATGGCGATATGCAAATCAGCTCTGACCCTGTGCCCCATGGGAACAGTCCAGTCCGAACTACAAAAGCCATGTCCTTCCCAGAACAGAATCAAGCATCCGAGGACCGGACCGGTTTTGAGGTAACACCTCTCATCAGCCCGGCTAGCTTGACTCCAGTGGTGTGGAGTGCCTGGGACCCACGTCTGGGCATCCCCAGCGCACTTAGGGCGGAATATGCAAACACAACAGGTGATGGACCGAATGTGGATCAATGTCACAAACTCAACCCAGTCCAAAGATCTGGGCCCAAATCCATCGTTTTTTTGCACTCCACACCACCCTGGGTTAGACAATGGCGATATGCAAATCAGCTCTGACCCTGTGCCCCATGGGAACAGTCCAGTCCGAACTACAAAAGCCATGTCCTTCCCAGAACGGAATCAAGCATCCGAGGACCGGACCGGTTTCGAGGTAACACCTCTCATCAGCCCGGCTAGCTTGACTCCAGTGGTGTGGAGTGCCTGGGACCCACGTCTGGGCATCCCCAGCGCACTTAGGGCGGAATATGCAAACACAACAGGTGATGGACCGAATGTGGATCAATGTCACACACTCAACCCAGTCCAAAGATCTGGGCCCAAATCCATCTTTTTTTGCACTCCACACCACCCTGGGTTAGACAATGGCGATATGCAAATCAGCTCTGACCCTGTGCCCCATGGGAACAGTCCAGTCCGAACTATAAAAGCCATGTCCTTCCCAGAATGGAATCAAGCATCCGAGGACCGGACCGGTTTCGAGGTAACACCTCTCATCAGCCCGGCTAGCTTGACTCCAGTGGTGTGGAGTGCCTGGGACCCATGTCTGGGCATCCCCAGTGCACTTAGGGCGGAATATGCAAACACAACAGGTGATGGACCGAATGTGGATCAATGTCACACACTCAACCCAGTCCAAAGATCTGGGCCCAAATCCATCGTTTTTTTGCACTCCACACCACCCTGGGTTAGACAATGGCGATATGCAAATCAGCTCTGACCCTGTGCCCCATGGGAACAGTCCAGTCCGAACTACAAAAGCCATGTCCTTCCCAGAACGGAATCAAGCATCCGAGGACCGGACCGGTTTCGAGGTAACACCTCTCATCAGCCCGGCTAGCTTGACTCCAGTGGTGTGGAGTGCCTGGGACCCACGTCTGGGCATCCCCAGCGCACTTAGGGCGGAATATGCAAACACAACAGGTGATGGACCGAATGTGGATCAATGTCACACACTCAACCCAGTCCAAAGATCTGGGCCCAAATCCATCGTTTTTTTGCACTCCACACCACCCTGGGTTAGACAATGGCGATATGCAAATCAGCTCTGACCCTGTGCCCCATGGGAACAGTCCAGTCCGAACTACAAAAGCCATGTCCTTCCCAGAACGGAATCAAGCATCCGAGGACCGGACCGGTTTCGAGGTAACACCTCTCATCAGCCCGGCTAGCTTGACTCCAGTGGTGTGGAGTGCCTGGGACCCACGTCTGGGCATCCCCAGCGCACTTAGGGCGGAATATGCAAACACAACAGGTGATGGACCGGATGTGGATCAATGTCACACACTCAACCCAGTCCAAAGTTCTGGGCCCAAATCCATCGTTTTTTTGCACTCCACACCACCCTGGGTTAGACAATGGCGATATGCAAATCAGCTCTGACCCTGTGCCCCATGGGAACAGTCCAGTCCGAACTACAAAAGCCATGTCCTTCCCAGAACGGAATCAAGCATCCGAGGACCGGACCGGTTTCGAGGTAACACCTCTCATCAGCCAGGCTAGCTTGACTCCAGTGGTGTGGAGTGCCTGGGACCCACGTCTGGGCATCCCCAGCGCACTTAGGGCGGAATATGCAAACACAACAGGTGATGGACCAAATCCATTGTTTTTTGGATTTCTGGAGTCAAGCTAGCCGGGCTGATGAGAGGTGTTACCTCGAAACCGGTCCGGTCCTCGGATGCTTGATTCCGGTCTGGGAAAGATATGGCTGTGTAGTTCGGACTGGACTGTTCCCATGGGGCACAGGGTCAGAGCTGATTTGCATAAAGCCAGTATCTAACCCAGGGTGGTGTGGAGTGCAAAAAACGATGGATTTAGGCCCAGATCATTGTACTGGGTTGAATGTAAGACATTGATCTACATTCTGTCCATCAAATTGTTTTTTGTAATTTTCTCCCTCAGTGTACTGGGGTAGCCCAGCCGTGGGTCCCAGAGCCTCCACACCACTGGAGTCAAGCTAGCCGGGCTGATGAGAGGTGTTACCTCTAAACCGGTCCGGTCCTCGGATGCTTAATTCCGGTCTGGGAAAGATATGGCTGTGTAGTTCGGACTGGACTGTTCCCATGGGGCACAGGGTCAGAGCTGATTTGCATGAAGCCAGTATCTAACCCAGGGTGGTGTGGAGTGCAAAAAACGATGGATTTAGGCCCAGATCATTGTACTGGGTTGAATGTAAGACATTGATCTACATTCTGTCCATCAAATTGTTTTTTGTAATTTTCTCCCTCAGTGTACTGGGGTAGCCCAGCCGTGGGTCCCAGAGCCTCCACACCACTGGAGTCAAGCTAGCCGGGCTGATGAGAGGTGTTACCTCGAAACCGGTCCGGTCCTCGGATGCTTGATTCCGGTCTGGGAAAGATATGGCTGTGTAGTTCGGACTGGACTGTTCCCATGGGGCCCAGGGTCAGAGCTGATTTGCATAAAGCCAGTATCTAACCCAGGGTGGTGTGGAGTGCAAAAAACGATGGATTTAGGCCCAGATCATTGTACTGGGTTGAATGTAAGACATTGATCTACATTCTGTCCATCAAATATTTTTTTGTAATTTTCTCCCTCAGTGTACTGGGGTAGCCCAGCCGTGGGTCCCAGAGCCTCCACACCACTGGAGTCAAGCTAGCCGGGCTGATTAGAGGTGTTACCTCGAAACCGGTCCGGTCCTGGGATGCTTGATTCCGGTCTGGGAAAGATATGGCTGTGTAGTTCGGACTGGACTGTTCCCATGGGGCACAGGGTCAGAGCTGATTTGCATAAAGCCAGTATCTAACCCAGGGTGGTGTGGAGTGCAAAAAACGATGGATTTAGGCCCAGATCATTGTACTGGGTTGAATGTAAGACATTGATCTACATTCTGTCCATCAAATTGTTTTTTGTAATTTTCTCCCTCAGTGTACTGGGGTAGCCCAGCCATGGGTCCCAGAGCCTCCACACCACTGGAGTCAAGCTAGCCGGGCTGATGAAAGGTGTTACCTCGAAACCGGTCCGGTCCTCGGATGCTTGATTCCGGTCTGGGAAAGATATGGCTGTGCAGTTCGGACTGGACTGTTCCCATGGGGCACAGGGTCAGAGCTGATTTGCATAAAGCCAGTATCTAACCCAGGGTGGTGTGGAGTGCAAAAAACGATGGATTTAGGCCCAGATCATTCTACTGGGTTGAATGTAAGACATTGATCTACATTCTGTCCATCAAATTGTTTTTTGTAATTTTCTCCCTCAGTGTACTGGGGTAGCTCAGCCGTGGGTCCCAGAGCCTCCACACCACTGGAGTCAAGCTTGCCGGGCTGATGAGAGGTGTTACCTCTAAACCGGTCCGGTCCTCGGATGCTTGATTCCGGTCTGGGAAAGATATGGCTATGTAGTTCGGACTGGACTGTTCCCATGGGGCACAGGGTCAGAGCTGATTTGCATAAAGCCAGTATCTAACCCAGGGTGGTGTGGAGTGTGAAAAACGATGGATTTAGGCCCAGATCATTGTACTGGGTTGAATGTAAGACATTGATCTACATTCTGTCCATCAAATCGTTTTTTGTGATTTTCTCCCTCAGTGTACTGGGGTAGCCCAGCCGTGGGTCCCAGAGCCTCCACACCACTGGAGTCAAGCTAGCCGGGCTGATGAGAGGGGTTACCTCGAAACCGGTCCGGTCCTCGGATGCTTGATTCCGGTCTGCGAAAGATATGGCTGTGTAGTTCGGACTGGACTGTTCCCATGGGGCACAGGGTCAGAGCTGATTTGCATGAAGCCAGTATCTAACCCAGGGTGGTGTGGAGTGCAAAAAACAATGGATTTAGGCCCAGATCATTGTACTGGGTTGAATGTAAGACATTGATCTACATTCTGTCCATCAAATTGTTTTTTGTAATTTTCTCCCTCAGTGTACTGGGGTAGCCCAGCCGTGGGTCCCAGAGCCTCCACACCACTGGAGTCAAGCTAGCCGGGCTGATGAGAGGTGTTACCTCGAAACCGGTCCAGTCCTCGGATGCTTGATTCTGGTCTGGGAAAGATATGGCTGTGTAGTTCGGACTGGACTGTTCCCATGGGGCACAGGGTCAGAGCTGATTTGCATGAAGCCAGTATCTAACCCAGGGTGGAGTGGAGTGCAAAAAACGATGGATTTAGGCCCAGATCATTGTACTGGGTTCAATGTAAGACATTGATCTACATTCTGTCCATCAAATTGTTTTTTGTAATTTTCTCCCTCAGTGTACTGGGGTAGCCCAGCCGTGGGTCCCAGAGCCTCCACACCACTGGAGTCAAGCTAGCCGGGCTGATGAGAGGTGTTACCTCGAAACCGGTCCGGTCCTCGGATGCTTGATTCCGGTCTGGGAAAGATATGGCTGTGTAGTTCGGACTGGACTGTTCCCATGGGGCACAGGGTCAGAGCTGATTTGCATAAAGCCAGTATCTAACCCAGGGGGGTGTGGAGTGCGAAAAATGATAGATTTAGGCCCAGATCATTGTACTGGGTTGAATGTAAGACATTGATCTACATTCTGTCCATCAAATTGTTTTTTGTAATTTTCTCCCTCAGTGTACTGGGGTAGCCCAGCCGTGGGTCCCAGAGCCTCCACACCACTGGAGTCAAGCTAGCCGGGCTGATGAGAGGTGTTACCTCGAAACCGGTCCGGTCCTTGGATGCTTGATTCCGGTCTGGGAAAGATATGGCTGTGCAGTTCGGACTGGACTGTTCCCATGGGGCACAGGGTCAGAGCTGATTTGCATAAAGCCAGTATCTAACCCAGGGTGGTGTGGAGTGCAAAAAACGATGGATTTAGGCCCAGATCATTGTACTGGGTTGAATGTAAGACATTGATCTACATTCTGTCCATCAAATTGTTTTTTGTAATTTTCTCCCTCAGTGTACTGGGGTAGCCCAGCCGTGGGTCCCAGAGCCTCCACTCCACTGGAGTCAAGCTAGCCGGGCTGATGAGAGGTGTTACCTCGAAACCGGTCCGGTCCTCGGATGCTTGATACCGGTCTGGGAAAGATATGGCTGTGTAGTTCGGACTGGACTGTTCCCATGGGGCACAGGGTCAGAGCTGATTTGCATAAAGCCAGTATCTAACCCAAGGTGGTGTGGAGTGCAAAAAACGATGGATTTAGGCCCAGATCATTGTACTGGGTTGAATGTAAGACATTGATCTACATTCTGTCCTTCAAATTGTTTTTTGTAATTTTCTCCCTCAGTGTACTGGGGTAGCCCAGCCGTGGGTCCCAGAGCCTCCACACCACTGGAGTCAAGCTAGCCGGGCTGATGAGAGGTGTTACCTCGAAACCGGTCCGGTCCTCGGATGCTTGATTCCGGTCTGGGAAAGATATGGCTGTGTAGTTCGGACTGGACTGTTCCCATGGGGCACAGGGTCAGAGCTGATTTGCATAAAGCCAGTATCTAACCCAGGGTGGTGTGGAGTGCAAAAAACGATGGATTTAGGCCCAGATCATTGTACTGGGTTGAATGTAAGACATTGATCTACATTCTGTCCATCAAATTGTTTTTTGTACTTTTCTCCCTCAGTGTACTGGGGTAGCCCAGCCGTGGGTCCCAGAGCCTCCACACCACTGGAGTCAAGCTAGCCGGGCTGATGAGAGGTGTTACCTCGAAACCGGTCCGGTCCTCGGATGCTTGATTCCGGTCTGGGAAAGATATGGCTGTGTAGTTCGGACTGGACTGTTCCCATGGGGCACAGGGTCAGAGCTGATTTGCATAAAGCCAGTATCTAACCCAGGGTGGTGTGGAGTGCAAAAAACGATGGATTTAGGCCCAGATCATTGTACTGGGTTGAATGTAAGACATTGATCTACATTCTGTCCATCAAATTGTTTTTTGTAATTTTCTCCCTCAGTGTACTGGGGTAGCCCAGCCGTGGGTCCCAGAGCCTCCACACCACTGGAGTCAAGCTAGCCGGGCTGATGAGAGGTGTTACCTCGAAACCGGTCCGGTCCTCGGATGCTTGATTCCGGTCTGGGAAAGATATGGCTGTGTAGTTCGGACTGGACTGTTCCCATGGGGCACAGGGTCAGAGCTGATTTGCATAAAGCCAGTATCTAACCCAGGGTGGTGTGGAGTGCAAAAAACGATGGATTTAGGCCCAGATCATTGTACTGGGTTGAATGTAAGACATTGATCTACATTCTGTCCATCAAATAGTTTTTTCTAGTTTTCTCCCTCAGTGTACTGGGGTAGCCCAGCCGTGGGTCCCAGAGCCTCCACACCACTGGAGTCAAGCTAGCCGGGCTTATGAGAGGTGTTACCTCGAAACCGGTCCGGTCCTCGGATGCTTGATTCCGGTCTGGGAAAGATATGGCTGTGTAGTTCGGACTGGACTGTTCCCATGGGGCACAGGGTCAGAGCTGATTTGCATAAAGCCAGTATCTTACCCAGGGTGGTGTGGAGTGCAAAAAACGATGGATTTAGGCCCAGATCATTGTACTGGGTTGAATGTAAGAAATTGATCTACATTCTGTCCTTCAAATTGTTTTTTGTAATTTTCTCCCTCAGTGTACTGGGGTAGCCAAGCCGTGGGTCCCAGAGCCTCCACACCACTGGAGTCAAGCTAGCCGGGCTGATGAGAGGTGTTACCTCGAAACCGGTCCGGTCCTCGGATGCTTGATTCCGGTCTGGGAAAGATATGGCTGTGTAGTTCGGACTGGACTGTTCCCATGGGGCACAGGGTCAGAGCTGATTTGCATAAAGCCAGTATCTAACCCAGGGTGGTGGGGGAGTGAGATTTTGATCGATTATCTGATCACCCTGATCCCTATCTCACTTGAGTCCCTTTTTGGATCGGTTATTGACTGTCATTGAGTAAAAGGCAAACCCACATAAGTTAAATCAACCCCATAGACTGACGCAACTTCTAAAGAACCACTTACGACTGGAAAGGTTTAAAGATTTATTATAAAACCAAAATCAGTTGCAAGTACAAACACCTCAATATCAGGTTCAAAAGGTATACAGGTACTAGAAGGAACATGAACTCTCTGAGAAACCTCAATCGACAGAAGAAAACTATCAAAACCAATTCGAAAATCAATAAGTTGAATATCATTGACACCAAGTGAATCTGAAGCGTCATTTACAGAAAGAAAATGAAACAGGTTAAACTGTCCTTACGCTATGCTAGATGACATCCCTACTCAACAAGCTCTTTACCTAAAAAGGTGTCAGCAATTGAACTTCCGAAGAAGCTCAATCTCTCTTAGTCTCAGATGGAAACCTATGTCTCGTAGCAGTACCCTTTCTGCCTACCCATCCGCTCTCTAAGGGTCCTCAGGCCATCTGCTCTACCTCCTCCCCGGGGTGCTGTCCCTAATACAAAATCACAGTACGGGTGGAACGCCCCTTTGAGACGCCCACCACGTATACAATTTCACGTGGTCCTGCTTCTGTTTTTTTTCCATAGTTTCGTTTCTTTGGATCGTCTGTTAAGTTGACCTTGCTTCCCAGGCGCCGTCTCCATCGTGCTGGTACCCCCATGACATTCCGGTCGACTCCTCCGGACCCAAGCCTATCTCCTCAAACAAAGCTCTATTCATCAAGCCTTTAATTGGTACCCCCCTCGCACCTGCAAACAGACACTTCGAAACAGGGCCCCAAATTCCAGGCTCTCCTTATCTTACTAGGCCGTAAAACTTCGACCAGCATTGGCAATTTATTTTAACGAGGCTTTTGACTTTTAGCTCACACGTGCAGATCAAAGACAATCCACTATCTCTCCAGGCCCACTAAATTATACGCAGTAGTCTGTACCCCATGAACCCTTATTTCTTTAGCTTAAAATAATATGCTAACACACCACACTAAAGTTATACAAAAACACTTCTATAAAATATTGCCTTTAACATATATAAGCAAACTCATTGATTACACTGAATTCATATCGTATTAGATGAACATGGTACACTTCGTTTTCACACAGTGTCATGTGGTCTGCACGTTTCTTCATTTTACATTTTATCTCTTTCTTCGTTTTGCAGCTACACACATGGAACCTGATTAACGCTTCTAATGTTCCTAAGCATTTTCACACATTACTACATTAGCCCACACTCTATACGGACTTTCTTAATTCTAATAAACACTCTAGAGTAAATACAGATACATTTTCTCGCTTATTAAGTTACATTAGCTAACTTTACGCCACAGGCTAGTAAATATGACGCAGACCTATTTTTCATTCAAATTGCGCTCTCTCAGTTCCCCCCTTTGATGACCTCTAGGGGTCATCACTAATTTTCAATTTGAATGTGTCACACAGAACTGATTGCAAGGCTCCCCCTTTTTATTGTTTCTAGAGCTCTCAGACTTCTATATTGATGATCTTGCATAGCAGCTAATCTCCTTTCCTGTTCTCTCATGGACCTTTGCAACCTGTTTGATCTATACCATTTGTACAGCCTCACTAAACCCCACAATATGATTATGCAAATCAAAATTATGAAGATAGGCTTCAGAATATACCAGACAAAGCTTTTCCCGAGATTGGCAAACCAACCTCCAACTTTACCCATTCCATGACCTACTTTTTCCCAAGCATTTACCCTTGTTAGGTCTTCAATCTCTTGATGTATCTTAGTAATATTCTGTATAGCCTTCTCAAGAGGTTTTGAATTGTCTGGAATGTAAGTGCAGCATTCCTGGACCTTCAAAGCCTTACAGACTCCGCCCCTCTTTTGCTAGCAGAACGTCTAAAGCAAGACGGTTCTGAAGAACCATTGCCCTAATCGATTGCATCTCTCCTTCCACCAGCATCAATGACCTCGCAGTACTGGCAGACAACCTATCTACAACGGTAGCTAATCTCCTGATCTTAACATCATTAAGTATCAAACCTAAAAGAGGAAACATGGCGCCAAATACATCTCCAACGACTTCAGCATCTCCTACATCCCTGTTCTCTCTTGCCGAAGCCTTTCCCTCTATGATCTCTAAATCCTTTGCATGGTATATTTTGGGGAAGACAATTGCCAAATAACACGAACCATACCAATTGTCAGGCAATTTTACATAGGCATTTCTTCCACATACAAAATATACATTAGGAATCACTTGCATCCCTTTCAAGAAATCTTTCGTATAATATTCTAACCGAAAAGCATGTTCACAACTGACTTCACCTACAAATACACTCTCATAATACGTTTTGCTTCGGGTCAGACATAACTTTCCTTTCTGTGTTCTATCTAAAGCTATTGGACCATTACTACCCTTCTTTTTGTGTGCCTTTTCCTCTTCGGTCCAATCAGTTTTCCATTGTCCTGACATTTTCAAAATCTTCTGCCTCCTGTAACGATCATCAACTTGTCCAATGAACTTTTTCTCGATCTCTGACACCTTGCAAGTCAGATTATTTCGACGTGCATATGAAGTATCTAATGTATCCCAAGGAAGGAAGAATTTAGCCAATCTATCTTCCTTCTTGTAATAGTCCCACTTGTTCATTTGTTTATGATTCGGGACTTCAGGCAGTACCGAATCATAATTTGAAAAGTAGTACTCAAACCCCTCTCGACCATAAAATATACTGAGCAATAAACTACATGTTATCCCATATGTCAATGGAAGATGATGATATCTGATGCCTTCATCTACGGAAGCCGGCAATTGCATGCAGACATAACAGTCTTTGGCCTCCATGGCATCAATATACTCGTACAATAACTTGGCATATGCATTAGTTCTGAAATTTCCCTGCGACTCATCTATGTGTAACCTACGGGCTTCAGCTGCCAGTAACACCTTTTCCCGTATTACATTGTTCTCCTCCTTCTTTCCCACAAGAACAGGTTTCAAAGTCGTTACAGGCTTTACATCTATTTTCTCAGCTATACTTGCATGTCCCACTATGTATGATACAGTAACTACTATGATTATAAGAGAAATTACTACTGCTATAAGTGTGCCTACTATACATTTTGCTTTGCGATTCGAGCGGCCGGTCTCCATGTTATCAGACAGCGTAGTTTTTCTTCGAAAAAGTCTCTTTTGATTTCTCCACTCGGCTTACATTTGATTTCTCAGTCTGTGAACCACACTTTAAACGACAAAGTCTCTTTTCAACAAAGTATCTTTATTTTCAGCAACAGACAACCCTAGCCCTTCTACATCCACTAAATGAAATCCCTAATTTTCTTCTTCTTTCCACTAGGCGCTAGGTTATCTTCTTTCACGCTGTTTTATTTACAAAGTCTTTAGATATCTACAATAATTCTTGTTCCGGCAGCTCTAATAGCATATTCCAACAATTCTAAGCGAAGAATTTTCTCCTCGTGCTCTGGTACTGGATGACCCAATGTTGGAATCTCTAACCTGTTTAGTACCAAGTCTTTGATCCGGCTTAGATACAGAGGGACGGGGAGTGTGAACGTTAGCAATCCTTCAGTTTCGATTCCAGGTGTCAACAACCGTACTTCCACCGTTACAATTGGATCGAGGTTGGTCACCTGCAATTCCCTCACCCTCCCGGATCTCTGTCCCCAAGACATCTGCCACCAGGTAGGTCCACTCAGGGGTGGCGTATCTTCTGCAGGGCACACGTACCCTCCTTGATCTCCTTGGACTCTCAGAGTCTGAGTCCGCTGCACCTTCGTCTAGGTCTGAGTCTTCAGAAATCGGGACAAGGGTTCTTTCTGGATTCGCTCTCAGGCTTGACCTTCTCCTTCTTTCCGGCCAGCTAGCTTCTCCACTCCTTGTCCTCCTGCTCCTTGTTCTCGTACTTGACTCTTGACCACTTGCAGCTTGGTCAGTGTCTGACTCGAACTCCCAGCTACTTTCTCCCTCTGAGGCGACTTCAGTCTCACTGGTGTATTGACCGTCCTCAGCCTGGTCAGACACGCTCTCAGCCTCTTCTGGCACCTCTACAGCTTGACTTGTCCCCTCTGTGGCTTCTCCGCTTTCAGCTGGATTTTCATCCGAGAGAGGAGCTGCTTCTTCCGGAGGTGCTGGAACTCTTCGAGTGTGTGAGGCGTGGATCCAGTTGGGCAAGCCTCCACACTTCACTGCAGTGTTCGTGATCAAAATGACCTGGAAAGGTCCACGCCAGCGCACGTCTAGACAATTCTTCCTGACGTGTTTCTTCACCAGGATCCAGTCCCCCGGACACAGATCGTGGCACAGGTCCTGAGACGATGGGACTTCAGCAGCCTGCACCTGAAGAGACACAGAATGAATGGCGTCAGAGAGTCCCTTACAATAGTCCAGGATCAAATCATCTGTGATGTTCAACAGTGCTGCAGTTGGAACGGATGGCAGTCTCATAGCCCTCCCCATTAGCACCTCATGTGGGGAGAGACCTGTCCTTCTATCTGGTGTGCTACGTATGCTCATAAGGACCAGTGGAAGTGCATCAGGCCAGCTCAAGGATGTCGACGAACAAACTTTGGCAAGTCGTGACTTAATGGTGCTGTTGATTTGCTCCACGATCCCTGAAGCTTCTGGTCGATAGCTACAGTGCAGCTTCTGGTCTATACTTAGGGCTGAACATAGCATCTTCACAATTTCGCTGTTAAAATGTGTTCCTCTATCTGATTCCAAAGAGGCCGGCACCCCGAAGCGCGGTATCAGTTCTCTAAGCAATAGCTTTGCTACTGTAAGTGTATCACACCTACGTGTGGGGTAAGCCTCAACCCATCTGGAAAATATACAGACAATCACTAGGACGTATCTGAGGCGATTGCACCTTGGCATTTCAATAAAGTCTAATTGCATTCTATTGAATGGCCCCCCAGACCTCCCTATGTGGCTCAATGTGACTGGTGTTCTCTTCCCTACATTCAGTTGCTGACAGATCACACAACGCTGACATACTGCTTCTGCCGCTACTCTAAACTTTGGGTTGTACCAGGTTTGTCTGAATACCCTGACCATGGCATCTCTACCTATGTGTGCCGGTCCATGCAATCTCCTTGCCATTGGACTGACGAGTTCGTTTGGTAACACTGCCCTCCCATCTGCAGAGATCCAAAAGTCCATCTCACTCTTGGTACAACCAGCTGTCTCCCATGCCTTTTTCTCAAAATCAGGCGCATTCTCCTGTATACATTTCAACTCATCCCAAGTGTCTACAGTTTCCAACAACATAGTTAATTCAGTCCTTTCCTGTATTCCCCCCACTTCTACCTCTGTAAAGGAATACCCTTGTTCCGCACAATAACGTGCGACTTCGTCTGCATACCTATTGCCTTGTGACACAAAATCAGTATTTCTGGTATGAGCGGTACATTTAACAACTGCAATAGCTGCTGGACCTTGTAGCGCTTCTAACAATAATCGAACAAATTCTCCATTCCTGAGGAGGTCATGTAACCTCTTTGAGACCATAACTGCCCATAGTCAAACCATACTGGCTATCGGTGTAAATAGTGACTCGAATTTTATTACCTGCTAAACAGGCACGGGTCAAAGCAATGATTTCAGCTACCTGAGCGGAGTGTACTCCTTCCAGGCAGGCGGCTTCCACAACTCCGGTAATGGTACAAACGGCATATGCTGCTCTCAGCTGACCAATATCGTCTCTTACGCATGAGCCATCAACAAAGAATATCTCATCGGGGTCAGTCAATGGCTCATCTACGATATCTGGTCTCGGTTTGGTGCATAGTTCAGTCACATCAAGGCAGTCATGATCTGTACATACATCATCGTCTATGTCATTTGGAAGTGGCATCAAGGTAGCAGGATTCAAAACAGAGCACCTCTTTAGGGTCACATTCTCGGCAGCCAAAATGACTTGCTCATAGCGCGTGAGCCTGCTGTTTGTCAGATGCTGTGTCTTGGTCCTGGTCATCAACAGTTCAACAGAATGCGGTACATACACCACTAACTGGTGTCCCATCACAATATTTTCACAACGTTCAATGCTGACACCCGTTGCAGCAACGGATTTGAGACATCCGGGCAACGCTGCGGCTACTGGATCTAAGGTAGCCGAGAAATATGCAACTGGTCTACGGGCATTTCCGTGTATCTGAGCCAAAACTGACAAAGCACAGCCTTCCCTTTCACAGCAGTAAAGTAAGAATGGTTTTTCGTAATCAGGCATTCCTAAAGCCGGGGCACGACACAAGTCCTCCCTCAGCTGCAAAAACGCCATCAAACAATCTTTGTCCCATGGTACCGGATCACTCACCCCCTTGTGCGTCAGTTTTTGTAAGGGTTTTGCCTTCAGGGAAAAGTTAGCTATCCACTGCCGGCAGTAACCAACCATTCCTAGGAACATCCTGACTTCCCTTTGTGTTGTAGGCGAATTCATTTTCATGATCGCCTCTATTCTATCTGGTGACACCTTCCGCTTTCCCTTCTCGATCCGGTGACCCAAGTATTGCACTTCTGTCAAACAATACTGCAATTTGCTTGGAGACACCTTGTGTCCATTCTCTGCCAAGTGATTTAGTAAGGTGATGGTGTCTATTTTGCAAGCTTCCTCCGTTTCTGACGCCACAAGCAGGTCGTCTATGTACTGAACCAGAACCGAGTTCATGGGTAGTACTAGACTTTCAAGATTTTTCTTCAGCAGCTGGTTAAAAATCGATGGGCTTTCTGTATACCCCTGGGGGAT
This sequence comes from Lissotriton vulgaris, assembly GCF_964263255.1. NCBI lineage: Eukaryota > Metazoa > Chordata > Amphibia > Caudata > Salamandridae > Lissotriton > Lissotriton vulgaris. Next base: position 1,299,811,140 of record NC_141687.1, read on the forward strand.
ACGACACCATGTTAAAACGCGATTTTCCAGCTTAAAAGCGAAAAGATATTGGCTTTCCTCATCTAAGGGGATTGAAAAGAAGGCCTGGCACAGGTCTATCACCGTGAACCATTCAGCTTGGAATGGTATCTGAAACAGTATCACTGATGGATTCGGTACCACTGGACAACATGAAACAACTATGTTATTAATCTTTCGAAGATCCTGCACTATTCTGTATTTCCCACTAGGTTTCTGCAAACCCATAATCGGGGAGTTACATGGGCTTCCCACGATTTCCTTCAGTATTCCCTGCTTGATCATGGATTCGATCACAGGCTTTATTCCTGCAATCGTCTCCGGTGTCAACTTGTATTGGGGTGTTCTTGGATACTCAGCATTTGATTTTACCATGATCTTTACTGGCTCTACCCCTTTAATCAGTCCTATTTCCTCTCCAGTAAAATCCCACACCTCAGCTGACACCGCACCTCTCAAGTCCCATGGAAGCTCCTCCACCGTCAAGGTAGGATATAGTTCCACGCATACCTGTGAGTTTGCAACCTTAAAATCGGCATCATCATCGTTAGTTTGCACTTCTACTCCTTGAGGTGTGCAATATCGTACAATTCAGTTTGCATAACAAATCTCTTCCCAACAGACACACAGGACTGGAATCACAAATCACAAACTGGTGCTCATCACTGTATTTCCCTATTTTCACCGACACTGGTTCTGTCAGAGGATTCGTCATTCTCCTATTTGCGACTCCTACCACCTGGATCGTCTCTCCTGACATGGGCAGACCTGGCACCACCGCTGATCTCAGAGTGGATCGAGTGGCCCCCGTGTCCACTAAAAAGGTCGTAGGGCACCCCGCCACTTCAGCCTCCACGTATGGTCCCCTCTGGTCTACCTCTAAGGCTGCCCCTAGGGTACAATCTTCCTCTCTATTCACTCGCTGTCCCGTAAGGGGATCAACGAAGTAGCATTCCTCTCCTCCTACGAACAGTGGCAGTTGTCTATAGGTTTTTCCCCCGTTCGCAATACGAGGTGGTTGAGGGAACTGGGCTCGCGGAGTCGAAGTCCCCCCTTTGATAAACTTTCCCTTCGGTATCGTCATTCCCTTCGCCTGACTGTTCTGGACCTCCTCTTCCTCAGGTTCTAATTCTCCAGTCTCGATGTTATAGGGGCACTCGCGTTTCCAATGTCCCACCTCGTTACACTGGTGGCACCTAGTCGTCTTTTTCAATGCGGCAATATCTATCCTAGGTCTCTGTTTTTCCTCATCGTCTTTACTTTGATTATTCTGCTTTTTCCCTAGGGTTCCTGTTCCCTGCTGCCGCTGTCCACCCTTTCCAGCTGACTGCATCTGTACCAACATTAGTTTTTCCTTAAGCTTCTTTGCTTTCGAATCTATTTCATCGCTGCAGTACCTCGCATATCTCAGAATTTCATCTAATGGTTTGTTTTGCCAACAAATTAAATGCTGCTGAATCATCAGGCTGATGTCAGGTCTCAGACCCAGGACGAATTTTGACACAAACTGGCCTATGTCTTTAGGATCCATCACATCCAACCCACTGTACTGCTTGAACGCTTTCAGCAATCTCTCATAATATTCATGGACAGTCTCCTTTGGTTCCTGAGTGGTTCGATCTATCTTAACCCAGTCTATGTCCTGCAACGGCACCTTCTCTTTCAACCATGCCATTACCCTCTCGTATTTTTCCATGACTTTCTCTGATGGCCCATTTGTCTGGGCATCCCTATCCGGTTCGGAAATGGGCCATTCAACACTAAGTTTGCATGCCGTCCACAAATCCCCTGGTACTACGATATCAAACAGGGTGTTCAAATCGACCAACAGTACTTTGGAGATCTTTACGAACCTCTCTACCTGTTTATACCACTCCACGGGATTCTCTCTCAGCTTAGGGAAGGAATTGGTAAATGCCGCTAAGTCCCCCCTACTCCAGGGCACATGCATGTAGCTTCCATTCGCGATTTCTCGCAAAGGGAAAGCTTCCATTCGGGGTGGCCCTCCCTCTGGGGACATCCCAATTGTACTCCTTCTGACGGCCCCCCTCTTGGACCATCTTTCCTCCCATTTATCCAAATCCCTCCACGTTCTTATGCCCAAGATCAGTTCCTTTATGTGTATTTTCAACCCAATAGTCCTCCACTCGTCTAGGTCCTGATCCGTGCAATTCAACCTATGGTTACCCTGTAAGGCTTTTGTTCTTGATAAGTCTATCATGTACCTGGTTGCCAGCTCAGACAATCTTTCATGTGCTGACCTCGCCTTCCGAGTAACATCCTTTGCCATAAACAGTACCTCATCTTGTTCATACAGGTCGATTCTTTCCATTGGCAATGTACCGTCTATTATTTCGTCTAGATCTGATTTTAGACTGGTTACATTGAGTCTTTTTGCCTTTACCTCAGCTCTCAGCACCTCACTCCTAGCTGATCCGTTTACATCCCTCTCGTCCCAACTCCAAGTCCTACGTCTAGGCACAGGTGAGCTATGAGGAGTCCTCCTTTCTTCCCATCTTTCTAAATCCCATGCTCTTTCATCTTCTCTAGGTGTATGGTGGAACAATGTTCTATTTCCCATCACCCCATTCTGTCTCTTCTGTTCTGTCTCTCTAGACACATGATAGGATCCCCCGTTATTTTCTAAGTCTCCACAATTCCCTTGCTGTCTGGTGTCACTCAGTAAACGATAAGGTCCCTCACAGCTCTCCATGTTCCCGCGACCACATCCGTGATCACTGGATACATGGCGAGACCCTTCGTGACTCTCCATACTCCCGCGGCTCCAATGTTGCACATTTTCGCCCGGTGTGTGGTGAGTGCACCTGTAACTATTCCTGTACTCCTGTGTCCTTCTTTCTCCCTCACTGACGATGGGGCGAGGCACCCCCCCACAACCTGCGCTCTTGTCTTCACCTGGTTGTCGATTGCCTCCGATGGTATGGCAAGTATCTCCTTTGCCTTCTTGACTCCTTCCATCCCACTCTGGACTGCTTTCGCCAGCCCCGCAGTGAGAGAGGATCCTGTTATCTTGGCCTCTCCATTCCGCTTCCTTTTCTAGTCTTTTATTCTGATTCTCTACGGCAGCGTCCCATTCTTTCAAATACTCCCTTAGCTCCTTATGGGATTTCGGTCGTGGTCCCCTCAAATCCATCAGCCCTCTCTGACCCCCCTGCTCTATTAAGGGATCCGTTACTGAGTCCAATGGGGTACTCCGACCCCTTGGTCCTAGCAACTGCCTTTGGGAATTAATCGTATTGTTCCTGCTTTCCATCTTTGCTCTTTCCCTGTCCCAACGTGCCTGTTCCTCCTCCTGAGCTCTCTCTGGGTTGTAGATTGACACTACAGGACCTATGGTAACAGGTACTTGTAGAGCATCCGGCAGCTGATACGACCTTGCACATTCTGTTTCCGGCACCTTTTGTACCACAAACCTTCCGACTACTCTCTGTACTGGACTAGGTTGAGGTATTTCCTCGCCTTTCTTGGGTTCCCACTCCGATACGGGGAGCGGTCTATATTCTCCCTTCCCGGCCCCGTCCCCCTGCTGGAGTTCGGGACGTTCGGTCTCTCTATTGTACGGAGGTGGTCTGTCTAATAATAGCCTATTTATCAGACTATCATCCGTCTCGCTCTCCTCATCCTCCTCTGGAGGCTTCTTTTCTCCTGTAACTTCTAACACTGGGTACAGTTTATCTGCTTCTATTCTCTGCACCCTCCACTTTTTGGCTTCATCATCCCATTTGGCATCCTGTACTGCTCTTACCGATCGTTTCACTCTTTCTTGGCGCCTGTTCAGGCTCCGATCGTACGCCGCCCTGAACCATGCATTGAGGGCTTCGAACTGTGTTGGCCTGGGCAGGGGTCTCGTTGCGAGCATTACTGCTTTCAGCTGGTTCAATGCTTCTAACCTAAACGTCCCGTATCTCGGGAACGTCAGTTCCTCATTTCCCTCTGTTATCTTGCTCCACTCGGAGATCCACAGTATAGTGTGTAACCCCACATTCACAGCCATATAATGAGCTGGTGTACCCTCCAGCGGAGCCTCTTCCCCAGCATACGAGTTTCCCCTGTCTCTCTTAAAGATCGCTCTTAGACATTTAAAACACTTCATTTTCAAGAATCTACGATTTCCTTAATTCTCTTCCTTATTTACTTCCCGATGGCGAACCACCAATCTCTGCGCGGCTCTCGCTGACCAGCCTATCCCAGCGCGGTTCTCGCTGACCAGCCTATCCCAGCGCGGTTCTACACCAACCAGCCTATCCCAGCGCGGCTCGCTCTGACGTCACTCGTCCCCTTCGCAGCAGTTCCCCTCCTTTCTCAGCTCGTCTCCCGGTCTTGCGTGCGTCTCATTCATACACCGAAAAATGACTACTTCCGACCAAGCGATCACTTTCCTTGACTGTACGTCCACAGTCTAACTGTAATTGTCACCTCAACTGGCGAAGCGTCTTTCCCCACGGTCAGACGATCGCCTTACTGATAGGTTACTTACACACAGTGAACGTCCGACCAGCGTCCGTTTACTCATACACTCACTCTTACGTTCCCCCTATCACGGTCCTACGGGCGATCAATGGTACCTCATGACCCCCTTCACAATGGTAGACAATTACTCTGGATGTCCGATACACCCGAACCACTTAAGCCCTTCCCTGGACTTAAGATTTTCCCCGGTTGCGCGCGCTCACAACCGTCTCTCAATCACACTACAGGCATTCAACTCCGCTTGACATTACAACACAGGTACAACACAAAACACCGCAATCTGGCAACGCATGACCCTTATACTCACTCTCGACCGACTCTGCTGCTTTTTCTCTCTCGCACCGTCAGCACCTTCTTCGGCAGGTAGCTCTTCTTCTGGTCATCGATGACTAGGGGCCTTGGGGTAATCTTGACCTACCCTAGGTTGCCTTCCTCAAGAAGCCAACCATCTTTCTCTGCTACCAACTGCAGGAGTGAGATTTTGATCGATTATCTGATCACCCTGATCCCTATCTCACTTGAGTCCCTTTTTGGATCGGTTATTGACTGTCATTGAGTAAAAGGCAAACCCACATAAGTTAAATCAACCCCATAGACTGACGCAACTTCTAAAGAACCACTTACGACTGGAAAGGTTTAAAGATTTATTATAAAACCAAAATCAGTTGCAAGTACAAACACCTCAATATCAGGTTCAAAAGGTATACAGGTACTAGAAGGAACATGAACTCTCTGAGAAACCTCAATCGACAGAAGAAAACTATCAAAACCAATTCGAAAATCAATAAGTTGAATATCATTGACACCAAGTGAATCTGAAGCGTCATTTACAGAAAGAAAATGAAACAGGTTAAACTGTCCCTACGCTATGCTAGATGACATCCCTACTCAACAAGCTCTTTACCTAAAAAGGTGTCAGCAATTGAACTTCCGAAGAAGCTCAATCTCTCTTAGTCTCAGATGGAAACCTATGTCTCGTAGCAGTACCCTTTCTGCCTACCCATCCACTCTCTAAGGGTCCTCAGGCCATCTGCTCTACCTCCTCCCCGGGGTGCTGTCCCTAATACAAAATCACAGTACGGGTGGAACGCCCCTTTGAGACGCCCACCACGTATACAATTTCACGTGGTCCTGCTTCTGTTTTTTTTCCATAGTTTCGTTTCTTTGGATCGTCTGTTAAGTTGACCTTGCTTCCCAGGCGCCGTCTCCATCGTGCTGGTACCCCCATGACATTCCGGTCGACTCCTCCGGACCCAAGCCTATCTCCTCCAACAAAGCTCTATTCATCAAGCCTTTGATTGGTACCCCCCTCGCACCTGCAAACAGACACTTCGAAACAGGGCCCCAAATTCCAGGCTCTCCTTATCTTACTAGGCCGTAAAACTTCGACCAGCATTGGCAATTTATTTTAATGAGGCTTTTGACTTTTAGCTCACACGTGCAGATCAAAGACAATCCACTATCTCTCCAGGCCCACTAAATTATACGCAGTAGTCTGTACCCCATGAACCCTTATTTCTTTAGCTTAAAATAATATGCTAACACACCACACTAAAGTTATACAAAAACACTTCTATAAAATATTGCCTTCAACATATATAAGCAAACTCATTGATTACACTGAATTCATATCGTATTAGATGAAAATGGTACACTTCGTTTTCACACAGTGTCATGTGGTCTGCACGTTTCTTCATTTTACATTTTATCTCTTTCTTCGTTTTGCAGCTACACACATGGAACCTGATTAACGCTTCTAATGTTCCTAAGCATTTTCACACATTACTACATTAGCCCACACTCTATACGGACTTTCTTAATTCTAATAAACCCTCTAGAGTAAATACAGATACATTTTCTCGCTTATTAAGTTACATTAGCTAACTTTACGCCACAGGCTAGTAAATATGACGCAGACATATTTTTCATTCAAATTGCGCTCTCTCAGTGGTGTGGAGTGCAAAAAACGATGGATTTAGGCCCAGATCATTGTACTGGGTTGAATGAAAGACATTGATCTACATTCTGTCCATCAAATTGTTTTTTGTAATTTTCTCCCTCAGTGTACTGGGGTAGCCCAGCCGTGGGTCCCAGAGCCTCCACACCACTGGAGTCAAGCTAGCCGGGCTGATGAGAGGTGTTACCTCGAAACCGGTCCAGTCCTCGGATGCTTGATTCCGGTCTGGGAAAGATATGGCTGTGTAGTTCGGACTGGACTGTTCCCATGGGGCACAGGGTCAGAGCTGATTTGCATAAAGCCAGTATCTAACCCAAGGTGGTGTGGAGTGCAAAAAACGATGGATTTAGGCCCAGATCATTGTACTGGGTTGAATGTAAGACATTGATCTACATTCTGTCCATCAAATTGTTTTTTGTAATTTTCTCCCTCAGTGTACTGGGGTAGCCCAGCCGTGGGTCCCAGAGCCTCCACACCACTGGAGTCAAGCTAGCCGGGCTGATGAGAGGTGTTACCTCGAAACCGGTCCGGTCCTCGGATCCTTGATTCCAGTCAGGGAAAGATATGGCTGTGTAGTTCGGACTGGACTGTTCCCATGGGGCACAGGGTCAGAGCTGATTTGCATAAAGCCAGTATCAAACCCAGGGTGGTGTGGAGTGCAAAAAACGATGGATTTAGGCCCAGATCATTGTACTGGGTTGAATGTAAGACATTGATCTACATTCTGTCCATCAAATTGTTTTTTGTAATTTTCACACTTTAGAAAGTTGGCTTTTTCTTGCTTAGCAAACTGGTGTCTTCAGTCTGCCTCGGGATCACATGACTGGGTGCAGTTGGCAGTTGAGTTTTATCTTGTATAGTGTGCTGTATTTTGCCCATTCCTCCGAGACAGCCACACACAATGGAAAGCTTAGATAAGACTAGGTAGGCCATCACTGGCAACATTGGAGAAAGGAGCTGAACTCAGCCCGCTTACACTTGAACAGGCTCTGTCCTGTCTCCACACAAAGCACTGTATACTACTTGTAGTCAGTCTGGAAACAGGCCAGGAAGGCAGGGTATCTGGGCACTTTAAAAGCATGCCTCTAGAAACGTCTCCCCACTTCAAAGGCACAACTGCATGTAAATACTGCACCTCAAGCCCAGCACTTCAGAATACTTCTGGACCTGTGGATACTTTGCCAGGAAGAAGGGCTGCAATGCTGATATGACTGCCACTCCGCTGTACTGCTTCTCTGAAAGACTGCTGCCCTGCTCTGCTGATCTGTCACTATCCCCTCTTTCATGGGTGAGAACCCTGAGTGATTCCAAGGGCTAGTTGGCTGGCTTCCTGATCTGAAGCCTCAAGGACACAACAGGCTTCCAACACTTGCCCCTGCACTTTGATGCTAGCATATGTGAGTCTACCCTTCCAAGTGGTGCCACCCCAGCCCTGGACCCTTGGAAGAGGTCAAAACATGCCGGGCATTAGGCATTTCCATGGAGGCTGGAAGGGTGGGGGGCCGGTTTTGATGTTGGGGGACAGTTTTGTTACTGTGGGCTCGCTTTTGCAGCAGTGTTGCAATATCGCCCCCAGTAACAAAATCAGCAGTCAAGCATAATCCACTCAGCAATCACTTTCATTTCCGGCCTCCTTGAATTTTGAAATATGTTATGGTTTGAAAATCACCCCTTCCAGAGTTCCTTGAATATCCAGCAATTTTCAGTCAACAATAAAAGTATCAAGTTATCTTTGGTAATTAATGCTCTTGCTGAAGAGAGATCACAGTTTTGCCTAGTGGCAGTTTTGACTCATCTAAGGTAGCACAGGGGTTAATATGCCTGCTGCAAAGAACGTATACCACGCAGGTCACAGAACTGTATTTTATGTGCATAGCTCAGTGGGTTACACAAAAATTGAACCCCCTTCCCCAAGCGCCTTGAGACCCTCCGGGTGAGTAGTGCGCTATATAAATCCCTGAACTTGAACTTACTGTTTTTGCCACAGAGATCGTTTTGTAGCAGTGCAGTTCATACGTTAAAATCTTAATCTATCACAGTGAGCTATGAACTGCCATCGAAGAGCAGCATGCAAGCTGCATGGTACAGATTAGAAAGTTTTTTTTCTATTCTTTCATTATCCTACTGTTTCTAAAATGAGTTTGTTTGAGTAGAAATGCATTCCTATTATTAAAGCCAACTCTAACCACTGTGTTATGTTTTGAATCCAGAGTTTGTGCTTCTCCAGGCCAAGCACTCTTAAAAAATGCCTGCCAGTATGGATGACATGTGAATCCTACACCTCGTTGCCCCCTTTGTCTTATGAGAAAAAATGTATACATTGATTTATAAACGTATTATTCATTATCTCTATGTGTGTGTGATGTAAAGTGCTCCAACACCCTACACTGGTATGAGAGGCACTATACAACAAATGAAGTACATGTGAGAAAGGGGCCAAGGAGAGATGAGGGGCACTGTTGGAAGGTGTTAGTGAGGGAATCATTGAAGGGCCCAAACAAAGATTGTGGTATCCTGGTCCATTGAAAGGTCATCATTTATTATGCTTTAAATGCTAATACTATGGACTATATAATAACAAATGTGTTTGGCTCGCCTACTGAGCTCACTCACTATGCAGTGAATAGGGGCTGGTTTGACAACATTTGCCAGGGCCGCTATGGGTTTCATGGGAGGGGCACTGTTGTAAGGTGATAGTGAGGGAATCATTGAAGGACCCAAAAAAAGGGGCAGACTAGGATGACGTCCGCCATCCTTGACCGTCTGCCACCTATTCCCCCCCGCCATATTACAATGGCGGAGGGGACCGTGGGGGACGGGAAGACCGTCCTCCGCTTTTCCACCGCGGTCGCAATGCGACCACGGCGGAAAAGGTCTAATGTGGTTGCGGTGTCTATCAGATACCGCCATCCATATTAGGATGGGCTGAGGGGAATGCCTTTCTGTGGCGGCAATGCTGCCACGAAAAGGCATGCGGTCCTTGCCTTGGGGGCCAGTTGCGGGCCCCCAGGGTGAAGGGGTGTGTGGGGTGTGCACATAGGGGTTACCTATGGTACCCCCCTGCGTTTCACAGTACAACATGGTAGGCACCGCGCTGTGCCTGTCATGTTGTGCTGTGAAATGCACAACATGCATTTTTGACATTGCTGCAGACTTTGTCCTTCCGCCATCCTAATCGACCCCAAAGATTGTGGTATCCTGGTCCACTGAAAGTCATCATTTACTATGCTTTAAAATCTACTATTATGGACTATATAATAACAAATGGGTTTGGCATGTCTACTGATCGCGCTCGGGACGCAGTGCACAGGGGCTGGTTCGACAACATTTGCCATGGCCGCTTTGGGTTTCCAGTCCAGCCCTAGGTGTCATAAAAATGCTTCCCTTGTGTAATGATCGAATCTTATTCAGAGTTGGTTCAGAAACTTCAGTCAATTTGATATATTTCAGGTAGTGGACTGTAAGGTGTCCTAATTCCTCCTTTAAACACCATTCTACCACTTTTTGCAAGATTGAATATTTAGACTAGCCACTAGGTTTTAAGTGGTAGCAGGTTTTGCAGATACAAATAATGTGACTTAATAATTCCTGTGCTGTCTTACACAGCTTACCAGACCCGGCCCAGGGTATGCATAAATTATTCCACTGCACTCACATGGCCGCTCTCTGCCAAGGGCTTCCTGTGGTATCACAAGTCTTACCAGTGTCCTCTGGAGCTGGATCGCTTTTGGCCAGTGCTTAGGGGATTGACCTCAAGCATCATCCTCAGGTGGGCACGGGGCACAGTGGAGGTCCACCTGTAGAGCCAACCGAGGCATGAGCCCAGTCATTGAACAAGCCCAGTCATGACATGATTACCCTGGCTGCTTTCACAGCCAGTGGCTGCAGCCATGGGCCTCATTTACTAGCACAGAGCTTGCCCACCAAGCTCACTCATGGCACTGCGCCCAGGGATGGCGTTCTGTGATCGGGACTCAGGGGTGCTCAGTGTGTAGTGGCGTTGTGAAGTGATCGGGCTGCACTTCTACTTCACTGCTCCCTTGCTTTCGTGTCCAGCTCCACAGTCCACACAGATGAGAAGTCAAGTGATTTCAAATTAGAACATGGGAATGTTGGGAGCTCCATTAAAATAAATGGAGTGCTCTGGGCTTCTAATGGCCGGTAGAAGCCTGGAGCTCCAACATTCCAATGTTTGTTCACAGCTGTTGTTGTGCACTAAAGGCCTCATGGAGCCCAAGGGGATTAAATCCCCTCGGGCTCTGTGAGGCCTTTGTTTTACAAATTAGAACATTCTGCCCTCTAGGGACAGAATCTTCTAACAGCCTTAGAGCCATACATAGCGGGCTCTACCGACCATTAACGGCCTGCTCGCTTCTTAAAGGCCCTCGCCTTCGGCTCGGGACTTTAACGCAGGAGCAGGCTGCTAATAGATGGTAGAGCCCACTACGGAGGGCTCTAAGGGTGTAATAGAATTCAACAATAATTAATATTAGCACGCAAGCTGACAGCTACAACATTTCAAATTTCAAGAAGTATAGATAAAGTGAAGAGAGGGGATGTATAAAATAGAAAGAAAGATTTAATTTGTTATTTGGGTCACGGTATATTGCAAATAAACATTTCCTGACAGAATGCATTAAATAATATTTGCTTTTGAATAAAATATGGCTATGGTCAGAACCTTCCTCTTCTCCCAACAGCTTCAAATAAGTTGCAGCATGAACGTGTTTCCTTTATGAGAGATCCTTGCAACACTCAGTGATTGAACAGACATTTTAACACATCAGTACAATGCTGACAGTGTTAATTGAACCATTAACCTTTAGAACAAGAGTCAGAGACAATAAACAGAATCTCTATTGATATGGATGTCCATAGGTATGACATACGATCTAAAAATGGAATGGAATGAGTATCTGTGAGGGACTTAGCACCAATGTATTCTCCAAAGTTGACTGTAAGCAGACAGCTGCATCATTTAATCATGTAGAGAGCAAGAAAAAAGGTGCGAGAGAGAGAGAGGGAAACAGACAAAAAACATGCAATTTTATTTTTCTGGTTCAGCTAATATTTTTTATATACAATTTTTTTGTTAGAGCGTTAATATAAAAATTTGCTTCTGAATAAAAAATAACTTTTAGCAAGAATGTATAAAGCCATTCAGTTCTCTTAAAACCTATGATTTGCTCATTCATAGGGTGTGTGACTGCTAAATGTTTTTAAAAAAATGTATTAGACCCATTTTGAGATTCAATAAGTGCATACCATTTCACAAAATGGGTTTTGAAATGTATAACAAATCATAATTTGTAAAAGGCATGTTTAGTATAGCCCTTCCAAATTGGGATTCCGAATGTAAGTATGAATGGTTAGCAACTGCAATTTCAAGTTTAAATAATTTGATAGCTTATTACCTCCTCAAAGTAAAAAAATAAATGTCAGTAGTAGTCAGTGGTCCAGGGGCCCACTGACAACTCTTAACAAAAAAGTAAATGTTAACCTAAATGCAGACCCACTTAATTAAAAAATCCTTTTGTTCAATGTGATCAAAGAAGTGGTGGTCTGCTGTCACCGACAGGTCACCATCCCTTTGATACCATCGAATCAGAGTGAGCCCTCAATTTGTGACTTACCTCCTGAATATTAATTAGGTAGTTCGAACAGTGACCCACTTCGAATGGTGATTTTGCAAGCTGACCTATTAGTACATTGGTCGTTTTGTAAAATAAGAAATGATTTGTGAAAAGTTGGTGCCCAGTTTGCAGCCACTTTTAGTGAATCTATTGTTTGTACATCTGGCTCTAAAGTTTTCACAAACGCAGGCTTCTCACATTAACACAAATGTGTGTATTTTGGTGCAAATTGAAACTAATTGGCTCCTAACTTGTGAGTGAGTGTTTTAAAAACTCATGCTGACCTTAATACGATTAGGCAACCAAGGGACTTCAACACATAATCATAAGGCTGAGAGTCTCCGGTCCTAATTAATAGGAAACAAGAACATTTATATTAATCGTAATAATTGAATGGGGTTTCGTTTGTGAGTGAAAACTTACACCTGCATACATTTAGAACAAGAGGTAAGGTGCAGAGAGAGAAAGAGAGAGAAAGAAGGAGGGAAGTAACTTTCTGACAGGGAATATTCTGAATGCGAATATTCCTGAACGAATAAAAATATTGAACTCTTGATTGTACACTTTTCTCATCAATAAAATTAACATTTACGCTTAGGTGACTGCAAACTAACAGCTATTTATATTGAAAAATTGAGGTAAAGAGGGAGTGATACAAAGAGAGAGAGAGGAAGGAAAGGGAGCTTGAGAGGAAATGGGAGGAGAGAAGGGATACTGTGAATGCTGTCATGCTCTAATTGGGACCATTTAAGTACTGAACAGACCTTCATACACATGTAAATTCATGTAGCTGTAGCACTTGAAAGAATCTTCAACCTCAAAATAAGAGACCTTAACCAACAGGCAATGAGGAGCACACTTTTGATCTGGGTTAGGACAAAGGGGCTCATTACGATGGCGTAACGATCGCCACAGCCGAGTCGCGACCGTTACGCCATTGTAACAATAAATACCCCCGCTATATTATGATGGGGGTGGGTATCACGGCGGACGTAAAGTCCGTCCGCCACATTTCCACTGGTCGGCAATTGTTACGATTGCTGGGCCAAATCATATCATTGTGGCTGTGCCTAGCAGGCAACGCAAGCCATATTATGATGTGGGTGGGTCCTAAATAGTGCATCCTAATTGGACCGGTGGGACCGGCGCACGTCTGGTGGTCGGTCCCATCGCCATTATGGTGATGGGCAGACTGATGTTCGCCCGCCATCATAATGAGCCCCAAATTTTTGAGAAGGAGGTAAAGTACAGCAAGGAGAGTGAGGGAGAATTAATTTTTCTTTATCCATATTTCCAGAAAGACTGGAAAGGGACTAAAACATCCTTTTCAGATTAAAATAAATCATTGACGGACCCAGGCCCTATAAAAAGGCCTCACGGCTCTACCTATAATTGATAGCTCCTCAGAGGAAGCATTCTCAAATGAATCATCATTAAGCCTGGTATTGAAATTCTGCTCCGCTCACAGAGTTTGCAGAGTTTTCCCCACTCCCTGCTCCGCGTAACGCACAGAGTCAGAGACATTTTAAGGATTTTGGGGGCCCTGGGCCAAACATATTTTGGGGGCCCCTGTTCGCAATACCTTTGAATTCACTGTCCAATATACGTTCATTCACATCCTTGTTATGTCACGCAATATTTAATGACACATTCAAAATGTACGAAACAGTAAAAAAAGAAGAAAAATGAGCTGTAATTACTTACATTTTATAGTGATTATGTTATTTGAATCCACTCCTGAAGACAAATGAAGATCTGTGGGGTCCTCTGGTTGTTCTAAGCCACTCTCTCAGTCACCATACGTATCACATATAACATTATTGAAGTAGGCCAGAGTGATGTTGTCCCATTTTCTAGCAAGATTCTGTATCCACCTGTCTAGATTTCAATCAATGTCTTGTTCCATGATATTAGTTTTCATTCATTTCAGCCTGAGGTATAGGACTTTCTATGCATTTACTATTTTCAGTGCTGTTCTTCTTACTTTCTTTCTATTGTTAACATTGGTTCTTTAGTTCCTCAGACATACTCAGAACATCACCTTTAACATTTTACTGGTGAATTTCAACATTTTACTGGTGAATTTCAAATTGTTTAAGGCCTTAAACATGTTGATTCCGGGACGAACTTTATTGCATGGGCTGACAGAAAACAGTAATAAATATAGAAAAGCATTGGCGTTCAACATTCTTCAAAGTGTTCTGTGCAATAGGTAGTTGTTTGGATGATATCATATACATCAGGGTGCATAGGTTAAACAGGACATGATTGAGAAAATTATCCTTGTTGACCTCATCTTGTTTCTCTGCAAATCTTGTTATCTACACCTGACCTGTGCAGTAATTGTGTTAAGGAGTTCTATTTTAATTTTGAGGAATTGAACATAAATGCTGCTGGGTTTCGAAGTTTTGTTGAAGGCAATGTCTGCTGCCTGTATCAAAGGCTTGAATTAAGTTTCAATGATAAGTAGAAAGTTATAGACCAAAGAAAGTTATAGGCTTTTGTGAACTGCTGACAATAATTTTAAGATGCTCAGATGGACCCTATTTCTGATTTACCATTTTTCAGGTCTATTCAGTCTTAGAGATGCCTGCAAGGCATCCATGCTGTTTTCCTGAATGGTCAGGCCCTCTTTAGTTGTTTTATAGTTGGAAAAGGATGAAATAGGCAAGCTTGAGTACAAGAACTCTATGTTGTTGGCTTGAATTTTGAAGATGCTGTTTGTCACATAAAATAAGTTTTGGTTTTTTCTTGCGAACATTATTCAAAGTGATTTTGTTCTTGGGTCTCCTTCCCATTAGTCAGTTTTTCTTGTCATATAAGGTCAAATGTTATAAGTGCACAATGTGCTGTGATTCCAGAGCATCTTGGGGTATTTTAAGTGCAGGTTAGGTTGTAGAAGTTAAACATCTTAATGCAGATTTTTAGAAAATGGAAAGTAAATGTGTTTCTATGAATATTTACTTATATTCAATAAATACCAAAAATGTCACAATGTGTTTCTGCAAAATAAAGCTTCTAAGTAGAACCTTGGAGCATCTCTGTACAATATTAGGCACCTGTAAGACACTACTTAAAGTATGCATCTCTTTCTGGATTTGCTAGCAGCAAACTCATTAACCAGATCAGCAAATTCTATTTCTTGGAGCATTTCTGACTCAATACTCAGCAGAGCCAGAGAATTGAGTCTGGCTTGTAGCATTCGATTACGTAGCTCATTTTTTATGAGCTTCAATTTTGAAAAGGACCTTTCACCACTACAGTTTGTGACCATCATCGACAAGAATATCCGCAGTGCAATTTCAATGTTAGGGAA
Source organism: Lissotriton vulgaris (assembly GCF_964263255.1). NCBI lineage: Eukaryota > Metazoa > Chordata > Amphibia > Caudata > Salamandridae > Lissotriton > Lissotriton vulgaris. The sequence continues at coordinate 1,299,826,555 of NC_141687.1, forward strand.
AGTGTTCTCAAGTTTATCAGTTTTTATTTTCCTGTAAAGACCAGACATTGAAATTGTTTCATTTGTGTGTACAGGATAATGTTTGAACTGCTGGCATTCCTTGATGAGATCAGATTTGTTCAGGTCTTTATAGTACAAAGAGGCAAGCTTTTCACACCACCCTTCGATTTCTTTGGTGTTCATGTTTTTTAATTCTATAAAGAAGCCAAACCGAATATTTAGGTCTCTATATGCTTCACTTCGCCGCGTTAAACCATCAATCAGAGCATCCATGATCGGTAAGTATGCTTCTACCTTAAATTTGTTCCGCCCTTCAAGTACGGTGTCACTAGAGGGCCCTTCAAACCGAGTTTGTCTAATGCTTCGTTGTTTTGTACGCTTTCCAAAATCTCTGTAATGAGTATCAGGAGCTTTTGCCTTTGCCTTGCATTCATAGTCATCAAATTGGTCTCTCAACTCTTGGACATAAGACTTCAAAGATTGGATAATGTTGACTGCAACAGATAGGTTAACATCTTCTTTTTGTACAGTCTTGCTTGTTTCATTGATACGCATCAGTATGTCATTCCAGAGAATGGTCAAAAAAATGGTTTCCAGCTTGTCCATTTTTCTAAGGAGACTAAGTGCATCATGCATTGTATCTTTTGACTGAATGTGATCATTTGTCAGTGAATCAAGAGCAGCTTTAATTCTTTCATAGCCACCACACAATGCATTGACGGCATCTGCATGAGCTGACCATCGAGTATCAGACAAGCGTTTTACAACCTTGTGATCTGGGCCTACAGAATGAAGTAGCACATCCCAACGATGAGTAGAAGCAGCAAAAAAAGTGTACAAATTTTGAACAAAGTCAAAAAAAGAAACAACCTGCATGCTGCACTCCGCAGCTTTTATACCCACCAGGTTCAAGGAATGGCCAGCACATGGCACATAAACAGCAAATGTGTTGATCTCTTTCAGTCTTGCCTGTAAGCCCGAAAACTGACCAGACATATTGGATGCATTATCATATGACTGACCACGGCAATCTGATAATGGAATACCGGCCCGCTCTAGGAATTTCACTACAACATCGGCAAGATACTCTGCCCCATGACCATGAATGGAGATAAATTCCAAAAAACGCTCCTTTGGTTCATGACCCTTTACATACCTCACTGTGAATGTCAACTGATCAATGTGACACACATCTGGAGTGGAGTCTACACTGAGAGAATAATATTTTGCTTCCTTTATTTCTGATATTATTGCAGAGAAAACTTTCTTACTCATTAATGTGATAAATTCTTCACAAATCGTTGCTGATAGGTATGAGGGATTGCCTTTTCCAGCATTTCCATATTTCCTGATGTGCTCTTCAAGAAACGGGTCAAATTGGCTTAGAAGTTCTAAAATTCCCAAATAATTTCCATTGTGCAGTGATCCTATCATCTGGTTTTCTCCTCTGAATGCCATACCTCTTGCTGCTAAAAATTTAACAACTGCTACAATTCTTTTCAGCACACCCTGCCAGTATATTTGTTCATGTTTTATCTGTTCCTCTAATTCAGAATCAATTTTACCAGTTTCTTTTTGACGGGTGGTGTATACTAACATACATTTTTGATGCTCAGAGCAAGCTTCATGCTGAGAAATACGACGGGCTGCATGCTTCCAGTCATTAAAACCAGATCTACTGAAGGCAGAATCTGTGCTAGAAAACAAACGACAAGCAAAACAGTACACTGATCCTTGTGAAGGAGAATATAATAGCCATGTACGGCTTACAAATTCCCCATTTTGCATTTGCTGCTTGAAAGCAGCATCGGATAAACTCCGCTTGTGTTTCTTTTCTCCAATTTGATAAACACGAGCAGAACTGGAAAAATCACTATTTCGATTTTGACAGGTTGAAGGCCCTCTTTGAACCCAATATGATCGTGTTTCGTTTGTGATAGGATTCCATAAGGCGGGATCTGTTGCGTAGCTCACTGCTGTTAGTTGTGGAATTTTTGAACATTGGCTGTCATCTGTTATCATACTCTGAGAAGCATTTCCGGCAATAGTTTGTAAATCTATAATGTTAGAGGAAGTGGAAGCAGATACATCCTCAGTATATTCTCTTACTGGCTCGTTAGCAACAAGATCATCTTGTTCATACTGTGACTGCGCCGCATTATCAGTACAGCATTTCGATTGTACCGGAAAAAAAGAAGTTACTTTTTGAAGCTTTGCAAGCTTCTGTTTTACTTCAGATTTGTTTTTCCTTTTCGTAGCTCCACTCACATATGAACGCCTCATTTTGTGCAGTGAGCAACTTATCAGATTATATAAAGATTCAATAACATATGTGCTCACGAGCTGAGGAAGTAAGAAAACAGTACATTGTTGTTTGTTATTTATATTGGTAACCATTTGTTCAACACACTATTGCAGACTATGATGTGGGGCATACAAAGATGTTCAGGAAATCCTGAAGCATGATCAAACATTCTGGACCTACTAGGCCAAGGTATAAAATATGTACATTTCAAATTTACTATCCTTATCAGCAAGGTGGTGGGAGGTTGGGGCACAAAGTAACTAGCATTCAGTTACAAATGTAACTGCATGAACATTACTCACATTTATTTTACTTAGGGAGCAATTGAAAGGTATTACTTTCCTTTGTGGGCTTAATTTGTTTTTGGGCAATTTTAATTTTTCACATGAAGACAGGGCAGGTTTATGATTCATTTAAAATGATATTTGCATACATATTAGTATGGATACATTTATTTTGGACACATCATCCAAATATTCGCAGTGAGTCAATTTCTTACAGGAGTGGGATTTCCAAATTAGCTATGTATTGAAACATAACACAAAAGAAAAGTTAAATACAGGCAACTCAACTAGCTAATAAATGAAGCAAAGCATGTCCTTTGGATTTCTAATGTACTTGGTTAATACAGTCTCTATCAATATTTCAATTATGTGCTTAAGAGGAATAAATTAGTACATTATTTGGGATCAATAATATATGATTTGTACACCAGGGGCATCATTTAGGAGTCACCAGGATTGCAGCACTGCCCCCTGGCTTGCCCTTTGTTATCCCTGGTACTGGCTTTGTGATCCCTGGCCTCAGAGGTGGCTAAATCAGTGCCAGGAACACAGTGGCAGCTCGAACTTATGGACCTCAGTTAGGGCTCTACTCTTTATTTACTGTCAAAGTTGTATTACAGTAATAATGAATAATCTTACATTATTCATACTTTGTGTAATAAAACATGGAGCACTGTTAGCTGAAAGATGACCATTTACTGGCATCTGAGATATGTAAAGAAAATGCTTTTAAATGCACTTTATGCTCTTCAATGTATGTTCTGCATACCATAACTGGCCGACTTGAGATGTTTCACGTGTTTGCATTAGCTGAACCACAACAGCAGTGTAATTATGTTTTTACTCTCTCTCTCTCGACACACACACACCTACACATCAAACATATCTAACTTTCTGCTGATTCTTTTCCATGGATTAACTTAATAGAAAAGCTAAGGAGGGGGCATCTTTTGTCCCAGTGACATAAATGTGGTATCTCTGTACAGATTTAGATTACAGTTCCACTTCTGAGTATGTCAATGTTTGTGGCCTCATTATGAGTGCAGATACTGTCAGGTACTGAGTCCCTGCACATCTTTATTACAAAAGGGAGAGTTCCTATGCTCCTCAGCAGACTGCCAATACTCTTAATGGAAGAGCTCATTTACATCTCAGGAGCAAACAGATACTCCGGGATAATGAGTACCCACACTTTCAAATTTTCATTTGATGCACTGAAGTGGTTTCAAAATTCCAAATGGTGCTGGTAACTGTTACTGACCACATCTGGAATTCTCATTAGGTGTTACATAGTCTGTGGAAACTCTGTCATGTTTCCCCTGAAGATTTTGGCTGCATGAAGCAGCCAAAATAGTTGGGGCTATGGGGGTGGCGGCTGGTGACATTTGAAAGTGGTGAGGTGTAAAATTATTGGCCCACTGCACTGTGGCGAACTAGCAAAGTGAACGAGCCTGAACAACCTATGGGGGCTCGGGGTGGTTCTCCCCCCAGATAATTTGAAAAAAGAGTGGACAAATGGTGCATTTTCAAGCAAATTTGAGAAAGCAAGAAGGTTAATATGGCAATTGTGAAAGTGCAATTATCACATTAATAAAGAGATAGCATATAACAACATAGGTAGCTATATAAAACTGCAAAAAAAGGGCCCTACTGTCTCATTCAAAGTACAATAGTGATGGAGTGCCATGCTGCCTCAGTCAAAGCACAGTGACGCTTGAGTGTGATACTGTCCCATTCAACACACAGTAGCACTGGAATGGCCTAGAGTCCCAATGAAAGTTCACTAGCACCAGAGCTCTCAACGGTCCCATTCAGAGCACATTAGCCATAGAGAGCCCTACGGTCCCACTGAAAGTACAGGTGCACTAATGAGAAGCGCCTTACTTTCCTATTCAAATTATAGTAGAGCTGGAAAACTAAACCGTTCTACTCAAATCATAATAACCCTGGAGTGCCCTTCCACCATATTTGTAGCACAGTTGCACTGGAGTCCTCTACTGTTCACTTTAAATATAGCAACCCTGGAGTGTCCTACTATCTCCTTCAAAACGCAGTAGCTCTGGGGTGCCCTGCTGTCCCTCCGAAAGTACAACTGCACTGGTGAGAATTGCCTACTGTTACATTTAAAGCAAAGTTGCACTGGAGTGCCTAACTGCCCCACTGAAAGTACAAAAGCACTAATTAGAAATGCCCTTCTGTCGCATGCAAAGCTGTGTAGCGATGGGAAGCCCTTCAGTTCTTTTCAAAGCACAGTAACGCAGGTGTGCACTAATTTGACATTCAAAGCCCACTCCCCTGATAAAGGAGCCCAAACCCCTACAGTATGGCACTAGAGCTCTACAGATAGCTGCATTTTTCTTTTAATTTGAATGCCATTACTATAGCAGTGCTACCGATGCCTGTTTTCATTATGAGAGGGCCTTCTGTCATTCCATATTTAACAAACATGTAGCCCACAATTACAAGGTAGATGCCTAGCAGTACTCGGTTGCAATGAAGATGGCAGCTTTATTGAAAGGAAGAGTTTTTCATATAGCATTGCTGAAAATGTTGTATATCACGGTTCATCTGGATTAACACGTGCTGCTGTTAATAGGCCTTCATGTGATTTTCACTTTTGAGATAAGTACGGGTGGGAAGCTTCCGGAAGTATTGTTTTGTATAGATTACCCATAGTAAGTAAAATAATTGCACATGACCTACATTATGTGATTACTTTTAGGAGATATTTAAAAGAAGAAATAGTAAATAAAAATAATTTGTCCTCAGGTCACACACACACACAACATTCTAATTTGTTAAAAGTACATTTGTCATCCAGGAGGTTGCACCAACTACACGTGGATCTGGAACTGAGCCGGCCGCTATCCAGTCTAAACTCTATAGCAGGTTGCCTCACCCAGACTGAGAAATACACAAGCTGAAATTAAACATGACCTCTATGCCCATACCGAACACAACCCTGCCTTGCCCTGCTTTCACTGCTACAGTGATAACAACTCTGACACATGGGGTACATTCCCCTACACTGGGCCTTCTAGGGTATCATATATTCTCATATACATAATGAAACCATTAATCCCAACATTTCCAGTAGCATGTCAGACTGGTGTCTGCTAGTTTACTTGTTAGAGAAACCAACCCCTAAACCTCTTAGAACTTGTATTTATATTATAACATACTGGGCTGCGCAACTTCAGAACCAGAGGGTTAAGCCTGCATACTTTGGTCCAAAGACATAAGTAATAAAAATACTGACAAATAATGATCCGTTTGCTGTGTGCATGCTAAATGCAGCATATTGGCAGGGTCTAAATGCTGTGGGTGTGCTGCCCCTGGGTCAGAGAGATTTTGAGCACTTGGTGTGCTCCAGCCCTGCCCAGCAGCTGCAATATCTCGGTCCCAGGTAATTCACACGCTAGAGCTAATAATTCCTATGTCTCCCATGATGGCACTGCTGGGTGTAGCCTTGATTTTCCTAAACAATGCAAGAAACTGTTGGCAATGACGACCCTGCTAGGTCGGAGGCGGGTGGCCTTGAGAGAGCAACCCTGTACAGCGTGACAGCTAGCCTGTTAGGATACTGGGGCACTCTACAACGCCCGGACTGCGGGGTGATGGGGATGCTTATTCTACATAATGTGTAATTGTGTACACAACAAACTGAAATTCCAGTGTGCTGACACGTGCGGTTATGTAGTTGAACAACTGTACGTTACGGTTGTAAAAGCAAAAATTCAAAATAAAAAATGTAGCATCAATGTAGCATCAATCAGAGTACCGAGGACTAACATTAGACAACTGGGCATGCTAAGACTTTAGAACAAATGACACCGATACATCTAGGATTTAATTGCATATGAATGGAGGCCAGGGCTACGAATGATTTGCACAATAACAGTTATGGCTCTCTCCCATCCCTTAGCTCTCCCCAGGTCCCACCTCGCACCCTACAATTCTGCAGGCCTCTCACAAGACTACGATAGTTTGTTCAGCAATTATTACGAGTAATCTTATCCATGTGCTCTACTTTCTAGTTGAGTTTATTAAAAATGATAAGCATTTAATTGGGGAAGCAATCCACCTCAAAAACATAAAATTAAGAGGGAACTGAATAAACATATTGTATTTTAAAAATGGAAAACATTTTTGTTCTATGGCAAACCGCATGTAAATTAACAAAGCGTGTTCACTGAGCCCAATGGCGCTCAATGCACAAAGCACTTTTGCACATACCCCACTGCATTTTAAACAGCGTATTTTCCTTAGGCCGTATGCTAATTTGTACTAATGGAAGTAAACAGACATAGCAAACGTAGATCAGGGATTCTGAAGAGCTCAAGGCACTGTAAGCCCCGAGTAGTAAAAGGTTAAATGCATAGCCCGCACTAAAGCTCAGCAAACAGATATAGTAATAATCAGAGGCTAACGACGCCAATAAATGTAAGGACCTAAGCACTTTAGCAATGATTGAGCAGTTAGTGGCCTATGCATGCAGCACTTTATCTGCGCAGAAGTTGCACTTACATAAAGCACACATTCTAACTAGCTTCAAAGCATTGAAAATCGAGATCCGTGACCTTTTAAGGTTCAAGACAACAAACCTCACTAGCACTCAAGTTGTAAGAAGATCAGATGAATGTAAAAATTACTTTGATATCAGTCAAGGCGCTGTGAAATCTTTTAATTTTTTCATTTTGATGTGTCTCTCTACAAAAATCTCTAGCTGGTATTTTTTGCATACCTAAGGCCAGTCTTTCACTGGAGCTACCGCTAGCGCCGGGTCGCCTCTTCTGAGGCAGCTGTGCTCTCTACAAGTGTCTTGTATTGTATTGTATTATACCTATTGCTTCCAGTAGTGTAATAATATACTAAGAGTATGGTTTGAGTCACACCCTTGCTTGGGTGATTGGATAGCTTGTTTTAGAATAGAGACCATCTGAGCCAGTTTGGCCCTGATACTGTTGGAAAAGATTACAGTTCTAAGAAATGATTCTTCGTTGTTTGTTTAATTGGCCATACTTGCCCTTGCAAGTCTGAAACATTCATAAACAAAAAAGCAAGATAGAAAATAAACTGAAAACCTCATACCTCCAGGAAGTAATATCCTTAATATGTAATAACCAGAGCAAACACAAATTCAGTTATTCTTTCTTTACATGTAGAACATTTTACAAATACTGTTTGAAGCAAGCACAAATCTAATTCTCCTTATTTATATGCAGAATGTCCTACACATATCCACACTACACATTACCACTGAGTGAGCTAATATACAAACTGCACAGTTCAATGTAACACAGAAAATGGAAGTGAAAGGAAGGTGAGTCCTGTTCTTTTGGCATATGAAGCTGGGACATCATTTATTTTTCCATGACCTAATATATTTCACTACATTATCAACTACATTACTACATAACTACATTATCAAAGTGCTACATTAGATCATGCACATTAGTTATCCTATACTAATCCATGGATTCTGATAGATCTCCGTTGCAATCCCTCCTATACTTTCTTCAAACAAAATCTCAAATTGCTATTGCTGAACAAATACTACATGAGCCCAGCACACCAACATGAGCATGGAAAAGGCCCCTTGACGCAGCGTCTAATCATTCATTAATTCCACAGAGGGATAATGTTGTAATTTTGATACCTTTTAATATACATATAATAATGTTGCATTGTTTTTTATCCCCTTGAATCCCTGCATTAATGCTATGATCCTGGCCTGTTCCACTGTACTGTAAACCTCACGGTCCGTCCAGGACGCCCTTGGGTCGAGCAAATACTATTTAAAACTGTCAATAAAGAAAGAAAGAAATATTTACCTCTCTGAAGTCGGGACTCTAAGTCGACATCTCTGATTCTTTCTCCTGGATTCTGCCTCCCACTAACTGCGCGCCAGACAGTCTGAAAAAGCGGAAGCTGTCACGATGAGTCATAGCTTTTGCTCATCTTGGCCTGGCAAGCGAGTTACAACTGCCTGCCATATCAGATGCTAGGATAGGGTTGGAGGCGAGCACGCCTCCTCTATCCTGCTATCTGATAGGATATCGGGATGAAGAGAGTGACAGGCATGCCCCGCCGAAGCCTCATTAGCAGACATGCAGCTGCACTGTCCGAGGCAAGAAGTGCTTCATGTCTGTTAATTGTACTTTGAATGTGCCGTGTCCGTGTGAGGTGGGGCCTGGGACTTTGGGACTTTGCAAGGGGGCCCCTTGTGAGGTGGGGGCCCTGGGCCAAAGCCCACTTTGCCCCCGTCTTAAAACGTCTCTGCACAGAGTAACCAACAATTCAGAGGAGCAGAGTTTTTTCTCACTCGTGCTCATCAACGTTAAGTTGGCGAGCAAGGAAAATCTTACTCCAAACCACCACCCGGGGAGATTTCTCAACACGGGCGGTCATGGATGGTCGCTACTGCTCGCATTGAGAAACTTTCCTTTTGCATTGAGGAAGCTGCTACTCGACTAGAACATCTACTCGAGCAGCAAGAAGAAGTAGCACTCTCTTGCGCTACAAAGTGGTGCTGTTCGAGCTCATTTTACAGCAAGAGACAACCACTCGGTGCTAAAATTAAGCATGAATGGCGAGACATAATGCACTTCACAGCTTGCTGAACTCTGTGTAGCTTGGCAGAGTTTGTCGGTCCCTTTACAGAGTTCCATGTAGTGAAACTCAGCGAACTCCACCCAGGCCTATCTCCAAGTGACAACACCTTTCATTAACAGCAGTAAATATTGAATACCTGAACAGTTTCATAAATGGTCATCAATGTATACCCTAAAATACCCTAAAATTTCAATATTCCTTTCTGCTATCTAGAGTTTTCCTCTTGTGCTCATTACAGTCTTAATAAATATTCTATTCAAAATATAATGAATACACCCTACAATCGTTTACATTTTTATTTTGATATGCTCCTTAACAAAAAGTAGTATCTTTAATAATACTGGAAAGAAGCCACCCATTTGTATTACTCTCCTTTAAAGTTCAAACTGACTCTTGTTGTGCTGGAGGGGCGTGGCCGAACAGCCACAATGGTGGACGGCTCCTACTAGAGCTCCGAGCCCGGCCGGGTTTATCCGCAGAAAACGGAGCTGTGGGTGACACCCATGAAACAGGATGGAAACAAGGGAGGATCGGAGGAAGTGACCAGTCTGGAGAGCTGAGGCCCGGTTAAAAGCGAGGAGGGGCGGCGATACGGCCTGATATAAGGGTCGCCAAGAACTGCCGAGCAGGCCCCAGAAGCCGGGAGGTAAAGTGCCGAAGTGATCTGGAAACGGGACTTAGACCCCGGGACCCGCTCGGCAGCCGCCGCCGGATCTGTGGAGGGCGGAGCCTATACCCTGTGGATGGTTGAGGGTGCTGCCTGGGCCCTCCTGGACACCGCCGGATGCGAAGGGAGCTGGAGAAGTACTGTACGGATGGCGCGGAGCGGCGTGCTGTGATCCGCAATCCTTCCTGAGAGACACTGGTGGCGACTCCATTTTGGGGCTGCCGGCCTGGGGGGCGTCCCGGGACCGCGACTGAGCTTTCGTGGTGCGGAAGATTTCCTTACTCTCCCCCTCCTTCCCTCCCCCCCACCTTACTTGCTGACCGGTCACATTGGGGGACGGAGGGGTAGACGAGAAGAGGGACTGCACGACGGGGCCTGTTGGGATCCTCGAGAGCCTCGGACATAAGCCTTGCACAACGGCCATAGTGGGGAGCCGCAATCATTTAATCTTCCAAAACTGACTTGGCCTGGAGACCGAGGGGGGCCCGCACTGCTGTAACGTGGGATTCTGCCCCGGTGTGGCCCCGGCGGGAGCGGGACACTGCTGGGGAGACGGCTTGGACCCCCAAAGAGGTGACCCTGATCTGAGCCGGAAACACCTGCCTCTTGGCTCCCTGTCCTCCCATACCCCTAGCACGACATCGCCCGGGAGAACGTTGCGAGAGGACGACGACCTGCTGCCTGGGCTGCGACGCCCTTATGGCCGGAGTGCCCACACTGGGGGGAGTGACCCGGGTCTAGAACAATATGGTGCGGAAAGGCCCGAAGCTTCCGGAGGGCCAGGGTGAGCAGACGGGAACCTGCCCGCAGACGGGGAATGGTGCGGGTAGTAGCGGAACGGGACCTGCTGATCAGACGACGCCAGGAAACCATCAACCAGATAAGCTGGACCTCACGACACGCAATGGAGCAACAATTTGGGGCCCTCACAACTAACTTATCTCTCCTGAAAGCTGGTCACGGCAAGTTAGCAGACAAAGTCAAAGACCAAGGACTGGTGCTTGAGGACCTTGTGCCCACTGTGGCGGACCACAAGAAGTCTATCCGGGACATGCAGGGCCAGGTCACCACCCTGATGGAAAGGGTCGAAGACGCGGAAGGGCACAATCGATGCAAAATGTAAGGTTGATTGGCCTGCCGGAAAAAATGTGAGGGATCACAGGCCGCAGAGTTCATGGAGCAGTGGTTCCGTGACCACGTTGCGACGGACGGGCTCTCCCCATACTTCTGCGTGGAGAGGGCACACAGGATTCTGACGGGACTACCTAAGCCGGGTCGCCCTCCACGCCCTCTCATAGTCCGCATCCTTAATTACCATGACAGGGATGTACTTTTAAGGAAAGCCCGTGAGAAATCCATCATTCACTTTGAGAACCAAAGGGTGTCGCTATATCCAGATTACACGAACACAGTACAGAAACAGCTGGCCTCTTATCTGGAAGTGAAAAAGAGACTGAGAGGCGCACAGCTGAAATACGCATTACTCTTCCGAGCCCGTCTGAAAGTTATCCATGGAAGGAAATCTAACTTCTTCGAATGTCCTGCTGACGCTGAAGAGTGGCTAGAAGTAATGGGTCTGGATGGTAAGTCAGGAGGCGTCCTAGGTAGCTGACGCGGGAACATCCGAGGGGGGCTCAAGGGGTAAACGCCACCCATCTTCTGGATCCGGGAAGGGGAGTACTCGGCGAGGACCATCACGGGAACATCAGAAGAAGGACCAACTGGTGGCCCTTTCGATCGCTGGTACCTTCAGGGAAGACTCTGCAAAAATAACCACAGACTCGGAAGACAACACGATACACTCAGACTCAGAGAACAGTGTGCTGCTCTTCCCTACAATCACACCTAGAGCTGCGGACGATCTAATAGACAACTGACTCGGCAGATGGTGACCAGTGCCAGTATCTCCGTTGCAGACACTGTATGGTATCCTTTATTGCTGCAATTTGTACACTCGGTACCTGTTTTTTTTCTTCTTTTTTTTCTTGAAAAGTTATGTATGGGGGTGGTAGGATGTAACTGTGGTGTATGTCAACGGCCCTTTCTCCAGTATATACCATGCCTCCAGAACTAGAATTGCAGTGGGTACCTCTAGGCAGTGTCCAAGGAGGCTTACTGATAACCCCACAGATACTGTTTAGAAACTACATTGAATTCTCTTATGTGAATCATGAACTCCGGCCGGGCCACCGTTGAGCCGATGGAGCCCGGAGTTGGTAACGATATGAATAAACGTGTGCTAGGTCATCCCCCCCAATGACGAACGCACAATACTTTGGACTTTTATGTTTCAATTGTTAATGTTGAGCCCAGCTATGTTCTATTGCTGCTCGGAGTTAGTTTTGCTCAAGTTAAATGTATCCAGAAGTGTACTCTCCTGGGTTCTGCTCTCCAGTGCTACTAATCCATGACCACTGACAGAATTAGTTCCTCCGCAAGACGATTATGGCTGAACAGTCTGAAGTATACAAAGTTCTTACCTGGAATGTGCGAGTGCTAGGGGCAGTGCAGAAAAGACACAGAGTCCACTCCTTCCTCCTTAGACAACAGACACAAAATGCCTTTCTGCAGGAATCACACCTCACGGCAACTGAGGCACAGAAATTAAGGAAGAAGTGGAGAGGGGCTATATACTCCACGTCATATTCTGCCTTTTCCAGGGGGGGCCACTATCTGGGTAAGACACGGGATGCCGTTCGTACAAATGGAATGGAAAGTGGATGACCAGGGTAGGTACATTCTAATTAAAGGTACCCTGGATGGCAAACTGATTGTCCTGGGCAGCATACACGCCCCAAATTACGTCCAAGAATTTTTCCTACAGAAGGTTGGGCGGGCACTATCTTCTTGGGCTGATATACCCTGGGTACTCGAAGGGGACTGGAATGCTGTGCTGGACCTGGACATGGATAGGTCACACCCGCCCCTACAGGCCACTGGCGCTGCGAAGCTATCTGACATTTTTAAAACATGGGCGGAGGGCTGGGGACTGATCGATGTTTGGCGAAAGTTTCACCAGACGCACAAAGAATATTCCTTCTACTCCCCAGTACACGCCCTACAGACACGCATTGACCGATTCCTATGCTCCCACACACTGGTTACAATGATAGGTGCTCCGGAATATCTAGCAAAGACTTTTTCGGACCACAGGCCCCTAAGGTGCACCATTTCCTGGGGCAGACTCCCGACATGGAGACTCAACCTACAACTCTTAGAAGATGGGCTGTTTAGAGCGACCCTTTTAGACGCCCTGACACATTACTGGGATGCCAACTGGGTATCTGCTTCCTCCAACTTGGTGGTTTGGGATGCGATGAAGGTGGTAATACGTGGGGCTGCGATAGGGAAGTTGGTTGGCGCCAGGCAGGAGATACACCGGAAATTATATGAGGTGGAGGCCCAATTAAAGGTGCTTGAACGGGAAGCAGTTGAGGACCCCGAAAAAAAAGGCCCTACAAGAATAACACATATTGCATGCAGAGACGCTGGAAGCACTGCGTATCCTAGATCACAAGGCTTATCTACAGAGACAACACACTGAGGCGGATCGCTCTGGCGCGCTGCTAGCCCACTTGGTGTGAGAAAGGCCTGAAATCCCGATCATTACCCAGGTCCATAACCAGGCGGGCACCCTAGTGAGTACTCAATCTGACATTAACCTGGAGTTTCACGATCACCTAAAGGCACTGTATGCGCGGACTGAGATGGAAGACCTCACGCAAATAACTGATTTCATGAGGGACATCCCCTTCCCTCTATTAACAGCAGACGTGCAGAAGTCGAAGGCCTATAACCCAACATGAGATACGTGCAGCGATTAAGAACTTAAACAGAAACAAGACACCGGGCATGGACGGGCTCCCAGTGGAGTTCTATTCAACTTATGCCGACACCTTAGTACTGATCCTGGAAAAGGTATATAAGATAGCATTCGAAGAGGGCCATCTGCCACAATCAACAATGCAGGCATTAGTGACCTCCATACCTAAACCGGGTAGGGATGTTTTGGAGCTGGCAAATTATAGGCCCTTATCCATGCTGTCCACTGAATATAAAATATTGAGCAAAGCTATTGCCCTGCATGTCCAACCTCACCTGACTGCACTCATACATCTAGACCATTGTGGATTCCTTCCTGGGCGCAGTACCTCCCTAAACACGAGACGCCTGCATGCACTAATGACGGCATCACCGACAGAATTAAAACACGCAGGATGCATTGCGTTAGATCTCAAACAAGCGTATGATTCACTTTCTTGGTCGTTTATGTTTAAGGCCCTGCGACGCTTTGGCTTCCCGGCCCCTCTACTGAGATGGATCAGGCTGTTGTATACTGATCCCACAGCCCGGGCGAGAACGGGGCGCTATGTATCGGCTGAATACCCGGTCTACCGATGCACCAGACAGGGATGCCCTCTGTCCCCAATGCTGTTTGTTCTAGCGCTCGAACCACTGGCCATTGCTCTTCGCAAGTACGCGACTGCACTAGGCATTCCAATGGCAGGGTCATCCCATATACTCTACATATATGCGGATGATATGTTATTATATCTCCGGGACCTGGAGGCTGATCATACGCAATTATACGATACCTTCAGTCAGTTTGAAGTGGTATCAGGAATGGCTATAAATCCAGAAAAGTCTGTGGGATTCTACTTCTGGGACGCAACCCACCCGCCCTCTGTATCATTTGGCACCTACATGATTCCTGTAGCTCAGTCCATCTTTAAATACCTGGGGATCCGCATATACAGAAAAACGGAGGACCAGTTAGATGGCAATATCTCCAGGGCCATCGCTGGCCTCCGTGGCAGTATCGGCTTTTGGACCTCGCTGCCTTTGTCAGTCATGGGCCGCATTGCAATAGCAAAGATGGTGATGCTACCTCGCTTACTGTATCACTTCGTGAATCTGCCCATATGTCTCCCACACCGCATTTTCACAACAATAAACACCTTACTGACCTCTCTTATATGGGGCTCGGGTAGACGACGGATTAGTCTGCGTAAATTACAACTTGGTACCTCACTGGGGGGCCTAGGTGCCCCTGATTTTCACGGGTATTATTACGCCAGTCAACTCCAATGGTTGTCTTACTGGCTGACCGGAAGGAACCTCCATGAGATCGGATGGACAATGGAACAGTTGGACCGGGGTGACTTATATACCCTATTGCTACCGAAAAGTAAGATACCAGGATTGTGCCACCCACTGCTTTGCACTGCCCTTCTCTGTTGAAAGAAGGCGCTAGCTTACACATCGTCTGCACTGCCATATGCAGATATTATCCCCTTATTGGGCATCCCAACACCGCAGGGAAAACTCACCAAAAATACCCTACGACACTGGACGGAGAGCGGAGTTGAGGGGGTAGGCAGTTTCTTTGGAGACGATTTACTGCTTGATCATCGCACTTTTGTGCAGGTGACCGGGACCTCGGACAGACATTACCTATTGCACGCCACTGTATCTCACTTTATTAGGACGACTTGGGCGCCACAACGCATTAAACCACAGCAACATGAGCTAGTACATCTGATGCACTACATGGGGGCAGGGGTCACTTAGTACGCTGGCTGTACACAGGGATTAGAACACATGCGGCACTGTCCCTTACCACATTATGAGAGATCTGGTCACAAGATACTGGGGAGGAAATTACAGACGCTACATGGCGGGTGGTCCTGGAACACCCAAAAAGGGTCTCCCGGAAATTTAAATTCATCCAAGCCATGATACTCCATAGGGCATATCTCACCCCGGAGAGAATTCACCGGATGTTTCCCGACGCCCCCCATCATTACCCGCGATGCAGGGTGGATGAGGCGGGCCTCCTACATATGCTTTGGACATGCCCACAGCTGGGCAGCTACTGGAGGGAGGTATGCCAGACAATAAGGGAAACTTCACAGATACAGGTGAAGGTGAGCGCCTTATATTGTTTAGTGGGAGCTCGCCCACGTCCCAATCCGTTAAAAACTAAGGTTTGTAGATCTTGCCCTCCTCTTGGCGATTAGGACGATTATGATGAGATGGAAATCCCCAAGAGCCCCTAGGGTAGAGAAATGGCAGGCGGAGGTAGTGAGGTGGGGCCGAGCAGAATGTATTGCCCTTAGAAAAGAGGAGGAGGGCCGGAGGCGGAAAACTCCCATGGCACAGGATTGGGAGGTTATGATAATGTAGTTAGACAGATTAGACCAGCCACTGTCCCAAAGCGAATGACAGCACATTATACCCTGAGGGAGGAAGGCTGAGTATAATAGACGCTGAGATGGAACGGACGTGTTTAGGTAGGTTTATATCGTTTATTCTGGAATGAGAGTGGTCAGCACCGTGGAGCGGAGACTGAATAGTTGAGAGATTATTGACACCCGGGATTGGTGGGTGGGGAGGGATAGTTGGGGAGGGATAGTTGGGGAGGGAATGGGTGGGTATGGGATATGTCCTGTCAATAACAGATGACCCTGATATTGTGCATGTATCTGTATGTGTACGACCTGGTTAAAGCGATTTGGCCCTTTATTTTAAACCTGGGAGTAAATTGGAAAATCGTGATGTATTAAATGCTCAATACTTAAAAATGTATGCTTATGCCCTGAATATACAATCACGGATAAAGTTTAAAAAATAAATAAACTCTTGTTGTGCTGCCCTATAAGTTTCTACATTCCTCACGCAACACATGCTTTTGATTACATTTTCAAACAGTGCAACCTTTCCAAATTAAATCCACCTATATTTCTGTTGGTTCTCCTCGATTTTCAAACCTGTGGATCAGCCAATCCCTCCTTGCACTGCTTTTTTCAAATCTCTTCATACCCTCTCTTTTTTCCTGACTTGAATTATACCTTTGATTTCCTATCCTCACCCCCTTGGTAAGTTTCCTATCTTAGGTCCGCATTCTGAGTGCCCTTTTTTTTCCAATCCCTGTGTAAACTATTGTTTGTACAGAAACGGAATTAGGACCCAAATGTACGACCCTATCATTTTGCGTGTCGCAAATTGCATTGTTTTGCGACTCGTAAATAGGAATTTACAACAGTGTCTCAGACACTGTTTGCGATTCCTAAAGGGGTTGTCAATTGCCTGCCTCATTAATATTCATGAGGCAGGTGAAATTTGCGACCCCATTAGGAATGGCAAGCATTCTCAGGGAGGGTGGCCTGCTGGGGTCAGCAGACCACCATGTCTGTGAATGCTTTTTAAATAAAGCAGTTTGTTTTTTATAGGCAGCCCGTTTTCCTCAAAGGAAAACGAGATGCATTCAAAAAAGAAAAATTAAACGTTTATGTTTAATTTTTTAGGAGTAGGCAGTGGTCAGTGGGACCACTGGCTGTTCTTAAAAAATTATTTTGCACACACTCACAAAGGGCAAGGGGTCCCCTACTTGAAGTAAGTGGTAAACTGCAAGTGTTTTGCCATCGCAATTGCCATTGAAAAACAATCATTCATTTAAGTGATACTCACTATTAGGAAGGGACGCCCTTGGCATGTCCCTTCCTAATAGTGAGCAGCAAATCTTTTTTTGCCAGTTGGTAATAGGCTACCGGCTCGCAAAATAGGGTTTCTACAAGGGGGCAGACCAATTTTGCGGTCACAAACGGGCCTATTACCCGTTTGTGACCCCAAAATATTTTCTTACATCTGGCCCTAAGAGTTTTGTGATAGTCACTACATGCCCAGGAAACCTGCTGAATTGTACTAGGGAACAAATCCCTGTAAAAACCTGTACATTTGGATTTCGGTGCACAAAGCATTGTCAAAATCCGTATGCCTTTCCCCACAATAAAAGGCACAACTTGTAATAGGTGATAATTATCGCACCTATTATAGTCTAATCCCCGAATGGCCACTCGTAATGAGGGCCATAATGTTTATCCCAGGTTTCTGTCTCTCAAATCCATGATAAAAAGGCGTCCACCCTAAAACCCCTCTTCCATCTTTCTTTTTACCCTTGTAAACGTAAAAAACTTAAAACCTTTTTCTTTGTCTTGTTTTTGACTTATTGACATAATTGCTTTATATTCACATTATGTTGATATTAAAATAAACGTGGCGTTTGTGTGATTAGCCCCTTCATATATTTAAAGGGTTTTTTCAAATGTAAAAAACATTAAAAGGTTTGTGATTGTAAAAATTCTTCATGCCGTCAACTATATTTTTGCCTGGATTATATTCTTGTTCCATTTAGACAGTATCCTTAGAACTTGAGTATACATTTTTTTGTGCGATTATCTACTATGGATTGAATGCTTTACCTTGTACGAATGTTATGAATTCATCCTTTCTTTTTTTACAACACTGATTGTTTGAAACTAATACGTGTAATAAAGAGATTTAAGAAATTAAAACCATTTGCCTTTTCAGCCTTTCAATCAACTTAAGTACATTATTGTGCATTTTCATTATTCACTTTCTTTAAATTGTTTCCGCATTATGAGTAATTACTCTGAACATCTGGTCTTTGTTTGGTATGTATTGTTAATAAGCTGTATTGAAGATTAGTATTTTAAAAGTTTCTCTTTGACAATGCCCTCGGCTGTACATAGTTGTAGGAGTGGCTTTTCGCTATTAAGGTAAATTGTTTTTTGATTTGCGAAATTAATTTTCGGCTCCTGATTGTAAAAAAAGTGACACATTTTCACCAATGATCTGACTCGGCGATGCGGCGACCACAAGGTAAGTGGTTTTATTTAGTTAGGTATTTTATTGATCCTATTCCGTCATTTGTCAACCCCTCCACCACCCCCCAACACCCCCCCCCCCCACCCCGCCGCCCCACCGTGCTTATCTACACAGACCATGACTGTTTTTTACTGAAGCTCAGAGGAACTTTAAAAGCAAACTGTGATGTTAAAAGCACTCCAGGACTGTGCCTCCTTAACATTTGCCTGTAGGGCATGGCTTTTACATGGCTATTGCATGTGTAATGGGATTGGGCTTTGCCACAGGAAAAACACTCCTCGAAAAAGAAGGGTGTGCCATATACCATGCCTGTCTTATTAACTGTTAAACACACAGCAGTATTGCTTCAGTGGAACAATAAATACAGAGTCGGAACCGAAATGCCATTTTGCCTCCCTCTATTTTAGTAAGGGTGTAATGTTAACAGATTTGTTTATGAAAAAAGGCATGGACATAGGAGAAGGGCTAATTCTGTGAAATGGTGGCAGGGATAGTCGTCAAGCATGCAGCTGATAATTAGTATAATCAGGGGCTTCAACGGAAGTGGCATCACAAGGAGGCATTAAAAGTGCCCACAACAAATATAAAATTACTTATATACCTCTAATTAAATGCAAAGGCCTAAACATTTCTAAAATTGAGTTCAACTAATCTACACGTGTACTGAATTATTACAATTATACCCAATTCTCCCAAAAGCAATATCACTACCACATGCTCCGTTGACTTTGTAGGTGTGTGATAGACGTGTACATAACATGCATTCCACTCTGATGCCATGGCACCAGGTAATGCCTAAGTACCAGTGTGTAAAAATACAGTGGCAGTGAAAGAAATTAGTTCAAAAATGAAAATGCGACATGCAGACCATGTTAGAATTGCACTTTAGAAATGCATTTAAACTCCAGCAGTAATGTTTTCACCTAGAAAATGACATGCAGATAAAATGTGCCCATTTCATAACATGATAGCATCCTTAATAATACTGCAAATAGCTATATTAATCCTTCCTATACAGAGGAAACGTGCTTATAAAATGTACATGAAACAGTACATTTAAAAAAATGTTGTACTAAGCTATTATACTTGAATGTGCACTTGTAGTTAGGCCTGAAAGGGGCATATGTAGGTAATTTCCATTTTGCGATTCCCAAATAGCGAATTTTAAGGAATCGCTATTTGAGAATAGCAAAATGGAATGTAGGTAAAAATTCGCAATTTTTTTGCGAATCTCTAACATTCCTTAATTGCGATTAGCAAATTGCGAATCGCAATTAATGAATGAGTGTCCAATTCATTCCTATGGGCTAAGAGGCCTTTAGGAATGAATGGGGATACATTCTTAAATTGCGATTATCTATGAGAAAATCGCAATTTGAGAATCGCATTTCAAGGGTGCCAGGGTGTCCAAAGGACACCTGTTGCACCCTGGAATGTGCCTGTAAGTTCATGTGGCGCAAATACATGCCCTAAGGGCATGTCTGTGCACCACATGGCACTTTGAATTTTTTTTAAAAATGCATTTTTGAAGGAATTCGCAAAATATCATCTACTTGAAGTAGGTGGTATTTTGCGATTCCTTATGCAAAAATTGCAATTTTTAAAGCACCCCTACATAGCATTTATGGAATCACAAAATTGCGATTCCTTAAATGCTATAAGCAAAATAAGGAATCGCAATTTTTGCGATTCCTTATTTTGCTAAGTGGCACCTACATATCAAAACGCCGTTTGCGATTCGCAAACGCCAAAATTCAGCGAATTTCGGCGTTTGCGAATCGCAAACGGCTACGTACATATGCCCCAAAGTCTTTTCTTTCAACTTTTGCTCACAGCTTAATAGTCGTTTTTTCTCGAGTATTTGCCTAGCACCCTAAACTTGTTTAGAAAGTGCTGACTTCAGATTTATGCTTCATTCAGTTCTGCCACCCCATGTTAGGTCATTTACCCTAATACAATGAGGCTTGCTGTGATTGTTATAATAAATAATGATTTAGGCATTTATGTATGCTTCATCAGAATAGTATGGCTAGTTTGCCTCCCAATCTCTGACAAGCTATGTCTTCACATTGAAACATGTGGCGCATCTTTTAGCTTAGGCAAGAATTTTATCATGAGAACTTTCCCCATGTATCCAATTCTTGCGACAAAATGCAACACTATAGAGCATGAATGTTTACTGTGGGAAGTGGGAGAAGAGACATTGAAAGTTGACGGCACCATCGGATAATCGGTTTTCATTGGATGGAAGAGGTGACGTCTAATAGAGTTTCAAAACAATGTTGTATGATTTTATAATAATGATTGTTCCTTGCTAGTTGAGGAAGAGTGACTGTGCGAGGATCCCAACCCAGACCTATCTCCCCTACCTTTCGACTCTTCTCTTGGAGAGTTGATCTTTTGCTTTGTTATCCACAGCTACTGCTAAAGGTGACATTTCTTTTTATCTAGTAACCTTTTTTCTGATCACCGCTAAGGCAGGGATCATTCTATCATTGACGGTTGCATTGCAGATGTAGGGAATTCGTCTGAGTTTCCAGAACAACACTTTATGGGAAGTTCTTTATTCTCAATCTTAGGGCCAAAATATGACTTTGGTGGTATTAAAGCATGGGCAGCCATGCCCACTCCAAGACATCCAAAGCCGTACTGACACCTCCCACCAGATAACAAAAAGGTTTAGTGTCTGGTGGGTGGTTCTTTGGCGATCCCACGACAGTGCCTATCAAAAAGGCACTGCAATGGGAGCTTCAACGGCAGTTTCTGCACCGCATCGACTGGTGCAGTCCATGCTGTGCAGAAATTGGGGTGTATGCACACAGGGGAGTACAACATGTACCCCTGCATGCATCTCATGGTCCTGAGGCAACAGGCGACCTGTAGGGACCCTTTTGTTTCCTCCCTGCCGCAGTTTTCAAGGCATGCTCACCTGCATGAAAACCGTGGCAGAGACGAAAGTCATACTATGCTTGGCGGTGCTACAGCGGCACTGCCAGGCATATTGCGGCCTCAAAGACCACAGCAACACCGCCAGGGATCTCTGATCCATGCCGGTTTTGATGGTCCCATGGTGGTCCGACCGCCCAACATGTAATGGGGAGGTCAGACTGCTGGTGCCCGCACTGCCACCGTAGTCATAAATAAGCGCTTACTCTTTTCCGAAAAAGTACTCTTCATGGGTGCTACATAGAATAGGTTAGATCACTTAGCTAGTTTAGTGACTTTTATTCTTTAAGGAACACTATGTATTGATGTTCTTATGTTTCTGTAAATCGACAAATCTGAATAAAGATGACAAAACAATACTAATCTTTTAAGATAAACAAAGCTGTTGAACACTTAACCAAGCTCTCTTCAAAAACTGAACATTTAAAATTCTACTGTCGATGATATATGCATAGTTTATGTTTTGTTCTAGCTCCAGTCACAACGGTGGCAAAGGTCGATTGACCTTTTCAAGAGCCATCCTGATTTCTCAAGGATGACTTCTGTAAGTTAGTTAGCTGATCTTAAAACCATACTTGGTTAATCCTCTGGCTCCCGCACAAGCATAACTATGCATAAATATACATGTAGTCAGATTATTGACCCCCAACCAAATAAAAACAGAAAAGATGACTGAAAACCAGACTACTTATGATTAGACAAATAATGTCTGCTCCTTTTAGACTAGCATCCTGCATAAATGATGCCTGATGCTGGTTCCAGATAGAAGAAACGTTAAGTCGATCGAACTAATAATGATCAATAAAGTATGGATTGTTACCACAGAAGAGCAAACACTATTCATAGTTGTGCCCACAAGTAAACAGGTCACAGGTACCCAGAATGTGCTTGTGATAACATTGGGATGATGTATGATTTTATGAATGTGACAAACGAATAACAAATATTTAAAAATATCAATTATGCATTTATGCTAGTTGCTAAAAAATTACTTCCTTCTCTCTTCTTTTTTTTAAAGCTTTTCAGAATATTCAGAATGGCATATATTGTAAAAGTGAAAGTAAATGTCAGTAGAAAATGTTATGATCCAAATTTTTGAACGAAAAGAAACATCAAGTACCCAAGGAACCCTTGGTGCAACTATTGCTCACAACTAGTTATCCAAGAAACTATTTCAATTGATTAATTTCAAAGGAAGACGCAATCTTCTCTTGCAAAGTTTTAAAAAAAAGTAAATATATCCACATAGTCTGATGGGAGCCATTAGTATTTTCAAACAAATTCACCTCTCTGACATCAAGACAGCAGAAAGACATTGGTCCATGAAAAAAAGAACTACTATACTGATGTACAATACACTAACATCGATTGGTAACATTTCTGTCATTACTCCACAGTGGTTTCTATATAGATCACTCCTATCATCTAGTGTTGTGATTGTAACAAAAATGAGAAACTTTTCTTCCAGTCATGTCCGCGTAAACCCTCAAAAAAGGCTTTTCAACCATAGGTTTTCATTCAGAATAAACGCTCCACGCCATCAATTCTGTGAAGGAGTTCCACTTCGACACAGGCCAAGGAGAGGAAAAATCGACCAGGGATGATATAGCTAGAGCAGTGGAAACTATCCATAAACGCAAAGATTGTGCATACAACAGTGAAAATTGTAATTGCCATTGGTTTATCTTTGAAATCGTTGATAAAAAGATATTTAAAAAATCTCTAAAAGGGGTTTAGACTGCAGAACCAAACTTGAATTTATGAAAACGAAAAGCACACCAGTTATGATCAAAACATGAATACATTGTGCCAAGTCCTTGTACTCCTTTGCAGGCAGCATTGTAAACAGAGCGAGCAAGGAAGTGTGTAGAGTACTTTGTACTGATTTTGCCAACAACCTTGACCTCCAGGCCAACCCTGATGTGAAGGAAACCCCAAAACATCCATTCGCCCATAAAATCACCACTCAAAACATTTTGTGGCACATTTACAAGTCCTATCACCACCACAACATAATCTTTTCTGACTTTATGGTGGGAATAGGGGCTGCGCCTTATTCACAAGGCTGCGTTAAGCCACTTAATGCGGCTTAACACAGCCTTGTGACTAAGGCCCCCTTTCACGCTATACTTAACATGAAAGGGGTGGGTAATGAGTGTTGCAGTGGGCGTTCCACAGCAACACCCATTAATTTTGACACTGCTCCATATTTACAAGGGCAGCGTAAATATGGGGCAGTGCAAACATTAAGACCTGGGAGAACCTGGTCTTAAACAAGTGCAACAAGGAGGAATGTTTCATTTCTCCTTGTTTTTGCTGTTTTTATCTGTACTGCATTGTGCAGCATACATAGACAGAGCAAAAAGTCATTGATTGTTTATGTGCAGGAACAATCATTAAAAAACTTGAGCATTAATCAGCATACATAGAAGTTTCAAAATGCCGTTTCAGATTGTTTTATGTGCAGGAAGGGAGACTTCCTACACATAAACAATCTTCCCCTAAAATGCAGGCACCCTTGCACTATACATAGAGGGTGGATGAGAGGCAATATGAATTAATAACAGGTAAAGTGATGCAACGTATACAAGTTGAAAAACAATTGATAGTCGTTGGTTAAAGTCTTTGTGTATCTTTATGTCAAGTACGCTAGATCCTGTCGGTAGAGTTAAACAACCAATATTTCTTCTGTGGATGCAATTATTTGTGTGTAGATCACAGTGTAATGTGATTAGACCCATGTCCGTAAACCGTCCAATACTCAGCTGGATGAGATGCTCTCATTGGTTGTTTACAAACACTCACCCCCAGTCAACTGATCTGGGTTTAATCCATCACCGTTCTTTAGCTCGCTCCGCCAACCCAGTTCAGACATGGCCATATGCAAATCAGTCTGACCCTGTGCCTCATGGGAACAGTCCAGCCCAAACTGCCAAGCCATATCTTCCCTGGACCGGAATCAAGCTTCCCAGAACCGGTTTCTGGCATTACAGCCGTCTTCAGCCAGGCTTGCTTGACTCCAGTGGCAAAGTGAGCAAGGGGCTCATGTCTGAGCATGCCCTGCCATTTTAGGGTGAACAAAGAAAAACCAAAGGTGGTGATGGATGGAGCGTTTACATTACAAACACTCACCCCCAGTCAACTGATCTGGGTTTAATCCATCACCGTTCTTTAGCTCACTCCGCCCCCCCAGTTCAGACATGGCCATATGCAAATCAGTCTGACCCTGTGCCTCATGGGAACAGTCCAGCCCGAACTGCCAAGCCATATCTTCCCTGGACCGGAATCAAGCTTCCCAGAACTGGTTTCTGGCATTACAGCCGTCTTCAGCCTGGCTTGCTTGACTCCAGTGGCAAAGTGAGCAAGGGACTCACGTCTGAGCATACCCTGCCAACTTAGGGCGAACAAAGAAAAACCAAAGGTGGTGATGGACGGAGCGTTGACATTACAAACACTCACCTCAGTCAACTGATCTGGGTTTAATCCAACACCGATCTTTAGCTCACTCCGCCACCCCAGTTCAGACATGGCCATATGCAAATCAGTCTGTCCCTGTGCCTCATGGGAACAGTCCAGCCCGAACTGCCAAGCCATATATTCCCTGGATCGGAATCTAGCTTCCCAGAACCGGTTTCTGGCATTACAGCCGTCTTCAGCCAGGCTTGCTTGACTCCAGTGGCAAAGTGAGCAAGGGACTCACGTCTGAGCATACCTTACCAACTAAGGGCGAACAAAGAAAAACCAAAGGTGGTGATGGACGGAGCGTTGACATTACAAACACTCACCCCGAGTCAACTGATCTGGGTTTATTCCATCACAGTTCTTTAGCTCACTCCGCCACCTCAGTTCAGACATGGCCATATGCAAATCAGTCTAACCCTGTGCCTCATGGGAACAGTCCAGCCCGAACTGCCAAGCCATATCTTCCCTGGACTGGAATCAAGTTTCCCAGAACCGGTTTCTGGCATTAGAGCCGTCTTCAGACAGGCTTGCTTGACTCCAGTGGCAAAGTGAGCAAGGGACTCACGTCTGAGCATACCCTGCCAACTTAGGGCGAACAAAGAAAAACCAAAGGTGGTGATGGACGGAGCGTTGACATTACAAACACTCACCCCCAGTCAACTGATCTGGGTTTAATCCATCACCGTTCTTTAGCTCACTCCGCCACCTTAGTTCAGACATGGCCATATGCAAATCAGTCTGACCCTGTGCCTCATGGGAACAGTCCAGCCCGAACTGCCAAGCCATATCTTCCCTGGACCGGAATCAAGCTTCTCAGAACCGGTTTCTGGCATTACAGCCGTCTACAGCCAGGCTTTCTTGACTCCAGTGGCAAAGTGAGCAAGGGACTCACGCCTGAGCATACCCTGCAAACTTAGGGCTAACAAAGAAAAACCAAAGGTGGTGATGGACGGAGCATTGACATTACAAACACTCACCTCAGTCAACTGATCTGGGTTTAATCCATCATCGCTCTTTGGCTCACTCCGCCACCCCAGTTCAGACAAGGCCATATGCAAATCAGTCCGACCCTGTGCCTCATGGGAACAGTCCAGCCCGAACTGCCAAGCCATATCTTCCCTGGACCGGAATCAAGTTTCCCAGAACCGATTTCTGGCATTACAGCCGTCTTCAGCCAGGCTTGCTTGACTCCAGTGGCAAAGTGAGCAAGGGACTCACGTCTGAGCATACCTTGCCAACTTAGGGCGAACAAAGAAAAACCAAAGGTGGTGATGGATGGAGCGTTGACATTACAAACACTCACCTCCAGTCAACTGATCTGGGTTTAATCCATCACCGTTCTTTAGCTCACTCCGCCACCCCAGTTAAGACATGGCCATGTGCAAATCAGTCTGACCCTGAGCCTCATGGGAACAGTCCAGCCCGAACTGCCAAGAACTGGCTAGACACATATGGCATCATCAATCGCCCTGAAGAAGCCCTTGTTTGGGTGAAACGCATTGGCTGTTTAAAAAAATCCTAAACTAAGCATACTTGAAATAAAGATACACAGACTTCAACCAACGACTATCGATTGTTTTTCAACTTGCATGCGTTGCATCACTTTACCTGTTATTAATTCATATTGACTCTCATCCATCCTCTGTGCATGTTTCAATTTGTGATCAAGGGGCAGCTGATTATTTAAGGTGGACAATATCTGTATACCACGTGACTGACCCAGGTAGTGCAGTTTCCTATAACCCAGCTGCTTTCCATTTTAGCTGAACCCTTGCACTATAGGCATCTACAATTAGTATCACCGCAGGGGGAAATGCAGGGATGCACTGTATCCTTGAGAATACGGTGCAGCCCTGAGTTTTGGAAGTGGCTTAGTGCACCCCCAGGGTGGCTAATGCCTTGCTCTTCCACTTCCTAGTAAATATGCCCCTTCATTTTCAATAGAAACATCAAAAGCTGGAACACCCACCATTTTCTGGTCAGTAATATTTCATGCCTTGAGGGTTAGATGAGTTACTGATTGTATCGATATGGCATTTCTGTGTTTTCAGATCACAAATTTGTCTCAAAGGGTCTTGTTAAATGAGCTCCATTTGAAATATGCAATCGACACCATACCTACTTGGAATGTTAAAGGAGTCGAAGGGTCGTATCAGCTTTTTAAAACTTACATGAAGAGGTGGATTCAAAAAGCAGCATTTATAGACACCAAATTGCATTTTTTGTGTAAAACTGTTAACTTTAACTTTTTCTTCATTGTTCTTTAACAATTCACTTTGTGCATTTGGAGATAAAGGTCTGTGCAGAGTGTTTGTAAATTGTAATTCTTACTATGAAGTGTTCATGTTGTTAAACATCCTGGCAAGTAATTGGCAGTTTCTCTTTGTGGAAGCACCTCCAAGGAAGGATCAAGGGAAAAGTTCAATTGAGTTCCTGCTTTCAGGGCCGAACTGTCTGTTTATTCCTTGAGGCACTTCCATGGTGGGCTTCAGGAAACTACTGTTGACATCTCTGCCACTTTCTCCAGCGCCCACGGTAATCACAGGAGGCACAAGAGATGTGTGAGAGAGAGAGGGAAAGGAAGGAGGGGGGTGGGCTGTTTTTCAAATTTTTGCCAGGGCTGCTTTTGATTCCTAGTCTGGCCCTGTCTGCTACAGCTTTTAGAAAGAAGAGAGAGATGGACACTGAACAAGGCTTTGGTCAAAATAAGCATTTTCCACTAACGTGCTTCAATTACTTATCGTTAATTGCATTACTCTGAGTCGTCTTCCCTTGCTTCTAATCTTTACAACTATGAGACATTCCTGCCCCACCAGACACCCATACCATGTGATTTTTCTCTACCAATAAAAACTACCCTCCCACTCCTCCCTCCTATAAATACCACATAACCCAGCACAACACCAATGAATGGTTGGCATGGACTACCTGGGAGAAAGAGAGGGATATAATGAATCAGACAAGGGAAGAGGACTCAGAGTAATACAATTACCTGTAAGTAATTGAAGCATTACCTCATCATCCCTCCCTCGCCTCCCTTCTTTACAACTGTGAGATGTAAAAAGCCGAACAGGACAACCAAAAAAGGTAATGCACAAAATCACGTTTATTAAATGGTACAGAAAAAAAGCAATGGACCACTATTTAGACACCATAGTGGACAATACTTTAGACCCAAATAGAACATATCGGTCATCCTCTTGCACAATTCGGTAATGAGAGGTAAACGTCGATGAGGAAGCCCAGATGGCAGCCCTGAAAATCTCAGCAATGGAAGCTCCTTGGACCTCAGTCCAGGAGGTAGACACAGACCTCGTAGATCTACCCTGAACCCCTAAGGGAGAATCCTGACCAGAAACCTTTTAGGCTAGAGAACTCAAAGTCTGAACCCACCAAATCAAAATAGAAGTGGGAGACCTCAGCCCCTTATTCACAAAGCCAAAATTTAGAAAGCTGAAGATAAGCAACCCTATCTAAATAAATCAGAAGCGCCCTTCTGACATCCAAACAATAAAGCCAAATTTCCTCCTCAGAAGAAGGAGACTTAAAAAAGGAGGGCAAAATCAACTCCTCGTGCCTATGGAACTGGGAATCAACTTTAGGATGAAAGTAAAGGAGAGGCCTTAAAATAATCCTGTCATCAAAAATCCTACAAAAAGGATGCTTAAAAGGCAAAGCGCCCAGATCACTCAAATGCCTCGTGGAAGACAAAGCCAACAAAAAGAACGCCTCAAGGGACAATAGTCGTAAATACCACGGAGTCCAGGGCCTCAAACGGAGGAGCCATCAATGCTTTCAAAATCAAAGAGAGATCCCATGAAGGGAAGTTCTTAAGAGGAGAAGGAAGAACATTCTTTACCCTTTTGAGAAGATGCCCCAACAAGCCATCTGAATCAGGCAGATTGTTCCAAGAACTCCGAAAAGACTTATTAGCAGTCCAGTGAAACTTAAGGGAGGCAACCTTTAAACCCAAAGAAGGCCCATCCTGCAGAAACATCATCATCTCAAACAAGTCAGACGAAGTAGGGTCCAATCCCTTACCCTTCCACCACTTACTGAAGTAACGTCAGGGACCTAAGTAAGATATATTGGTAGCGTGCCTTACAGCCTGCAGAGTTGGGGACAAACTAGCTAAAACCCCTTATGTAGCAGACTTAGCCATTCAACCTCCAGGCCGCTAATCTCATCCTAGAAAGAACATCCTGCTGCAACACTGGGAACAACAAGGGGAAGGGAGTCAGGGGTAACAACCACTCCTCCTCCTGCCTCATCTCCACAAGAAGAGGAAACCAAGATGTGCGGGCGAAGCTGGGCAATGAGAATGGCCGACTCTCTCACCTTGAGGACCCTGAGAAGGAACCTGAGAATATTCGGTAAAGAAGGTAAAGCGTGAAGAAGCTGATGCAGCCACCTCCAGGAGAGAGCGTCCACAGCTCGAGCCACCCCTCCATGGTCCTTGGGTAAAATAGCAACACCTTGGCATTGAGAGAACTCACGAAAAGATCTATCACAGTGGCACCCCACCAATCTTTAAGCTGCATAGACAGCTCCTGCTGGAGGAAAAGATCCACTGATGATGGAATAACTGTGCTAAGAGTGTCCATCAGTGTATTGAAGACCCCCTGAATGGGGATCACAGACAGTGCCAAAAGAATAGACTCCGCACAATGTAACAACTTGTCCAACACCCAAGCCAGAGAAAGAGACGTGGTCTCCCCTGTTTGTTCACATAAGCCACAGCTGTAACATTGTCCGTCTTGACTATAACAATAACACCCTTCAGGAACCGAGAGACAACCTTCAGAGGCAATCAGCCAGCCTCCAAATCCCTGCAATTCGAAGACCTCCTCGTTTGAGACAGGGACCAAGAGCCTCTGATCTGACATACCACCATCCATGCCCCCAACCCTACAGACTGCCATCTGTTGTGACAATCATTGGAGCAGGAGGGGAGAGAGGGATACCCTTCAGGACATACTCCCTGACTAGCCACAATTCCAGGTACATCTTGATCTGAGAGGAAAGTGGAATCTGAGAAAGCAGGGGATGAAGATTGGGAAATCAATGCACCAGGAGGTGAGCCATCAGCTTCTGCAAATGAAAGTGAGCCCAGGAAAATAGCAACAATATTGTTGCCCAATCCCCCTGAACCTGGCACCAACAGGTCGCTACCTGGATAGGCCGTGCTAAAAGACCCAGAATGTGGGCCTGGATCTTTCCCACTCTCATAATTGAGAATGTGACCATGCCCAAAATAGTACAAAACCTTGCCCTAATAAATTGAAGATCCTGGTCTGGGACAAGACAGGATTTTTTCGGATTGACAAGAAAACCATGCTCCTGCAAAATGGCCAGCCCCACACTAGTGTGTTTGAGAGCCAACAGTCTTGTGGGAATGTGAACCAACCAATCGTCCAGGTAAGGATGAAGGAAGATCCCTTGACGGTGAGCAAACCCCACTAAAGGGGCCAAAAGCTTTGTAAAGACCCTCAGGTGGACTTCAGACAGAATGGCAACATAGCAAACTGAAAGTGCTCATTCCCTATTGCAAATCACTGAAACCTCTAATGATATTGTGCTACAGGAACATGTAGGTAAGCGTGTTGGAGATCTATGGAAGTCATAAATTCTCGGATATTGACCAAGGGAATAATGGACTGTAAGGTCACCATCTTGAAATGAACAGTCAACCCCCATCCTTTCACTCTCTTCAGATCCACAACTGACCCGAAAGCCCCAGACACCTTCTGAACTAAAAAAATAATTGAATAGCAACCCTTTCCTCTCTCCGCCATGGGAACTGGAACAATTACCCGCTTTACTACAAGAGCCTGAACCTCCTACAAAAAAGTTCGGAGTACGGATAGTGCCCCATAGGGAGGTCGGTTGACAAAGTCGATAAGATAGCCACATTTGACAATGTTCAAGGCCCATCGATCCTTCACATCCTGTCTCCAGGAAAAACAAAAGCCT
This sequence comes from Lissotriton vulgaris, assembly GCF_964263255.1. Taxonomy (NCBI): domain Eukaryota; kingdom Metazoa; phylum Chordata; class Amphibia; order Caudata; family Salamandridae; genus Lissotriton; species Lissotriton vulgaris. The sequence continues at coordinate 1,299,857,495 of NC_141687.1, forward strand.
TCTGCCTACAGCAATCAATGACCTTGTGCAATAGTTGTCAGGACTCCCGCATGAAAACACGTTGTTCCCTGCCGAGGCAGATGACATTCTGGCAGGAATTTCCTCCTGCAATCCAAAAATGGCCTTAAAAGTTTCCTGAAGGAATGAAAGGAAAAAGAGAAAGAAGGCTGATCCTAAAAGAGCTGAGAGGAATATGGTTTCCCCTTGTATGGCTGAGCATGTTTATGATCCTTGAACGCCTTGGTTGTCCTGCTGTCTAAATAATCCTCGAACAGCGATTTACTCTCAAACTGGATCTTTTACAGAGTACACTTCTCCAAATAGTCTGCCTTCCAATCCCTCATCCACAAATTCCTCCCAGCCAACACCATGGAACCTGTTGCCATGGCCGAAGAATTAAAAACATCTGAAGATACGATGGCCAGAAACTTGGCCTGTTGTTGAATGTGTACAAGCAATTCAGAACAATCCGTCTCCTGAATTGCAGTTGCCAGTTTCTCAAAGTCTGAAACAAGAGACTTAGCCACATACACTGAATGAATCCAAGTTTTCAGAGGCAGTTTCTCATCAGGGAATGCCTTCTTAAGTGCCCCTTCAACCTTTTGTCTGTACCATCAGGAGGAGAACAATCTTCGGGATTTATGGCAGAACGACCAATTAACCCCTTCGCTGCTAGGCCTTTTCCCCCTCCTGTGCTAAGGCTTTTTTGGTGTTTTGTGGTAGTGAGCGCTTCGGCCCTTATAACTTTTTGACCACATAAGGTATCGATGCCAAATTTGCGTCCTTTTCTTCCAACATCATGTGGATTCTAAAGGCGCCCAGGGTTTGTGGATTCCCTTGGAGGGGTCCCAGAAATTACCCAAAATATAGTGATTTTTTTGTTTTTTTCAGAAAAATGGGAAAAACGGGCTGCAAATGAAAGCCTCTGGGTTTTTCCCTGAAAAAGTTATCAAAAAAGGGTTTCTGGGGCTGAAATCTCCATTTTCCTAGCTTTTAGGGAATGACAGTCTTTTTTCAGAGAACCGACATTTTTCACACAGTTTTGGCATTTTTCTGGGACATAGCCTATTTTTGCTATTTTTAGAGCTTTCCACCTCCTTCCAGTTAATGGTAGAAATGAGTTTGAAAGCAATAATGGATCCTGGAAAGCTGTACATTTTCGAAAAGTAGACAAAATTCTAAATTCAGAAAGGGGTCATTTGTCTAAATTTATGAAGGTTTCTTTACAGAAACTAACAGTTAAACATTGGAATAATTGAAAATTTGTTGAAAAAAACAGCCTTTTGTCTCGACGTTTTCACCTATAACTTTTTCTAATTTTTGACAGCTCTTGGAAAGCAATATACCGTTACATCCATTAGACCTTCCTGGTTGTGGGGATATATAGGACTTGTAGTTTCACCAAGAACCCGACGAACCCAGATCCAAAAACTGAGCAGCAACTTGCAATGGTATTTATTTATTTACTGGGTATAGAGCACTTTGTCTTGGAAAATGTGTACATGGAAAAATCTGTATGAAAGACACCTATGTATTTCTGAATTGGGTACAAAATATAGAGTTCAGAAACAGTATATAATTGCTAATTTTCAAAATTGGGAATACTCTTACTAGCATGAGAATTATTGGTCATTTTTCAAAAATATATTTTTTTTCACACAATGTCTTTCATTGAAAGGGTGAAATGCATGAAAGCTCAATTGGTAATAACAGTTGATTTACAAATCTGAATTACCCCAAGTCTCCCAATAAAAACGGTACCTCACTTGTGTGGGTCGGCCTTGTGCCTGTGACAGGAAACGGCGCAAAATGCAACGTGGTCACACCTAAATTTTGCAGTAACAAATTGACCCTTTTTTGGCAAAGTGCCTACCTGTAGTTTTTGCACCCTAGCTCTGCCGGCACCTAGGGAAACCTAGCAAACCTATACATTTTTAAAAAGTAGACACCCAGGGAAATTCAGGATGGGGTGACTCAACTACCTACCACCAGGTTTTGTTACCCAGAAACCCTTGCAAAGCTAAGAATTTGACAAAAAAAACACATTTTTCTCACATTTCTGTGGTGGAAAGTTCTGGAATCTGTGTGGATCAACAAATTTCCACCCACCCAGCGTTTCCCCAGGTCTCCCGAAAAAAATGGTACCTCACTTGCCTGGGTAGGCATAGTGGCTGCGGCACGAAACAGCGCAAAACGCAACGTGGTCGCACCTCAATTACCCAGCGAAATCTTGCGCTCTTTGGACAAAGAGACTACCTTTTGTTTTTGAGCCCTAGCTCTGCCAGCACCTAAGGAAACCTAGCAGACCTATACATTTTTGAAAACTAGACACTCAGGGGAATTCAGGATGGGGTGACTTGACTGCCTACCACCAGGTTTTGTTAGCCAGAATCCCTTGCAAAGCTAAGAATTTGACAAAAAAAAGACATTTTCCTCACATTTCTGTGGTGGAAAGTTCTGGAATCTGCGTGGATCAACAAATTTCCACCCACCCAGCGTTCCCCCAGGTCTCCCGAAAAAAATGGTATCTCACTTGCATGGGTAGGCATAGTGGCTGCGACACGAAACAGCGCAAAACGCAACGTGGTAGCACCTCAATTTCCCAGTGAAATCTTGCGCTCTTTGGACAAAGAGACTACCTTTTGTTTTTGAGCCCTAGCTCTGCCAGCACCTAGGGAAAGCTAGCAAACCTATACATTTTTTAAAAGTAGACACCCATGGAAATTCAGAATGGGGTGACTCGACTGCCTACCACCAGGTTTTGTTACCCAGAATCCCTTGCAAAGCTAAGAATTTGACAAAAAAAACACATTTTCTTCACATTTCTGTGGTGGAAATGTTCTGGAATCTGCGTGGATCAACGAATTTCTACCCACCCAACGTTCCTCCAGGTCTCCCGAAAAAAATGGTACCTCACTTGCGTTGTTAGGCATAGTGGCTGCGACATGAAACAGCGCAAAACGCAACGTGGTCGCACCTCAATTTCCCAGTGAAATTTTGCGCATTCTGGACAAAGAGACTACCTTTTGTTTTTGCGCCCTAGCTCTGCCAGCACCTAGGGAAACCTAGCAAACCTATACATTTTTGAAAACTAGGCACCCAGGGAAATTCAGGATGGGGTGACTCGTCTGCCTACCCCCAGGTTTTGTTACCCAGATTACCTTGCAAAGCTAAGATTTTGACAAAAAAAACACATTTTCCTCACATTTCTGTGGTGGAAAGTTCTGGAATCTATGTGAATCAACAAATTTCCACCCACCCAGCGTTCCCCCACGTCTCTTGAAAAAAATGGTACCTCACTTGCGTGGGTAGGCATAGTGGCTGCGACATGAAACAGTGCAAAACGCAACATGGTAGCACCTCAATTTCCCAGTGAAATCTTGCACTTTTTGGACAAAAAGACTACCTTTTGTTTTTGCACCCTAGCTCTGCCAGCACCTAGGGAAACCTAGCAAACCTATACATTTTTGAAAACTAGACACCCAGGGGAATTCAGAATGGGGGAACTCGACTGCCTACCAAAAGGTTTTGTTACCCAGAATCCCTTGCAAAGTTAAGAATTTGACAAAAAAAACACATTTTCCTCACATTTCTGTGGTGGAAAGTTCTGGAATCTGCGTGGATCAACAAATTTCCACACACCCAGCGTTCCCCCAGGTCTCCTGAAAAAAAAGGTACCTCACTTGCGTGGGTAGGCATAGTGGCTGCGACATGAAACAGCGCAAAACGCAACATGGTCGCACCTCAATTTCCTAGTGAAATCTTGCACTTTTTGGACAAAAAGACGACCTTTTGTTTTTGCGCCCTAGCTCTGCCAGCACCTAGGGAAACCTAGCAAACCGATACATTTGTGAAAACTAGACACCCAGGGGAATTGAGGATGGTGTGACTTGTCTGCCTACCCCCAGGTTTTGTTACCCAGAATACCTTGCAAAGCTAAGATTTTGACAAAAAAAACAAATTTTCCTCACATTTCTGTGGTGAAAAGTTCCGGAATCTGCGTGGATCAACAAATTTCTACCCACCCACCTTTCCCCCAGGTCTCCCGAAAAAAAAGGTACCTCACTTGCGTGGGTAGGCATAGTGGCTGCAACATGAAACAGCGCAAAACGCAACATGGTCGCACCTCAATTTCCCAGTGAAATCTTGCACTTTTTGGACAAAAAGACGACCTTTTGTTTTTGCGCCCTAGCTCTGCCAGCACCTAGGGAAACCTAGCAAACCGATACATTTGTGAAAACTAGACACCCAGGGGAATTGAGGATGGTGTGACTTGTCTGCCTACCCCCAGGTTTTGTTACCCAGAATACCTTGCAAAGCTAAGATTTTGACAAAAAAAACACATTTTCCTCACATTTCTGTGGTGAAAAGTTCCGGAATCTGCGTGGATCAACAAATTTCTACCCACCCACCTTTCCCCCAGGTCTCCCGAAAAAAATGGTACCTCACTTGCGGTGTTAGGCATAGTGGCTGCGACATGAAACAGCGCAAAAAGCAACATGGCTGCACCTCAATTTCCCAGTGAAATCTTGCACGTTTTGGACAAAAAGACTACCTTTTGTTTTTGCGCCCTAGCTCTGCCAGCACATAGGGAAAGCTAGCAAACCTATACATTTTTGAAAAGTAGACAACCAGCGGAATTTTGTGTGGGGTGATTCGGCTGCCTACCACCAGGTTTTGTTACACAGAATCCCTTGCAAAGCTAAAAGTTTGACAAAAAAAACACATTTTCCTCACATTTCTATGGTGGAAAGTTCTAGAATCTGCGTGGATCAACAAATTTCCACCCACCCAGCGTTCCCGCAGGACTCTTGAAAAAAATGGTACCTCACTTGCGTGGGTAGGCATAGTGGCTGCGACATGAAACAGCGCAAAACGCAACATGGTCGCACCTCAATTTCCCAGTGAAATCTTGCACTTTTTGGACAAAAAGACTACCTTTTGTTTTTGCACCCTAGCTCTGCCAGCACCTAGGGAAACCTAGCAAACCTATACATTTTTGAAAAGTAGATACCCAAGGAAATTCAGGATGGGGTGACTCGACTGCCTACCACCAGGTTTTGTTACCCAGAATCCCTTGCAAAGCTAAGAATTTGACAAAAAAACACATTTTCTTCACATTTCTGTGGTGGAAAGTTCTGGAATCTGCGTGGATCAACAAACTTCCACCCACCCAACGTTCCCCCAGGTCTCCCGAAAAAAATGGTACCTCACTTGCGGTGTTAGGCATAGTGGCTGCGACATGAAACAGCGCAAAACGCAACGTGGTCGCACCTCAATTTCCCAGTGAAATTTTGCGCTTTCTGGACAAAGAGACAACCTTTTGTTTTTGGGCCCTAGCTCTGCCAGCACCTAGGGAAACCTAGCACACCTATACATTTTTGAAAACTAGACACCCAGGGAAATTCAGGATGGGGTGACTCGTCTGCCTACCCCCAGGTTTTGTTACCCAGATTACCTTGCAAAGCTAAGATTTTGACAAAAAAAACACATTTTCCTCACATTTCTGTGGTGGAAAGTTCTGGAATCTGCGTGAATCAACAAATTTCCACCCACCCAGCGTTCCCCCAGGACTCCTGAAAGAAATGGTACCTCACTTGCGTGGGTAGGCATAGTGGCTGCGACATGAAACTGCGCAAAACGCAACATGGTCGCACCTCAATTTCCCAGTGAAATCTTGCACGTTTTAGACAAAAAGACTACCTTTGGTTTTTGCGCCCTAGTTCTACCAGCACATAGGGAAACCTAGCAAACCTATACATTTTTGAAAAGTAGACAACCAGGGAAATTCTGGATGGGGTGACTCGACTGCCTACCACCAGGTTTTGTTACCCAGAATCCCTTGCAAATCTAAAAATTTGACAAAAGAAAAACGTTTTCCTCACATTTCTGTGGTGGAAAGTTCTGGAATCTGCGTGGATCAACAAATTTCCACCCACCCAGCGTTCCCCCAGGTCTCCTGAAAGAAATGGTACCTCACTTGCGTGGGTAGGCATAGTGGCTGCGACATGAAACAGCGCAAAACGCAACATGGTCGCACCTCAATTTCCCAGTGAAATCGTGCACCTTTTGGACAAAAAGACTACCTTTTGTTTTTTCACCCTAGCTCTGCCAGCACCTAGGGAAACCTAGCAAACCTATACATTTCTGAAATCTAGATACCCAGGGAAATTCAGAATGGGGTGACTCGACTGCCTACCACCAGGTTTTGTTACCCAGAATCCCTTGCAAAGTTAAGAATTTGACAACAAAAAAAACATTTTCCTCACATGTCTGTGGTGGAAAGTTCTGGAATCTGCGTGGATCAACAAATTTCCACCCACCCAACGTTCCCCCAGCTCTCCCGAAAAAAATGGTACCTCACTTGAGTTGTTAGGCATAGTGGCTGCGACATGAAACAGCGCAAAACGCAACATGGTCGCACCTCAATTTCCCAGTGAAATTTTGCGCTTTCTGGACAAAGAGACTACCTTTAGTTCTTGCGCCCTAGCTCTGCCAGCACCTAGGGAAACCTAGCAAACCTATACATTTTTTAAAACTAGACACCCAGGGGAATTCAGGATGGGGTGACTCGTCTGCCTACCCCCAGGTTGTTTTACCCAGAATACCTTGCAAATCTAAGATTTTGACAAAAAAACACATTTTCCTCACATTTCTGTGGTGGAAAGTTCTGGAATCTGCGTGGATCAACAAATTTCCACCCACCCAGCGTTCCCCCAGGTCTCCTGAAAGAAATGGTACCTCACTTGCGTGGGTAGGCATAGTGGCTGCGACATGAAACAGCGCAAAACGCAACATGGTCGCACCTCAATTTCCCAGTGAAATCTTGCACTTTTTGGACAAAAAGACTACCTTTTGTTTTTGCACCCTAGCTCTGCCAGCACCTAGGGAAACCTAGCAAACCTATACATTTCTGAAATCTAGATACCCAGGGAAATTCAGAATGGGGTGACTCGACTGCCTACCACCAGGTTTTGTTACCCAGAATCCCTTGCAAAGTTAAGAATTTGACAAAAAAAACCCATTTTCCTCACATGTCTGTGGTGGAAAGTTCTGGAATCTGCGTGGATCAACAAATTTCCACCCACCCAACGTTCCCCCAGCTCTCCCGAAAAAAATGGTACCTCACTTGAGTTGTTAGGCATAGTGGCTGCGACATGAAACAGCGCAAAAAGCAACATGGTCGCACCTCAATTTCCCAGTGAAATTTTGCGCTTTCTGGACAAAGAGACTACCTTTAGTTTTTGCGCCCTAGCTCTGCCAGCACCTAGGGAAACCTAGCAAACCTATACATTTTTTAAAACTAGACACCCAGGGGAATTCAGGATGGGGTGACTCGTCTGCCTACCCCCAGGTTGTTTTACCCAGAATACCTTGCAAATCTAAGATTTTGACAAAAAAACACATTTTCCTCACATTTCTGTGGTGGAAAGTTCTGGAATCTGCGTGGATCAACAAATTTCCACCCACCCAGCGTTACCACAGTTCTCCCGAAAAAAAAGGTACTTCACTTGCCTGGGTAGGCATAGTGGCTGCGACATGAAACAGCGCAAAGCGCAACATGGTCGCACCTCAATTTCCCAGTGAAATCTTGCACTTTTTGGACAAAAAGACTACCTTTTGTTTTTGCACCCTAGCTCTGCCAGCACCTAGGGAACCCTAGCAAACCTATACTTTTTTGAAAACTAGACACCCAGGGGAATTCAGGATGGGGTGACTTGTCGGCCTACCCCCAGGTTTTGCCACCCAGAATATCTTGCAAAGCTAAGATTTTGACAAAAAAACCACATTTTCCTCACATTTCTGTGGTGAAAAGTTCCAGAATCTGCGTGGATCAACAAATTTCCACCCACCCAGCTTTCCCCCATGTCTCCCGAGAAAAAAGGTACCTCACTTGCGTGGGTAGGCATAGTGGCTGCGACATGAAACAGCGCAAAACGCAACATGGTCGCACCTCAATTTCCCAGTAAAATCTTGCACCTTTTGGACAAAAAGACTACCTTTTGTTTTTGCACCCTAGCTCTGCCAGCACCTAGGGAAACCTAGCAAACCTATACATTTTTGAAAAGTAGATACCCAAGGAAATTCAGGATGGGGTGACTCGACTGCCTACCACCAGGTTTTGTTACCCAGAATCCCTTGCAAAGCTAAGAATTTGACAAAAAAACACATTTTCTTCACATTTCTGTGGTGGAAAGTTCTGGAATCTGCGTGGATCAACAAACTTCCACCCACCCAACGTTCCCCCAGGTCTCCCGAAAAAAATGGTACCTCACTTGCGGTGTTAGGCATAGTGGCTGCGACATGAAACAGCGCAAAACGCAACGTGGTCGCACCTCAATTTCCCAGTGAAATTTTGCGCTTTCTGGACAAAGAGACAACCTTTTGTTTTTGGGCCCTAGCTCTGCCAGCACCTAGGGAAACCTAGCAAACCTATACATTTTTGAAAACTAGACACCCAGGGAAATTCAGGATGGGGTGACTCGTCTGCCTACCCCCAGGTTTTGTTACCCAGATTACCTTGCAAAGCTAAGATTTTGACAAAAAAAACACATTTTCCTCACATTTCTGTGGTGGAAAGTTCTGGAATCTGCGTGAATCAACAAATTTCCACCCACCCAGCGTTCCCCCAGGACTCCTGAAAGAAATGGTACCTCACTTGCGTGGGTAGGCATAGTGGCTGCGACATGAAACTGCGCAAAGCGCAACATGGTCGCACCTCAATTTCCCAGTGAAATCTTGCACGTTTTAGGCAAAAAGACTACCTTTGGTTTTTGCGCCCTAGTTCTACCAGCACATAGGGAAACCTAGCAAACCTATACATTTTTGAAAAGTAGGCAACCAGGGAAATTCTGGATGGGGTGACTCGACTGCCTACCACGAGGTTTTGTTACCCAGAATCCCTTGCAAATCTAAAAATTTGACAAAAGAAAAACGTTTTCCTCACATTTCTGTGGTGGAAAGTTCTGGAATCTGCGTGGATCAACAAATTTCCACCCACCCAGCGTTCCCCCAGGTCTCCTGAAAGAAATGGTACCTCACTTGCATGGGTAGGCATAGTGGCTGCGACATGAAACAGCGCAAAACGCAACATGGTCGCACCTCAATTTCCCAGTGAAATCGTGCACCTTTTGGACAAAAAGACTACCTTTTGTTTTTTCACCCTAGCTCTGCCAGCACCTAGGGAAACCTAGCAAACCTATACATTTCTGAAATCTAGATACCCAGGGAAATTCAGAATGGGGTGACTCGACTGCCTACCACCAGGTTTTGTTACCCAGAATCCCTTGCAAAGTTAAGAATTTGACAAAAAAAAAACATTTTCCTCACATGTCTGTGGTGGAAAGTTCTGGAATCTGCGTGGATCAACAAATTTCCACCCACCCAACGTTCCCCCAGGTCTCCCGAAAAAAATGGTACCTCACTTGCGGTGTTAGGCATAGTGGCTGCGACATGAAACAGCGCAAAACGCAACGTGGTCGCACCTCAATTTCCCAGTGAAATTTTGCGCTTTCTGGACAAAGAGACTACCTTTTGTTTTTGGGCCCTAGCTCTGCCAGCACCTAGGGAAACCTAGCAAACCTATACATTTTTGAAAACTAGACACCCAGGGAAATTCAGGATGGGGTGACTCGTCTGCCTACCCCAGGTTTTGTTACCCAGAATACCTTGCAAAGCTAAGATTTTGACCAAAAAAACACATTTTCCTCACATTTCTGTGGTGGAAAGTTCTGTAATCTGCGTGGATCAACAAATTTCCACACACCCAGCGTTCCCCCAGGTCTCCTGAAAAAAAAGGTACCTCACTTGCGTGGGTAGGCATAGTGGCTGCAACATGAAACAGCGCAAAACGCAACATGGTCGCACCTCAATTTCCCAGTGAAATCTTGCACTTTTTGGACAAAAAGACGACCTTTTGTTTTTGCGCCCTAGCTCTGCCAGCACCTAGGGAAACCTAGCAAACCGATACATTTGTGAAAACTAGACACCCAGGGGAATTGAGGATGGTGTGACTTGTCTGCCTACCCCCAGGTTTTGTTACCCAGAATACCTTGCAAAGCTAAGATTTTGACAAAAAAAACACATTTTCCTCACATTTCTGTGGTGAAAAGTTCCGGAATCTGCGTGGATCAACAAATTTCTACCCACCCACCTTTCCCCCAGGTCTCCCGAAAAAAATGGTACCTCACTTGCGGTGTTAGGCATAGTGGCTGCGACATGAAACAGCGCAAAAAGCAACATGGCTGCACCTCAATTTCCCAGTGAAATCTTGCACGTTTTGGACAAAAAGACTACCTTTTGTTTTTGCGCCCTAGCTCTGCCAGCACATAGGGAAAGCTAGCAAACCTATACATTTTTGAAAAGTAGACAACCAGCGGAATTTTGTGTGGGGTGATTCGGCTGCCTACCACCAGGTTTTGTTACACAGAATCCCTTGCAAAGCTAAAAGTTTGACAAAAAAAACACATTTTCCTCACATTTCTATGGTGGAAAGTTCTGGAATCTGCGTGGATCAACAAATTTCCACCCACCCAGCGTTCCCGCAGGACTCTTGAAAAAAATGGTACCTCACTTGCGTGGGTAGGCATAGTGGCTGCGACATGAAACAGCGCAAAACGCAACATGGTCGCACCTCAATTTCCCAGTGAAATCTTGCACTTTTTGGACAAAAAGACTACCTTTTGTTTTTGCACCCTAGCTCTGCCAGCACCTAGGGAAACCTAGCAAACCTATACATTTTTGAAAAGTAGATACCCAAGGAAATTCAGGATGGGGTGACTCGACTGCCTACCACCAGGTTTTGTTACCCAGAATCCCTTGCAAAGCTAAGAATTTGACAAAAAAACACATTTTCTTCACATTTCTGTGGTGGAAAGTTCTGGAATCTGCGTGGATCAACAAACTTCCACCCACACAACGTTCCCCCAGGTCTCCCGAAAAAAATGGTACCTCACTTGCGGTGTTAGGCATAGTGGCTGCGACATGAAACAGCGCAAAACGCAACGTGGTCGCACCTCAATTTCCCAGTGAAATTTTGCGCTTTCTGGACAAAGAGACAACCTTTTGTTTTTGGGCCCTAGCTCTGCCAGCACCTAGGGAAACCTAGCAAACCTATACATTTTTGAAAACTAGACACCCAGGGAAATTCAGGATGGGGTGACTCGTCTGCCTACCCCCAGGTTTTGTTACCCAGATTACCTTGCAAAGCTAAGATTTTGACAAAAAAAACACATTTTCCTCACATTTCTGTGGTGGAAAGTTCTGGAATCTGCGTGAATCAACAAATTTCCACCCACCCAGCGTTCCCCCAGGACTCCTGAAAGAAATGGTACCTCACTTGCGTGGGTAGGCATAGTGGCTGCGACATGAAACTGCGCAAAACGCAACATGGTCGCACCTCAATTTCCCAGTGAAATCTTGCACGTTTTAGACAAAAAGACTACCTTTGGTTTTTGCGCCCTAGTTCTACCAGCACATAGGGAAACCTAGCAAACCTATACATTTTTGAAAAGTAGACAACCAGGGAAATTCTGGATGGGGTGACTCGACTGCCTACCACCAGGTTTTGTTACCCAGAATCCCTTGCAAATCTAAAAATTTGACAAAAGAAAAACGTTTTCCTCACATTTCTGTGGTGGAAAGTTCTGGAATCTGCGTGGATCAACAAATTTCCACCCACCCAGCGTTCCCCCAGGTCTCCTGAAAGAAATGGTACCTCACTTGCGTGGGTAGGCATAGTGGCTGCGACATGAAACAGCGCAAAACGCAACATGGTCGCACCTCAATTTCCCAGTGAAATCGTGCACCTTTTGGACAAAAAGACTACCTTTTGTTTTTTCACCCTAGCTCTGCCAGCACCTAGGGAAACCTAGCAAACCTATACATTTCTGAAATCTAGATACCCAGGGAAATTCAGAATGGGGTGACTCGACTGCCTACCACCAGGTTTTGTTACCCAGAATCCCTTGCAAAGTTAAGAATTTGACAAAAAAAAAACATTTTCCTCACATGTCTGTGGTGGAAAGTTCTGGAATCTGCGTGGATCAACAAATTTCCACCCACCCAACGTTCCCCCAGCTCTCCCAAAAAAAATGGTACCTCACTTGAGTTGTTAGGCATAGTGGCTGCGACATGAAACAGCGCAAAACGCAACATGGTCGCACCTCAATTTCCCAGTGAAATTTTGCGCTTTCTGGACAAAGAGACTACCTTTAGTTCTTGCGCCCTAGCTCTGCCAGCACCTAGGGAAACCTAGCAAACCTATACATTTTTTAAAACTAGACACCCAGGGGAATTCAGGATGGGGTGACTCGTCTGCCTACCCCCAGGTTGTTTTACCCAGAATACCTTGCAAATCTAAGATTTTGACAAAAAAACACATTTTCCTCACATTTCTGTGGTGGAAAGTTCTGGAATCTGCGTGGATCAACAAATTTCCACCCACCCAGCGTTCCCCCAGGTCTCCTGAAAGAAATGGTACCTCACTTGCGTGGGTAGGCATAGTGGCTGCGACATGAAACAGCGCAAAACGCAACATGGTCGCACCTCAATTTCCCAGTGAAATCTTGCACTTTTTGGACAAAAAGACTACCTTTTGTTTTTGCACCCTAGCTCTGCCAGCACCTAGGGAAACCTAGCAAACCTATACATTTCTGAAATCTAGATACCCAGGGAAATTCAGAATGGGGTGACTCGACTGCCTACCACCAGGTTTTGTTACCCCGAATCCCTTGCAAAGTTAAGAATTTGACAAAAAAAAAACATTTTCCTCACATGTCTGTGGTGGAAAGTTCTGGAATCTGCGTGGATCAACAAATTTCCACCCACCCAACGTTCCCCCAGCTCTCCCGAAAAAAATGGTACCTCACTTGAGTTGTTAGGCATAGTGGCTGCGACATGAAACAGCGCAAAAAGCAACATGGTCGCACCTCAATTTCCCAGTGAAATTTTGCGCTTTCTGGACAAAGAGACTACCTTTAGTTTTTGCGCCCTAGCTCTGCCAGCACCTAGGGAAACCTAGCAAACCTATACATTTTTTAAAACTAGACACCCAGGGGAATTCAGGATGGGGTGACTCGTCTGCCTACCCCCAGGTTGTTTTACCCAGAATACCTTGCAAATCTAAGATTTTGACAAAAAAACACATTTTCCTCACATTTCTGTGGTGGAAAGTTCTGGAATCTGCGTGGATCAACAAATTTCCACCCACCCAGCGTTACCACAGTTCTCCCGAAAAAAAAGGTACCTCACTTGCCTGGGTAGGCATAGTGGCTGCGACATGAAACAGCGCAAAGCGCAACATGGTCGCACCTCAATTTCCCAGTGAAATCTTGCACTTTTTGGACAAAAAGACTACCTTTTGTTTTTGCACCCTAGCTCTGCCAGCACCTAGGGAACCCTAGCAAACCTATACTTTTTTGAAAACTAGACACCCAGGGGAATTCAGGATGGGGTGACTTGTCGGCCTACCCCCAGGTTTTGCCACCCAGAATATCTTGCAAAGCTAAGATTTTGACAAAAAAAACACATTTTCCTCACATTTCTGTGGTGAAAAGTTCCAGAATCTGCGTGGATCAACAAATTTCCACCCACCCAGCTTTCCCCCATGTCTCCCGAGAAAAAAGGTACCTCACTTGCGTGGGTAGGCATAGTGGCTGCGACATGAAACAGCGCAAAACGCAACATGGTCGCACCTCAATTTCCCAGTAAAATCTTGCACCTTTTGGACAAAAAGACTACCTTTTGTTTTTGCACCCTAGCTCTGCCAGCACCTAGGGAAACCTAGCAAACCTATACATTTTTGAAAAGTAGATACCCAAGGAAATTCAGGATGGGGTGACTCGACTGCCTACCACCAGGTTTTGTTACCCAGAATCCCTTGCAAAGCTAAGAATTTGACAAAAAAACACATTTTCTTCACATTTCTGTGGTGGAAAGTTCTGAAATCTGCGTGGATCAACAAACTTCCACCCACCCAACGTTCCCCCAGGTCTCCCGAAAAAAATGGTACCTCACTTGCGGTGTTAGGCATAGTGGCTGCGACATGAAACAGCGCAAAACGCAACGTGGTCGCACCTCAATTTCCCAGTGAAATTTTGCGCTTTCTGGACAAAGAGACAACCTTTAGTTTTTGGGCCCTAGCTCTGCCAGCACCTAGGGAAACCTAGCAAACCTATACATTTTTGAAAACTAGACACCCAGGGAAATTCAGGATGGGGTGACTCGTCTGCCTACCCCCAGGTTTTGTTACCCAGATTACCTTGCAAAGCTAAGATTTTGACAAAAAAAACACATTTTCCTCACATTTCTGTGGTGGAAAGTTCTGGAATCTGCGTGAATCAACAAATTTCCACCCACCCAGCGTTCCCCCAGGACTCCTGAAAGAAATGGTACCTCACTTGCGTGGGTAGGCATAGTGGCTGCGACATGAAACTGCGCAAAACGCAACATGGTCGCACCTCAATTTCCCAGTGAAATCTTGCACGTTTTAGACAAAAAGACTACCTTTGGTTTTTGCGCCCTAGTTCTACCAGCACATAGGGAAACCTAGCAAACCTATACATTTTTGAAAAGTAGACAACCAGGGAAATTCTGGATGGGGTGACTCGACTGCCTACCACCAGGTTTTGTTACCCAGAATCCCTTGCAAATCTAAAAATTTGACAAAAGAAAAACGTTTTCCTCACATTTCTGTGGTGGAAAGTTCTGGAATCTGCGTGGATCAACAAATTTCCACCCACCCAGCGTTCCCCCAGGTCTCCTGAAAGAAATGGTACCTCACTTGCGTGGGTAGGCATAGTGGCTGCGACATGAAACAGCGCAAAACGCAACATGGTCGCACCTCAATTTCCCAGTGAAATCGTGCACCTTTTGGACAAAAAGACTACCTTTTGTTTTTTCACCCTAGCTCTGCCAGCACCTAGGGAAACCTAGCAAACCTATACATTTCTGAAATCTAGATACCCAGGGAAATTCAGAATGGGGTGACTCGACTGCCTACCACCAGGTTTTGTTACCCAGAATCCCTTGCAAAGTTAAGAATTTGACAAAAAAAAACATTTTCCTCACATGTCTGTGGTGGAAAGTTCTGGAATCTGCGTGGATCAACAAATTTCCACCCACCCAACGTTCCCCCAGCTCTCCCGAAAAAAATGGTACCTCACTTGAGTTGTTAGGCATAGTGGCTGCGACATGAAACAGCGCAAAACGCAACATGGTCGCACCTCAATTTCCCAGTGAAATTTTGCGCTTTCTGGACAAAGAGACTACCTTTAGTTCTTGCGCCCTAGCTCTGCCAGCACCTAGGGAAACCTAGCAAACCTATACATTTTTTAAAACTAGACACCCAGGGGAATTCAGGATGGGGTGACTCGTCTGCCTACCCCCAGGTTGTTTTACCCAGAATACCTTGCAAATCTAAGATTTTGACAAAAAAACACATTTTCCTCACATTTCTGTGGTGGAAAGTTCTGGAATCTGCGTGGATCAACAAATTTCCACCCACCCAGCGTTCCCCCAGGTCTCCTGAAAGAAATGGTACCTCACTTGCGTGGGTAGGCATAGTGGCTGCGACATGAAACAGCGCAAAACGCAACATGGTCGCACCTCAATTTCCCAGTGAAATCTTGCACTTTTTGGACAAAAAGACTACCTTTTGTTTTTGCACCCTAGCTCTGCCAGCACCTAGGGAAACCTAGCAAACCTATACATTTCTGAAATCTAGATACCCAGGGAAATTCAGAATGGGGTGACTCGACTGCCTACCACCAGGTTTTGTTACCCAGAATCCCTTGCAAAGTTAAGAATTTGACAAAAAAAAAACATTTTCCTCACATGTCTGTGGTGGAAAGTTCTGGAATCTGCGTGGATCAACAAATTTCCACCCACCCAACGTTCCCCCAGCTCTCCCGAAAAAAATGGTACCTCACTTGAGTTGTTAGGCATAGTGGCTGCGACATGAAACAGCGCAAAAAGCAACATGGTTGCACCTCAATTTCCCAGTGAAATTTTGCGCTTTCTGGACAAAGAGACTACCTTTAGTTTTTGCGCCCTAGCTCTGCCAGCACCTAGGGAAACCTAGCAAACCTATACATTTTTTAAAACTAGACACCCAGGGGAATTCAGGATGGGGTGACTCGTCAGCCTACCCCCAGGTTGTTTTACCCAGAATACCTTGCAAATCTAAGATTTTGACAAAAAAACACATTTTCCTCACATTTCTGTGGTGGAAAGTTCTGGAATCTGCGTGGATCAACAAATTTCCACCCACCCAGCGTTACCACAGTTCTCCCGAAAAAAAAGGTACCTCACTTGCCTGGGTAGGCATAGTGGCTGCGACATGAAACAGCGCAAAGCGCAACATGGTCGCACCTCAATTTCCCAGTGAAATCTTGCACTTTTTGGACAAAAAGACTACCTTTTGTTTTTGCACCCTAGCTCTGCCAGCACCTAGGGAACCCTAGCAAACCTATACTTTTTTGAAAACTAGACACCCAGGGGAATTCAGGATGGGGTGACTTGTCGGCCTACCCCCAGGTTTTGCCACCCAGAATATCTTGCAAAGCTAAGATTTTGACAAAAAAACCACATTTTCCTCACATTTCTGTGGTGAAAAGTTCCAGAATCTGCGTGGATCAACAAATTTCCACCCACCCAGCTTTCCCCCATGTCTCCCGAGAAAAAAGGTACCTCACTTGCGTGGGTAGGCATAGTGGCTGCGACATGAAACAGCGCAAAACGCAACATGGTCGCACCTCAATTTCCCAGTGAAATTTTGCGCTTTCTGGACAAAGAGACTACCTTTTGTTTTTGCACCCTAGCTCTGCCAGCACCTAGGGAAACCTAGCAAACCTATACATTTTTGAAAAGTAGATACCCAAGGAAATTCAGGATGGGGTGACTCGACTGCCTACCACCAGGTTTTGTTACCCAGAATCCCTTGCAAAGCTAAGAATTTGACAAAAAAACACATTTTCTTCACATTTCTGTGGTGGAAAGTTCTGGAATCTGCGTGGATCAACAAACTTCCACCCACCCAACGTTCCCCCAGGTCTCCCGAAAAAAATGGTACCTCACTTGCGGTGTTAGGCATAGTGGCTGCGACATGAAACAGCGCAAAACGCAACGTGGTCGCACCTCAATTTCCCAGTGAAATTTTGCGCTTTCTGGACAAAGAGACAACCTTTTGTTTTTGGGCCCTAGCTCTGCCAGCACCTAGGGAAACCTAGCAAACCTATACATTTTTGAAAACTAGACACCCAGGGAAATTCAGGATGGGGTGACTCGTCTGCCTACCCCCAGGTTTTGTTACCCAGATTACCTTGCAAAGCTAAGATTTTGACAAAAAAAACACATTTTCCTCACATTTCTGTGGTGGAAAGTTCTGGAATCTGCGTGAATCAACAAATTTCCACCCACCCAGCGTTCCCCCAGGACTCCTGAAAGAAATGGTACCTCACTTGCGTGGGTAGGCATAGTGGCTGCGACATGAAACTGCGCAAAACGCAACATGGTCGCACCTCAATTTCCCAGTGAAATCTTGCACGTTTTAGACAAAAAGACTACCTTTGGTTTTTGCGCCCTAGTTCTACCAGCACATAGGGAAACCTAGCAAACCTATACATTTTTGAAAAGTAGACAACCAGGGAAATTCTGGATGGGGTGACTCGACTGCCTACCACCAGGTTTTGTTACCCAGAATCCCTTGCAAATCTAAAAATTTGACAAAAGAAAAACGTTTTCCTCACATTTCTGTGGTGGAAAGTTCTGGAATCTGCGTGGATCAACAAATTTCCACCCACCCAGCGTTCCCCCAGGTCTCCTGAAAGAAATGGTACCTCACTTGCGTGGGTAGGCATAGTGGCTGCGACATGAAACAGCGCAAAACGCAACATGGTCGCACCTCAATTTCCCAGTGAAATCGTGCACCTTTTGGACAAAAAGACTACCTTTTGTTTTTTCACCCTAGCTCTGCCAGCACCCAGGGAAACCTAGCAAACCTATACATTTCTGAAATCTAGATACCCAGGGAAATTCAGAATGGGGTGACTCGACTGCCTACCACCAGGTTTTGTTACCCAGAATCCCTTGCAAAGTTAAGAATTTGACAAAAAAAAAACATTTTCCTCACATGTCTGTGGTGGAAAGTTCTGGAATCTGCGTGGATCAACAAATTTCCACCCACCCAACGTTCCCCCAGCTCTCCCGAAAAAAATGGTACCTCACTTGAGTTGTTAGGCATAGTGGCTGCGACATGAAACAGCGCAAAACGCAACATGGTCGCACCTCAATTTCCCAGTGAAATTTTGCGCTTTCTGGACAAAGAGACTACCTTTAGTTCTTGCGCCCTAGCTCTGCCAGCACCTAGGGAAACCTAGCAAACCTATACATTTTTTAAAACTAGACACCCAGGGGAATTCAGGATGGGGTGACTCGTCTGCCTACCCCCAGGTTGTTTTACCCAGAATACCTTGCAAATCTAAGATTTTGACAAAAAAACACATTTTCCTCACATTTCTGTGGTGGAAAGTTCTGGAATCTGCGTGGATCAACAAATTTCCACCCACCCAGCGTTCCCCCAGGTCTCCTGAAAGAAATGGTACCTCACTTGCGTGGGTAGGCATAGTGGCTGCGACATGAAACAGCGCAAAACGCAACATGGTCGCACCTCAATTTCCCAGTGAAATCTTGCACTTTTTGGACAAAAAGACTACCTTTTGTTTTTGCACCCTAGCTCTGCCAGCACCTAGGGAAACCTAGCAAACCTATACATTTCTGAAATCTAGATACCCAGGGAAATTCAGAATGGGGTGACTCGACTGCCTACCACCAGGTTTTGTTACCCAGAATCCCTTGCAAAGTTAAGAATTTGACAAAAAAAAAACATTTTCCTCACATGTCTGTGGTGGAAAGTTCTGGAATCTGCGTGGATCAACAAATTTCCACCCACCCAACGTTCCCCCAGCTCTCCCGAAAAAAATGGTACCTCACTTGAGTTGTTAGGCATAGTGGCTGCGACATGAAACAGCGCAAAAAGCAACATGGTCGCACCTCAATTTCCCAGTGAAATTTTGCGCTTTCTGGACAAAGAGACTACCTTTAGTTTTTGCGCCCTAGCTCTGCCAGCACCTAGGGAAACCTAGCAAACCTATACATTTTTTAAAACTAGACACCCAGGGGAATTCAGGATGGGGTGACTCGTCTGCCTACCCCCAGGTTGTTTTACCCAGAATACCTTGCAAATCTAAGATTTTGACAAAAAAACACATTTTCCTCACATTTCTGTGGTGGAAAGTTCTGGAATCTGCGTGGATCAACAAATTTCCACCCACCCAGCGTTACCACAGTTCTCCCGAAAAAAAAGGTACCTCACTTGCCTGGGTAGGCATAGTGGCTGCGACATGAAACAGCGCAAAGCGCAACATGGTCGCACCTCAATTTCCCAGTGAAATCTTGCACTTTTTGGACAAAAAGACTACCTTTTGTTTTTGCACCCTAGCTCTGCCAGCACCTAGGGAACCCTAGCAAACCTATACTTTTTTGAAAACTAGACACCCAGGGGAATTCAGGATGGGGTGACTTGTCGGCCTACCCCCAGGTTTTGCCACCCAGAATATCTTGACAAGCTAAGATTTTGACAAAAAAACCACATTTTCCTCACATTTCTGTGGTGAAAAGTTCCAGAATCTGCGTGGATCAACAAATTTCCACCCACCCAGCTTTCCCCCATGTCTCCCGAGAAAAAAGGTACCTCACTTGCGTGGGTAGGCATAGTGGCTGCGACATGAAACAGCGCAAAACGCAACATGGTCGCACCTCAATTTCCCAGTAAAATCTTGCACCTTTTGGACAAAAAGACTACCTTTTGTTTTTGCACCCTAGCTCTGCCAGCACCTAGGGAAACCTAGCAAACCTATACATTTTTGAAAAGTAGATACCCAAGGAAATTCAGGATGGGGTGACTCGACTGCCTACCACCAGGTTTTGTTACCCAGAATCCCTTGCAAAGCTAAGAATTTGACAAAAAAACACATTTTCTTCACATTTCTGTGGTGGAAAGTTCTGGAATCTGTGTGGATCAACAAACTTCCACCCACCCAACGTTCCCCCAGGTCTCCCGAAAAAAATGGTACCTCACTTGCGGTGTTAGGCATAGTGGCTGCGACATGAAACAGCGCAAAACGCAACGTGGTCGCACCTCAATTTCCCAGTGAAATTTTGCGCTTTCTGGACAAAGAGACAACCTTTTGTTTTTGGGCCCTAGCTCTGCCAGCACCTAGGGAAACCTAGCAAACCTATACATTTTTGAAAACTAGACACCCAGGGAAATTCAGGATGGGGTGACTCGTCTGCCTACCCCCAGGTTTTGTTACCCAGATTACCTTGCAAAGCTAAGATTTTGACAAAAAAAACACATTTTCCTCACATTTCTGTGGTGGAAAGTTCTGGAATCTGCGTGAATCAACAAATTTCCACCCACCCAGCGTTCCCCCAGGACTCCTGAAAGAAATGGTACCTCACTTGCGTGGGTAGGCATAGTGGCTGCGACATGAAACTGCGCAAAACGCAACATGGTCGCACCTCAATTTCCCAGTGAAATCTTGCACGTTTTAGGCAAAAAGACTACCTTTGGTTTTTGCGCCCTAGTTCTACCAGCACATAGGGAAACCTAGCAAACCTATACATTTTTGAAAAGTAGGCAACCAGGGAAATTCTGGATGGGGTGACTCGACTGCCTACCACGAGGTTTTGTTACCCAGAATCCCTTACAAATCTAAAAATTTGACAAAAGAAAAACGTTTTCCTCACATTTCTGTGGTGGAAAGTTCTGGAATCTGCGTGGATCAACAAATTTCCACCCACCCAGCGTTCCCCCAGGTCTCCTGAAAGAAATGGTACCTCACTTGCATGGGTAGGCATAGTGGCTGCGACATGAAACAGCGCAAAACGCAACATGGTCGCACCTCAATTTCCCAGTGAAATCGTGCACCTTTTGGACAAAAAGACTACCTTTTGTTTTTTCACCCTAGCTCTGCCAGCACCTAGGGAAACCTAGCAAACCTATACATTTCTGAAATCTAGATACCCAGGGAAATTCAGAATGGGGTGACTCGACTGCCTACCACCAGGTTTTGTTACCCAGAATCCCTTGCAAAGTTAAGAATTTGACAAAAAAAACCATTTTCCTCACATGTCTGTGGTGGAAAGTTCTGGAATCTGCGTGGATCAACAAATTTCCACCCACCCAACGTTCCCCCAGCTCTCCCGAAAAAAATGGTACCTCACTTGAGTTGTTAGGCATAGTGGCTGCGACATGAAACAGCGCAAAAAGCAACATGGTCGCACCTCAATTTCCCAGTGAAATTTTGCGCTTTCTGGACAAAGAGACTACCTTTAGTTTTTGCGCCCTAGCTCTGCCAGCACCTAGGGAAACCTAGCAAACCTATACATTTTTTAAAACTAGACACCCAGGGGAATTCAGGATGGGGTGACTCGTCTGCCTACCCCCAGGTTGTTTTACCCAGAATACCTTGCAAATCTAAGATTTTGACAAAAAAACACATTTTCCTCACATTTCTGTGGTGGAAAGTTCTGGAATCTGCGTGGATCAACAAATTTCCACCCACCCAGCGTTCCCCCAGGTCTCCTGAAAGAAATGGTACCTCACTTGCGTGGGTAGGCATAGTGGCTGCGACATGAAACAGCGCAAAACGCAACATGGTCGCACCTCAATTTCCCAGTGAAATCTTGCACTTTTTGGACAAAAAGACTACCTTTTGTTTTTGCTCCCTAGCTCTGCCAGCACCTAGGGAACCCTAGCAAACCTATACTTTTTTGAAAACTAGACACCCAGGGGAATTCAGGATGGGGTGACTTGTCAGCCTACCCCCAGGTTTTGCCACCCAGAATATCTTGCAAAGCTAAGATTTTGACAAAAAAAACACATTTTCCTCACATTTCTGTGGTGAAAAGTTCCAGAATCTGCGTGGATCAACAAATTTCCACCCACCCAGCTTTCCCCCATGTCTCCCGAGAAAAAAGGTACCTCACTTGCGTGGGTAGGCATAGTGGCTGCGACATGAAACAGCGCAAAACGCAACATGGTCGCACCTCAATTTCCCAGTAAAATCTTGCACCTTTTGGACAAAAAGACTACCTTTTGTTTTTGCGCCTTAGCTCTGCCAGCACCTAGGGAAACATAGTAAACCTATACATTTTTGAAAACTAGACACCCAGGAAAATTCAGGAAGGGTGACTCGTCTGCCTACCCCCAGGTTTTGTTACCCAGAATACCTTGCAAAGCTAAGATTTTGCCCTAGCTCTGCCAGCACCTAGGGAAACCTACCAAACCCACACATTTCTGAAAAGTAGACACCAAGGGGGCTTCCAAGGAGGTATGGCTTGCGTGGATCCTCCAACGTTCCTTTACCCAGAATCCCTTGCAAACTTCAATTTTTGCTGAAAAAATAAGTTTTTTCACACTTTTTTTGTGTGGGAAAGCGCGGCGTCACTGGGCTCACAAAAATTTCCTCCCACCCAGCGTTCCCCCAGGTCTCCCGGTAAAAATGGTACCTCACTTGCGTGGGTAGGCAAATGTCCTACCACTCAGCGTAAAAGGATAACTCACTTGTGTGGGTGCCCCAAAGCAGAACAGTCCGAAAATGAATTTAGAAAAAGTAGTATTTAAGTTTTACAAATTAAGCCCCCCTGCCTTAGACACAGGCCTTTGGCCCACCCACACAAGTGAGGTATCATTTTACTCGGGAGACCAAGTGGAACGCTGGGTGGTAGGACATTTGTGCCGACACGGAGATCCCACGCAAAAATGTATGGAAAACTGTTTTTTTACCTAAATTTATGGTTTGCAGGGATTTCTGGGTAGGAAAACATTGGGGGACCTACGCATGCCATACCTCCCTGGACTCTCCCGGGTGTCTAGTTTTCAGAACTGTTTGGGTTTGGTAGTTTCCAAAGATGCCTGCCGAGCCCCGGTCCAAAAACTCAGGTGCCCCCCCCAAAAAATCAAGGTTGTTTTACAATTGGGTATTGTAAATTCACCACCGTACGATTTGAACCTTTTCCTGTTGCAGCCACTATGCCTACCCACGCAAGTGAGGTACCATTTTTATCGTGAGACCTGGGGGAACGCTGGGTGGGAGGAAATTTGTGTGAGCCCAGTGACGCCACGCTTTCCCACACAAAAAAAGTGTGAAAAAACTTATTTTTTCAGCAAAAATTGATGCAAGCCATACCTCCTTGGAAGCCCCCGGGTGTCTAATTTGCAGAAATATGTGGGTTTGGTAGGTTTCCCTAGATGGCCGTCTAGCACGGGGCCAAAAACCCAGGTAACCCCTCTTGCAAAAGCTGGTGGTATAATTCACACTTTTTTTGTGTGGGAAAGCGTGGCATAACTGGGCTCACACAAATTTCCTCCCACCCAGCGTTCCCCCAGGTCTCCCGATAAAAATGGTACCTCACTTGCGTGGGTAGGCATAGTGGCTGCAACAGGAAAAGGTCCAAATCGTACAGTGTAAACACACACCACCAGCCAAGCACCACTCCACGCACACCGCCAGCCAAGCGCCACTCCACGCACACCGCCGGCAAAGCACCACTCCACGCACACCGCCAGCCAAGCACCACTCCACACACACCGCCAGCCAAGCACCACTCCGTGCATAGATAGCCAAGTACCCCTCCACGCACACCCCCAGCCAAGCACCACTCAGCGCACACACCGACAGCCAAGTACCACTCCACACACACCGCCAGCCAAGCACCACTCCATGCACAGACAGAAAAGTACCACTCCACGCACACCATCCAGTCAAGCGCCACTCAACACACACCGCCAGCCAAGCACCACTCCATGCACAGACAGCCAAGTACCACTCAACGCACACCACCAGCCAAGCGCCACTCCACACACAACGCCAGCCAAGCACCACTCCACGCACACTGCAAGCCAATCGCCACTCCACGCACACTGCAAGCCAAGCGCCACTCCACACAGACCACCAGCCAAGTGCCACTCCACACACACCACCAGCCAAGCGCCACTCCACACACACCACCAGCCAAGCGCCACTCCACACACACCACCAGCCAAGCGCCACTCCACACACACCGCCAGCCAAGCGCCACTCCACACACACCGCCAGCCAAGCACCACTCCGTACATAGATAGCCAAGTACCCCTCCACGCACACCGCCAGCCAAACACCACTCAGCGCACACCGACAGCAAAGTACCACTCCACACACACCGCCAGCCAAGCACCACTCCGTGCACAGACAGCAAAGTACCACTCCACGCACACCATCCAGCCAAGCGCCACTCCACACACACCGCCAGCCAAGCACCACTCCGTGCACAGACAGCCAAGTACCACTCAACGCACACCACCAGCCAAGCGCCACTCCACACACACCACCAGCCAAGCACCACTCCACGCACACTGCAAGCCAAGCGCCCCTCCACACACACCACCAGCCAAGCACCACTCCACACACACCACCAGCCAAGCGCCACTCCACACACACCACCAGCCAAGCGCCACTCCACACACACCGCCAGCCAAGCACCACTCCGTGCATAGATAGCCAAGTACCCCTCCACGCACACAGCCAGCCAAACACCACTCAGTGCACACCGACAGCAAAGTACCACTCCACACACACCGCCAGCCAAGCACCACTCCGTGCACAGACAGCAAAGTACCACTCCACGCACACCATCCAGCCAAGAGCCACTCCACACACACAGCCAGCCAAGCACCACTCCGTGCACAGACAGCCAAGTACCACTCAACGCACACCACCAGCCAAGCGCCACTCCACACACACCACCAGCCAAGCACCACTCCACGCACACTGCAAGCCAAGCGCCCCTCCACACACACCACCAGCCAAGCACCACTCCACACACACCACCAGCCAAGCGCCACTCCACACACACCGCCAGCCAAGCACCACTCCGTGCATAGATAGCCAAGTACCCATCCACGCACACCGCCAGCCAAACACCACTCAGCGCACACTGACAGCCAAGTACCACTCCACACACACCGCCAGCCAAGCACCACTCCATGCACAGACAGCAAAGTACCCCTCCACGCACACCATCCAGCCAAACACCACCCAGCGCACACACCGACAGCCAAGTACCACTCCACACACACCACCAGCCAAGCACCACTCCATGCACAGACAGCAAAGTACCACTCCACGCACACCATCCAGCCAAGCACCACTCCACACACACCGACAGCCAAGCACCACTCCACGCACACTGCAAGCCAAGTGCCACTCCACGCACACCGCCAGCCAAGCATCACTCCACACACACCACCAGCCAAGCGCCACTCCACGCACACCGCCAGCCAAGCACCACTCCTGCATAGATAGCCAAGTACCCCTCCACGCACACCGCCAGCCAAACACCACTCAGTGCACACACCGACAGCCAAGTACCACTCTACACACACTGCCAGCCAAGCACCACTCCGTGCACAGACAGCAAAGTACCACTCCACGCACACCATCCAGCCAAGCGCCACTCCACACACACCGCCAGCCAAGCACCACTCCGTGCACAGACAGCCAAGTACCACTCAACGCACACCACCACCAAAGCGCCACTCCACACACAAGGCCAGCCAAGCACCACTCCACGCACACTGCAAGCCAAGCGCCACTTCACGCACACTGCAAGCAAAGCGCCACTCCACGCACACTGCCAGCCAAGCACCACTCCACACACACCACCAGCCAAGCGCCACTCCACACACACCACCAGCCAAGCGCCACTCCACACACACCGCCAGCCAAGCACCACTCCGTGCATAGATAGCCAAGTACCCCTCCACGCACACCGCCAGCCAAACACCACTCAGGGCACACCGACAGCAAAGTACCACTCCACACACAACGCCAGCCAAGCACCACTCCGTGCACAGACAGCAAAGTACCACTCCACGCACTCCATCCAGCCAAGCGCCACTCCACACACACCGCCAGCCAAGCACCACTCCGTGCACAGACAGCCAAGTACCACTCAACGCACACCACCAGCCAAGCGCCACTCCACACACACCACCAGCCAAGCACCACTCCGCGCACACTGCAAGCCAAGCGCCCCTCCACACACACCACCAGCCAAGCGCCACTCCACACACATAACCAGCCAAGCGCCACTCCACACACACCGCCAGCCAAGCAGCACTCCGTGCGTAGATAGCCAAGTACCCCTCCACGCACACCGCCAGCCAAACACCACTCAGCGCACACCGACAGCCAAGTACCACTCCACACACACCGCCAGCCAAGCACCACTCCATGCACAGACAGCCAAGTACCACTCAACGCACACCACCAGCCAAGTGCCACTCCACACACACCACCAGCCAAGCACCACTCCACGCACACTGCAAGCCAAGCGCCACTCCACGCACACCGCCAGCCAAGCACCACTCCACGCACACCGCCAGCCAAGCACCACTCCACGCACACCGCCAGCCAAGCACCACTCCGTGCACAGACAGCCAAGTACCACTCCACACACACCACCAGCCAAGCGCCACTCCACACACACTGCCAGCTAGGCACGACTCCGTGCATAGATAGCCAAGTACCCCTCCACGCACACCGCCAGCCAAACACCACTCAGCGCACACCGACAGCCAAGTACCACTCCACACACACCGCCAGCCAAGCACCACTCCACGCACACCGCAAGCCAAGTGCCACTCACCGCCAGCCAAGCACCGCTCCACGCACACCATCCAGCCAAGTACCACTCCCCACACACCGCCAGCCAAAAACCACTCCACACACACCACCAGCCAAACACCACTCCGTGCACAGACAACCAAGTACCACTCCACGCACACCACCAGCCAAGCGCTACTCCACACACACCGCCAGCAAAGCAGCACTCCGTGCAGACAGCAAAGTAGCACTCCACGCACAACACCAGCCAAGCACCATTCCACACACACCGCCAGCCAAGCACCACTCCGTGCACAGACAGCAAAGTAGCACTTCACGCACACCACCAGCCAAGTGCCACTCCACACACACCGCCAGCCAATCACCACTCCGTGCATAGATAGCCAAGTACCCCTCCATGCACACCGCCAGCCAAACACCACTCAGCGCACACTGACAGCCAAGTACCACTCCACACACACGGCCAGCCAAGCACCACTCCACACACACGGCAAGCCAAGCGCCACTCACCGCCAGCCAAGCACCGCTCCACGCACACCATCCAGCCAAGTGCCACTCCCCACACACCGCCAGCCAAACACCACTCCGTGCACAGACAGCCAAGTACCACTCCACGCACACCACCAGCCAAGCGCCACTCCACACACACCACCAGCCAAGCAGCACTCCGTGCACAGACAGCAAAGTAGCACTACACGCACACCACCAGCCAAGCACCACTCCACACACACCGCCAGCCAAGCACCACTCCGTGCACAGACAGCAAAGTAGCACTCCACGCACACCACCAGCCAAGCGCCACACCACAAACACCACCAGCCAAGCACCACTCCGTGCACAGACAGCCAAGTACCACTCCACACACACCACCAGCCAAGCACCACTCCACACACACCGCCAGCCAAGCACCACTCCGTGCATAGATAGCCAAGTACCCCTCCACGCACACCGCCAGCCAAACACCACTCAGCGCACACCGACAGCCAAGTACCACTCCACACACACCGCCAGCCAAGCACCACTCCACGCACACCGCAATCCAAGTGCCACTCACCGCCAGCAAAGCACCGCTCCACGCACACCATCCAGCCAAGTACCACTCCACACACACCGCCAGCCAAACACCACTCCACACACACCACCAGCCAAACACCACTCCGTGCACAGACAACCAAGTACCACTCCACGCACACCATCCAGCCAAGCACCACTCCACACACACCGCCAGCAAAGCAGCACTCCATGCACAGACAGCCAAGTACCACTGCACGCACACCATCCAGCCAAGCGCCACTCCACACACACCGCCAGCCAAACACCACTCCACGCACACTGCAAGCCAAGCGCCAATCCACACACACCGCCAGCCAAGCACTACTCCTTGCTCAAGGGGTCGCTTCCTAAAAACTAAATTTAAATTCCCTGGTGCTAGTGGGTATTTTCTGCCCCCCCCCCCCCGGGGGCAAAACAGCAAAAAAAACCTGCCGATTTGCCCCCAGGGTGGACAGAAAAACAAAAACACAATCATGGCCACCTGGAAGCGACCCTTACCCAAGGGGTCGCTTCCCAAAACAAACACAGTGCCCCAACAAATATCCCTGGTGCTAGGGGAAATGGGCCGATTTGCCCCCAGGGGGGACAGAAAACGTAAACAAAAAATATGGCCGCCATCTTGGCTCCAAAAAACAACCCTGGTGCTAGTGGGGAATTTCTTCTCCCCCCCCCCCCCGGGGGCAAAACGTCCGAAAAAATGGGCCAATTTGCCCCCAGGGGGGGCAGAAAAACGAAAACATTATCACAGCCCGCCTGGAAGCGACCCTTACCCAAGGGGTCGCTTCCTGTAATCTAAAATTACATCCCTGGTGCTAGTGGGGGCATTTCCGCCGCACAATTGCGACGCTGTGCGCGATCGTGAGGCAGAAATGCCCTGCAAAGAGACATCAGGGGAGAGGAAAAACTCTTTCCTCTCCCCTGATGCCTCTTCGCTGCCCCAAACCCCCGCCAGACACTTGAAACTTACCTTATCCCCACACGCGCAGGAAGCAAATAGCTTCCCGAGCGCTGGGAATCCCTGATGATGTGAGCGCGCGCTGTGCGCGCTGACATCATCAGGGATTCCCATAAGGGGGGGGGGCGGGGCGGCAGCGGAAGGTCTTCCCCTGCCGCCCCAAGCCAAACAATGAAGATCAGAGAACCTCGGAGGGAGCGCCAGCGCTTCCCCCGAGGGTGGGGCTGATGACGAGCTGGCCTTGTCATCAGCGCACGGCAGGTAAGCGCGATGACGAGTGGGCTCGTCATTAGCCCCGAAGTGGTTAAAGTTGCTAGAATGGCGTCCACCTTAACTTTGTGTGAAAGAGAGTCTTCACCCACCTCAGGCGCATCCAACTTCTGCAGAAACCTGGGAACTGAGGAGCAATTCAGGTTTTGCCATTCACCATTAATCAAGTCCTTAATTCTGCCATGAAATGGCATAGCAAAATGGGGGGTTTAACATATTCAGGAAACAAGCCTTCCACCATCTCAGATGATGGGAAAGGCGAAAAAACCCAAATTCTCCTGCATCTGCTGCAGAACGACTGGGACATCTTCTCTATGCACAAACTTCCTTGTCGAGGTGGTGGGATGGTCCGTCTCTGAAGCCAATAAATCCTCAGCGGGGGAAACCCCACAACACCAACATCAAGATTTGAGTCTTTGCATCTTGGTTTAGCTCTGTCATTCAATGCCCTAGCCACGGCTGCTTCAATCATACCCTGGAATTCAGTGACAGATACCAAGCTGAAGACTTAGCTCGGCCCCTGGATTTGCTCCTTTGAGCAAGATTAGGCTCATCCTCCTTAGAAGAAGACAAAACATGCCTTTGCTTGGATGCTTGCTTCCTCACCATCATAGCAATAATGACCAAGGAACAAGCTGCAGCCTTTAAATAGCCAGAAAACACCACAAGGAACCAATCCATAAAAAAGAGACAAAACAACCAGTCATAGTACCAATGAGGATGGCTTTAAAACAATCAACCAATCCTCAACGTACAGAATTGTATCCAAAGTAAGAAAAAATGACCTCATTCGAGGCCTATACTGTAATGGAGAAAGAAAGTGCCAACAGAGGAACGTGCCATCACCCAATTGCTGTAACCCCCCTGGCTGGCCGCCGGCCTGGAAGTACAGCCCAACCACCTCGAGCCAGCAAACACTGTCTTCCGGCTTGCAACAGGCGCCATGGCAAGAAGCGCACTGTGTCTCCCCAGCACATCGCATCATCGCCTCCACGCCAATCGGGCCGGCCCGCAGTGCCCAATAAGCATTAACTCATGCCTCGTCGACCTCCAGTGAACGTAGAAGTGACAGAAACAAAAAAAGAAAAGAAAATGACTGAGCCACCACAAACGGGCAGTTTGGGGAATGCACGTCTTAGCTAACAGAAAAAAAAACAGGAAGAAGGGTAGTTTTGATTGGTGGACAAAAATAGCATGCTATGGGTATGTGGTAAGGAAGGAATGCCTCATAGTTGTAATGAAGGGAAGTGAGGGAAGGACGATGTGGTAATGTGTGTTGCAAGGATCCGTATCTAACTTGCAGGTTACAAGTTCCTATCCAAGTAAAATAGCTGAGAGTGTATTTGCCTGCTGTAAATAAATGCATGTAACCTGAAATGCATATATTTTAACCTTGACAGGTTTAACTTCAACTGGGCTCACTCAGTTTAATTTACACATAATACCCCTACCCAATACGCATAATGAGAAACCAGTGTTGTAAATGTCAAGAATATTGTCTAGGAACCCCCAAATTTAGTTAAGGCACTACTCTGTTTCTCCGCTCTCTCTCTCTCCACCCCTCTCTCTCTCTCTCTGTCTCTCCTATTTCTCTCTTTTCTTACCTCTTCGAGTCTTGATTTCTCTCTGCTTATCTTTCTTTGTCTCTTGCTGTCTTTCTCTCTCCCTGACAATCACTGTCTCTCTCTCTCTATTTCTAAGTCAAACCCTGTCTTTCTCTTTGTCAACAGCTCTCTCTCCCATCTCTCCTCATTTCTTTTGTCTTTCGCTGTCCTCTCAACCTCTTGTTGCAATTTCCACAGCAATACCCATTGCCTTCCCTTTTCATGCTGAGCATAGCGTGAAAGGGAGACTTATTTACAAGGCAGCGTTTAGCCACTTTAAGAGGCTTAACGCTGCCTTGTAATGTTATATTTCATATAGGTACCCTAATATAAGCCCAGGTAGCATCATACCCTTTCACCTACATCACCTCCCCTACAGTAAACAGTAACAAGCCTTTTAAGGATTTAACTTCTTTTATGGACTGAACCTTTTACCTAGTTCTAGGCCTGGGAGCAGAAGGAGGGTTTCCCTGAACAATAGTGTTCTATGACTTCATCTCTCGATTGACACAGCATGAATGAATATTCATAAGACTACTTGGAAACCAGGCAGGGGCTATACACCACCTTCCTAATATCTACGCACAAGGTTAATCACATACGTCATTCTCATACCGAACAATGGCTAACAAAAGAACAAGGGACAAAGGGACTCTATATACCTTTCTGTATAAATACAGCACCTCTTGCTAGCAGTAGTTAAAGGGAACCGAGACTTCCAAGCCAACACACTGACCAGTGATGCTGAGACTCCTGCATGTAGATGCTACAGCTAACAGTGGTCTAAACATCCCTTGGGGTGACCTACTCGAGACCAGGACGGGGTCGTACACTCTCTTGCTTCAGGTAATGGGGTTAGACTAAACCTAGAGGGATTCTTGGCTTCACACCCACTCACATGCTAGGTACACTTAGGAACATCTAGATAGGCATCGTAGGAGTATGTGCGCATTCTTTTATCATGCATTTTATATCCATGTATGTGTTCATGACTATTGTAAAATGGTAAAACTGTACTATCCTTTTATATTCACTGTACTGCTAATCACATATCTCTGCTACTGCCTAATGGTTGTTCCAGCTCACATATTTAACCCCTTCGATGCTGATGACGAGCTCAGCTCGTCATCACCCACGGGTGTCGTGTGCTGATGACGAGCTGAGCTCGTCATGGTGCCACTAAAATGGCAATTTCCAGCAAAGGGGGGGGGAAACGCCTAGCAGCCAAGTGGTTAACACAAGAATAATAACTGTTCAATATACTCTAATTGAAATGCCCAGATTGTTTATTCTGTGTATCTCTGAGATAAACTAAAGGAGCACGAGTGACTGAGTGAAAAGTAGCACCTTGTTTCCACTATCTGCTAGATCAGAGTTGCCATGTTCTAAGGTTGCCAGAAACAAATCTTTCCCCGATAAGAGGAGACACTAGTGGCACTGTGAGCTGTCTTAAATGCAAATAGGCTAAAATTTCTCAGTGGGGGTGTACGGAACCAGTCTGCCACTAATCCCACAGTTTATGGTATCCAAATGCGCAGGTCCTGCTTGGGTACTATGGGAACTACACGGCATGGAGCCACCAATGTTAGTATGGCACTTATTTACCAGTAGAATCTGAGTATTTCAATTGGGCTAATTCTCAGAGAAACCTACACACAAAATGACAGAGACGTCTGGAGTGGGTGGGCACAAACTCTGCTACAGCTGAGTAGGCGAAATACCCTATTTATTGGCTGCTGGTTAATCAAGCTTGAAGGACATAGTGTTTCTAAATTGTGCATAACACCTTATCCTAGTTCCCTTGAATAAACGTCTTTGTTTAAAAAATGACTGAGACTGGTGCCGAAAATAACGCAGTAGTAGATCTGCACTTCTCAGGAGAAGAAGAGGTGGATGGAATTCTCATTCCACCTAAATTCAGATGTAATATCACCCTGAAACTACCAGAACATGGTTTATAGTCTAGGAGTGACTTAGTAGCTTTAGTGATTGAGGCACACAAATCAAACACAACAGAGGTATTCTTTTCATGGGTTACATTCCCAGAAGCTGATGCTAGAACACACATATTTCACTCTTACACATAGGGAGATGCACCAACGGAAAATGGTCCTTGAGAGGGCATAGAAGTTCCACTCACTTACTAGGAACATTTTTACTGGTTTAAAGGTGCCCTACCCCACTTAAGAAACAGAGTAAGATTAGGCCGCTTAGAGGAGACGGGGCAACATGGACTATATTAGCTGACTAGACACAACATCCTGACATTGATATAATGCCACAACCAGACTTACTCATATAACACAAAGATTTAATTAGAATCTATAGAAACTTGACGCAATATGTCATGAGGGCTTTTACAGTCCAGTCAACAACAGTTGCAACAAATGGTACTCAGCCCCAGGGTACAGCAACAAAAAAATTCCACAAACATTACATGCGGTAAAGGGCAAAATGCCCATGAAACATGAACAAATACCATTCTGGGTAGCTCAGAAAATAACTCAGCTCAAGGCTCTTTCCCAAATACAACCACATTTTAAAAACACAGAATGTTAACAATCTGCTTGCCCATTGGGATAACACCACAGTTAGAGGAGTATACCACTTGGGGTACAGTCTTTGCTGCCATATATACCAGAACTCCGGTATTCCTTCATTAGCGGTGATATCCGATGTATTGAGACAAATACAAAACGAGTACGGAGCAGAGCCTGCTCTGAACTTAGGGATGAAGTTATTATATAACTACAACCAAGTATTTGCCATAATACTAACTAATATTATAGGGGAAGCAGCGTCAGTAGCAATCCGCCAATGCCTAAAGGAGTTCGATCCATTGGATCTACAACACAATCTACCCAAAATAATTGAAACTGCATACGCAGAATTAGGCAGAGACTGTTTGGGTGGGAAAGCTTTAAAAACACAACTGATGGGCAGTCCTTGAAAGAATACTACTAAGCAGACACCTACGTCTTCTAAAAAGAAGTGGGATAATAAAAACAACAAAACTATACAGCAAAGAGATCTCAATCCTGAGGTAGATCTCCTCCACAGGAGCCCTCTGAAAAAAAGGTATAATCTCAGGAATAGAGACAATATTAGGAAACCTGACAGGTATCAGGATACTGATATATGTGTTCCTCTCGTTCCTTTTAGGGCTCGACAAAAACCTCAGAGAAAGTAGGATGGTCAAAACACAAGGAAGAGCGTACAAAGTCCAGAGACAAGCAACACGCTCAAGACTATGCTTCCAAAAAAGAAGATAAACCAAAATCAAAACCTCAGTTTAAGTAAAAAGAAAGTTGCAGGTCTGAAGATCAAACATGTCCAGAATACTGAGGACGCAGCTTCTGAACGGGGAATGGGTTCTGACGATGCTAGACAGTGCGGCAGAAGTAACAATAGCTCACCAAAACCTGATCAAATTTCTGGTGACAGCGGACTTGAATGATTACATCACAGTGGAAACACCAGACACAAGGGTGAGCGTCCCACATCAGTTACACGAGATAACACTTCAAATGGTTGGGGAAAAGCCCAGGAAAGTTAAGGGTCTCTTTTGGGAAAATCTATCATATCGGTATGATATCCTATTAGCAGAACAAGATTGGCTGCCAGCATTCGTTATGGAGTGCCATAGGGGGGAAAACAAATATTTCCAGCATTCTTCGACCTTGTTCCCATACATCTTAAACATGCATATGCACGGGAGTGGGCCGTAGCCCTAGTTCCAGCGTTATATAAAAATCATGCAGGGTGGGATGAGGAGTCAACCCACCATGAGATCCCATTAAAACTTTCACCAAATGCTCAGAGGCAATACCCTATAAAGCAAGAAGCTAAAAAACAGGACAGGGAGATCTTAGATCGACTTGAATCCGGGGGGGATCGTAAATTTCACCTCACCAATGAACAATCCTTTGTTTCCCGTATTAAAACCAGATAATTCATACTGTCTAGTTTTACATTACTGACATTTAAACACTTGCACAAAGACATTCGCTGTCCAAAATGCACACAGTGCCACATTGAAAAATACAAAACAACACTTGATATCTCAAATAGATTTTTCGGCCAAAATATAATGCTGGAAAGCAGGTATTTGACCGCATTCTCAGAGTTGGGGTCCAATGGCCAATTTTGTCGACTCCCCCAGGGGTATGAGAACAGCCCGGGAGTATTCTCAGCAAGAGTAACTGAGTTACTCTAAAATTTGTATGAGGAAGCATTGTCCTAGGTGGGTGATTGTAGGAGAGTAGGGTCTGCTATCCAATGGTCTCCCCAATTTTTGCTTTTTGTTTCACTGGTTTTCGACTTAATGAGGCTGTGGGCCTGCTAATCAGACCCCCAGCCTGCTGTTCTCTCTCTAAATTCACATACATGTACTATAGGTACATAACCCAATTGGAACTGGACTCCTTGTCAGCCCCTGTACCATGCACCTTAGGTGCTCAGGGCATAGGTGCCACCAAGGCCTACCAGGGGCTGCAGCATAGCTTTTGCCACCCCTGGCTGGTTCTTAAATTGACACAACTGGCTGATCACTCAGCTGGGGCAAGTTGGTGTAATCACCCCTTGCTTAGATATAGTATCCCTATATCTAAACCTATATCCAGACACATATAAACCTGTGAGTCACTCCTATGGAAGGCCTTATCAATCCTGGAGGCAGAGTGCGTGGTTTAATGTGAGATGGAGCTCGAGAATGAGCTGAGCCTATCTGCAGCTGTCGGAAACTACTCCCTAAGCTGTTCCGGGATAATGCCATACCATACACTATTAAGTGCATTATAATCCTCGCGGTTATATGTCAACTTTGGTTTGGCTTTATCAAAACATGTCGTGTAAGGTGTCATACATGTCATATGTCGATGGGGATAGCATTCCACCCTTCTAGAGGGAGAAGACATGTTACTTTACTGAAACGCAGTTGATTTTAAAAGAGGCTCAGCATCACAAAATGGACGCTTCTGCCACAGACACGAGTCTGACCTCCTGCTGCTGACTGAAACTCAGCACAGGAGGCCTGGACAAAGGCTTTCCTGTCACGAGGAGGTGTCACACCACCCCAGACAGGAGATAGTGGATTGTAGCAGGGAGGTTTGAAAGAAACCAGACACTGCCTGGGGAGCACAAGGCTTCCCCTTGCATAATCCGATCAAACTGGTTCTGGGGCACACCAGCCCCAGTCCCAGCGCGACCTAGACAAAGGGAAAGGGGTGTATCCACCCCCTTCCTGGGTCCCACCCATAGGAGGGGACCTAGCATGTAATCCAGCCCCCTAGATTGGTATAAAAATGGGAGCTGTGCCAACGCACTCAGATTATTCTGATGAAACATAAGAAATGAAACTCTGGACCCTTCGACATCCTACTCGACGTAGAAGACTGAAGAATCTCCCTTGTAGTAAAGGAGTCACCACCCAGTGCAAACAGGCACCATCCAGCATCTCAACGTTTGCTTTGTTGCAGTTCCCGCCGGAACTCGAGCAACAGAGACCAACAAGACCAAGCGTGCCTGCCTTCTAACAGCCTGATCCACAGTCCCTGCAGAGCTGAGACCCGTGGAGGTGACCAGAAGCGCGGGGCCCGCCATCTTGGAGAAACTACGAGACGCTGACCATGCAGCCCACAAGTGACCCTCGAAGCTGTACATCAGGGTTTGAGAAGCCCCGGCCCTGAGCCTCTTTTGCACTGAAGATCACCCCTCTACACTCACTGAGTGCTGCATGGGGCCCTTCTGCTTCTTTTGGCTCAATGCGTTGGCCTGGTCACTTGCCCGTTGGCTTGTGGCCCCTGTGCCAACAAACCACGAAATCTAACTTGAGATTCTGGCTGCTCCAGACTTGCACCCGCTCCTCTGAAAAGGAGCACACACTCTGACCCTTCTGGTCCGAGTGAGAAGCATCTTCCAGTCCTGCGTGGATTGCTCTTGCCAAGTGTTGTTTGCTCCAATCCTGAAGCCGACAGCGCCGTCAGGGAGAACCTTTGTCGGACAGCTTGTGACCCGCTTCTGGACGTCGCAGATGCCCTAGAGCCCACGTGGCAGCGGAGAGAAGCTCCTTGACAACCACCTGATTGCGCCCAACATTGCCTGGTTCCGTCCTGGTTCCACCCTGGTCACTGCTGAGTGACCCAGACTCTGTCTCCTCTGCTTTCAGGTACTCTACAACTCTGATCCACCCTTGGATCCCACCGGACACTTCTCCTTCACGACGCCTGCAGCATCTTCAGCTCCAAGCACCATCAACCAGCGTGGCAAAACCCGACACTACTTTGCACCTGTGCACCCGCTTCCTGTGGGTGAGGTAACTCATCAACGCCAGTGTTCCCACACTGGTACACACCTCTAGTGTATGTGTCTAAAGTTTCATCCAGCTAGGTTAAGCGGAAGTCTCCTTAAACTATAACTTTATAACTTTTACGCACTATTGACTTTGCATTGGTGCGTTCGTGTGCTTTAAGCGCTGCACCCGAATCCCGCGGGCTTTTCCCGACTTCAGCATTGCTAGTCCCGACTGCTCCCAGTGATTCCCTAGGCCCTAGGCCTAACCACTGTTCGATTGGTATCTCTTATACCACTTTTTTATTATATGGTTTTGCGTGGCCCCCCGGCCGCATCCATAATTGTGCAACTTTCATATGTTTAACTGTGCTTTTATTTTAACGCTTGTGCCTCTGCACTCATAAAGAGTACAGAGAATTATTTTAGAAATAAATACATATATTTTTATATATAACTTGTGTGGTGTCCTTTCATTTGGTTGTACAGTATTGTGATTGGTAAAACAGCTCGCTTAACACAACCTCTTGAGTTTAGCCTTTAAGGCTACTTAGTCCATGCTACCACTAGGATAGCTTGTCTAATAAGGTTGACTTACAACCAGACACCATAAGGGATTGTTTGGACTGATACAAGGTGGTTCCAGAATTGGAAACATTACATATCAGGCCAACTTCTCACATTGGTGTGCAGCGGTGCAGATTTGAGCTTGCTGTTGTTTTTACCATTACAATCTTTTTATCAAATTGAAAGATCACATCAAGGACCTTAGGTACATATAAACAAAAGCTTAGCATATTTAAGTTCTAATGAACTTAGTAGTTGTAGATTAAAGGGATTAGCACACCCTGCCTACAACTCACTAGCAAGATACAGTAGGAAAACACTTAGTGTAGGTAAGTGCACCACTTGCACCTCACTAGCAGTCGTGTCTGGCACAGGAGGAGCTTCAGGCTCTGCCCCTGTGACAGTTGACCTTACCAAGGCAACTTCCAGCTATGACAAACTTAGCCATAAAGACTTGAGTGCCTTTTGCATTGCAAGAGGGCTAAAAAGGGGTCACAACCCCACCATTCCTTCCCTGATAGCCATCCTGGAAAAGGATGACTTAGATAAGGCGAGTGCAGTTCCCTTAGATGCAGGAGATAGAGTGAACACCCCTGAGACTGAGCCCACCCCAGAGGTGAACGAGGAGGAAGAAGAGGAGGAAGAAGAAGGCTCAGAAGTAGATGAGTCTGATCAGAATCAGAGGGGTAACCAGGTTATAGTTGGCAGGCTTAACCAGACCAACTTAGGCCTACATGGGAATGGAGAGGGCCAGCACCTCCCCAGATCCTATAACATAATTCCCTCAGGCAATAGAAGGGTGAGATCTCCCTCAGGGGACTCTCACATTTCTAGTACCTCAAGGGAATCTCAAAGGGGAATGACTTCCCCCCAGAGGAAAGAGCATAGGGCCAGGATGAGGGCAGCCCAACTTCAGATAGAGAGGGAAGAGATAGCCTTGGCTCAAGCTAAACTTGCTTTAGCAAGAGCACAAAAGTTGTGTGGATTAGATTCCACTGGTGGCAGCAATATTCCTAGACAGAAAGACAGGGGCTATGACAATAGAAACCTGAAAAAAATTGTGCCCCCCTACAAGGAAGGGGATGACATCCACAAATGGATGACTGCTCTTGAGAGAGCCTGCATGGTACAGCAGGTTCCTCAGGATCAGTGGGCTGCAATTTTATGGTACTCCTTTTCTGAGAAAGGGATGGATAGGCTTCTCACAGTTAGACCTGAGGATGCCAAAAACTACTCTGTCCTGAAGAGTGCTCTTATTGAAGGGTTTGGCCTAACCACTGAGCAATACAGGTTGTTGTTCAGAGACACCCAAAAAGCACAGACTCAGGACTGGACTGATTTTGTTGATTGTGCCACTAAGGCTCTGGAGGGTTGGCTGCAGGGAAGTAAAGTCTCAGACTATACAGGATTGTACAATCTTATAATGAGAGAGCAGATCCTTAATAACTGTCAGAACCAGCTGTTGCATCAATAGCTTATTGACTCTGATCTGACCTCTCTTCAAGAATTGGGAAAGAA
Source organism: Lissotriton vulgaris (assembly GCF_964263255.1). Lineage (NCBI taxonomy): Eukaryota > Metazoa > Chordata > Amphibia > Caudata > Salamandridae > Lissotriton > Lissotriton vulgaris. The sequence continues at coordinate 1,299,896,479 of NC_141687.1, forward strand.
GGCGGACAAATGGGTCAGAACAAGGATTAAGCAGAAACCCCAGAACCATGGTGGTGACAAGAAGAAAACAGACCAGAAGGGTGGGGATAAGAAAGATAAAGAAAAAGACCAGAAGTCTTCTTCAGGCCCACAAAATTCTAATAAGGAGGGTGGTTCCCAAAATGGTAACAAAGAGAAGAAGAATGATGGCCCAAAGAAACCTTGGTGTAATACTTGTAAGCCCATTTCCCATTGGGGGAGTGAATGCACCAAGAAAAATCCAGTTCCTACCACTGCAGCTCCTAAAGCACCTGCACCACCTAGTACAGTCAGCAGTGGTAGTGCACAACCTAAGGGCATAGTAGGGTTAACCCTGGGTACTGAGATGGAATCTAGCCTAGTCAGAGTCCCTACACAGGCAGTTCTGCTTTATGATGTGGACTTATCTTTGACCACTACTGTGAGTCCCAGTAACCTGGGCAAGTATAGGCAGACGCCTTTGATAAATGAGAAACTGGCTCAGGCCTACAGGGACACTTGTGCCAGTGTCACTATGGTGACACCTGACTTTGTGGACCCTGGACAGATTGTACTAGGTGAGAATTACCTAGTGACCAATTTAGGTGAGAATTACCTAGTGACCAATTCAAGCAACACCACTACTACACATAGTGTGGCTGTTGTGAACTTCTCCTGGGGAGGGGTAAGTGGCCTAAAGAAAGTTGTTGTAAGTGCAGACCTCCCAGTAGACTGTATGTTAGGCAATGATCTGGAAATCTCAGTTTGGTCAGAAGTGGAGTACAGGGCTCATGCAGAAATGCTAGGGATTTCAGCACATGTCCATGCAGTGACAAAGACTCAGGCTTTGAAGTGCCTTCCTGAACCAGTGGTGGATCTTGGAACAATAGACCAACCACAACCCAAGAGAAAGAGCAAGAGGGTTAAGGCTGTGCCTTCCCACTTGCCCCAGGTTGAGGATCAGACTCCACAGGGAGCTGATTCTGCAGTCCAAGAGGAGACTGTCTATGAGGAGCTTAAACCTGATCAGGTTGAATTTCTGGGGACAGGGGGACCCTCAAGGGCAGTCCTGGGGCATGCCCAATTAGATTGCCCTTCTCTTGAACCCTCAGACAGCAAGCTGCTGCTGAGGCAACAGGGAATGCTCAAGGTACCCATAAAGTGTATTGGGATGATGGGCTCCTTTACTCAGAGGCTAGAGACCCCCAGCCTGGTGCCACCAGGAGGTTGGCCATACCTCTGAAGTTTAGGGGCTTCCTTCTTACCTTGGCCCATGATATTCCCCTTGCAGGACACTTAGGCCAGAACAAGACTTGGGACAGGCTTGTCCCTCACTTTCACTGGCCTCATATGTCAGAAAAGGTCAAGGAGTTTTGTCGCTCCTGTGTCACTTGCCAAGCCAGTGGTAAGTCAGGTGACACAACAAAGGCCCCCCTGATACCACTACCTGTGGTGGGGGTACCCTTTGAAAGAGTTGGAATAGACATTGTGGGTCCCATGGATCCTCAAACAACATCTGGGCACAGATTTATACTGGTGGTAGTGGATCATGCCACCAGGTATCCAGAGGCAATTCCCCTGAGGACCACAACAGCACCTGATGTGGCAAAGGCCCTTCTTGCAGTTTTCTCAAGAGTGGGTTTTCCAAAGGAGGTTCTTTCAGACAGAGGTACCAACTTCATGTCTGGATACTTAAAGGCAATGTGGAAGGAGTGTGGAGTAAACTACAAGTTTACCACACCCTATCACCCACAGTGCAATGGGCTTGTGGAGAGATTTAACAAGACCCTCAAGGGAATGATAAAAGGATTACCAGAGAAGCTTAGGCGGAAATCGGAAACCCTTTACCCTGCTTGCTCTTTGCTTACAGAGAGGTCCCACAGAAGGGGGGTTGGCTACAGCCCTTTTGAACTTTTGTTTGGCCTCCCTGTGAGGGGTCCACTATGTTTGGTGAAGGAAGGATGGGAGTTACCTCTCAAAAAGCCTAAGCTAGATGTTGTGGACTATGTACTTGGTCTCCGCTCCCGGATGGCTGAATACATGGAGAGAGCATCCAAAACCTGGAGGCCAGTCAAGAATTACAGAAAGCTTTGCATGACCAAAATGCTGTTCTGATTGAGTTCAAACCAGGGCAGATGGTGTGGGTGTTGGAGCCAGTGGCCAAAGCAGCACTTCAGGACAAATGGACTGGACCCTACCCCATTGTTGAGAAAAAGGGAGAAGTCACCTATGTGGTTGACTTTGGAACCCCTAGGAGCCCCTACAGGGTGCTCCATGTAAATCGTTTGAAAGCATTTGTTGACAGGGAGGACATGAGCCTACTCATGGCCACAGATGGGGACCAGGAGGAAGAGAGTTACCCTCTCCCAGACCTGCTTTCCCAGAACCCTGATGATGGTTCAGTTGATGGAGTAGCCTTGGCAGGCAGCCTCACTGAGCAGCAACAGGTGGACTGCAGACAGGTGTTGCAGGCCCACTAACATATGTTTTCACTCAAACCCAGTCAAACTAACTGGTGCACCCATGAAGTGGACACTGGTGACAGTCTGCCTGTGAAGAATAAAATTTACAGGCAACCTGACCATGTCAGGGATTGTATAAAGGCTGAGGTGCAAAAGATGCTTGAGCTTGGAGTAATCGAGCCATCTGAGAGCCCATGGGCCAGCCCAGTAGTCCTTTTGCCAAAACCCCATACCAAAGATGGAAAGAGAGAAATGAGGTTTTGTCTGGACTACAGAGGTCTCAATGCTGTCACTAGGACAGATGCACATCCCATTCCAAGAGCAGATGAGCTCATTGATACATTGGCGTCTGCCAAGTTTCTGAGCACATTTGATTTGACAGCTGGCTACTGGCAGATCAGGTTAGCTGAAGAGTCAAAAGCCAAAACAGCATTCTCTACCCCTAGTGGACATTATCAGTTTGTGGTAATGTCCTTTGGTTTGAAGAATGCACCTGCCACCTTCCAAAGGTTGGTGAATCAAGTCCTTGCTGGGTTGGATGACTTTTGTGCAGCATATCTAGATGATATTGCTGTCTTTAGCTCCACCTGGGAGGATCACCTGAACCACCTGAAGAAGGTTCTGGAGGCCCTGCAAAAGGCAGGCCTGACTATAAAGGCTACCAAGTGCCAGATAGGGCAGAGCAAGGTTGTGTACCTGGGCCACCTAGTAGGTGGGGGTCAGGTTCAACCATTGGAGAGCAAGATCCAGACCATACAGGACTGGGCTCCTCCAACTACCCAGACACAAGTCAGAGCCTTCTTGGGCCTGACTGGGTATTATAGAAAGTTTGTGAAGAACTATGGGTCCATTGTGACACCATTAAATGACTTGACATCCAAGAAGATGCCAAAAAAGGTTCAGTGGACAGTTAGCTGTCAAAAGGCATTTGGGGCCCGATGTAGGTGGCCCAATACCGATCGGTAACGGCCGAAAATAGCGATTTTCGGCTGTTACCGAGCGGTATCAAGCCATCAGAATGTAGGAGCCAGAAATCCGGCCGAATCGGTAATTTCACCGAATCGGTAAGGATACCGATTCGGTAAAATACCGAATCGGAAATACACCGAATCGGTAAATTAACGAATCGCTAACATACCGAATCGGTAAATATACCGATTCGGACCATTTACCGATTCGGTAGAGTTACCGAATCGGTAAATATACCGAATCGGACCATCTACCGATTTGGTACAGTTACCGAATCGGTAAATTACCGATTCGGACAGGAAAAAACTCAGATAGAGATGTAGGGAAGCACAGAAATACCCATTTAGGCTCAAAATCGGTATTTGAAAATCGGTATTTACCATGGAATGGAATCAGGTGGTAACCAACTGCAACCTATAAAATTAGACCCAACATGCAATGCAACTTGCAGGATGGCAGCATTTTATGTCATTGCAAGACTGCTACAGCAGGAAGGAGAGAGGGAATGGCAAAGAGAGGAGCAGGTCTACAGACAGAGGATCACCCTGTTCATGCTCACAGAGGCAGAGATCCTACAGAGGTACAGGCTGGACTCAGACACCATTTTGGAGCTCATCAGGGACCTACAACCACTGTTGGACCACACCACCCCAAGGGCACACGCCATCCCACCACACGTGCAGGTGCTATGCAGCCTACAGCTGCTTGCGTCTGGCAGCTATCAAAGTGCAGTTGCTGCGGTAGGAGGGGTGACCCAGAGCAGCCTGTCAAGGTTTTTCCACAAATTCCTTGACGCCATGATACAGAGGATGGACCAATACATTTCTTTCCCTGCAACCCATGCGGAACTGGTACAAACAAAAGCAGAATTTTACCAGATGGCACGATTCCCCCACATCATTGGCTGCATTGATGGCACGCACATTCCGATTTGCCCCCCTGCTGACACAGAATACATATACCGCAATAGGAAGTCTACGCACACCATCCATGTGCAGGTGATTTGCAATGCAAAGTGCGCCATCACAGACCTGGTGACATAGTTCCCAGGGAGTACCCACGACTCCTACATATTTCAAAACTTACGGCATCTATGCACGGCTGACGGCAGGGAATTTTGGTGAAGGATACCTCCTAGGTGAGACACATCATCAGACCCCCATAACAAAAATAGCACTGTGAAGTACATGTATGCATGTGAGTAATGTTACCCCTTTTCCTTCTAGGCGACAGTGCATATGCCCTCCGCTCATTCATACTCACCCCCTACCTCAACCCCTCTACACCCAGCCAAAGGAGGTATAACCAGGCCCACAAAAGCACAAGGAATGTAGTAGAACGGACCTTTGGCATCTGGAAAAGCAGGTTCAGATGCTTGCACAAGAGTGGAGGTGCAAGGCAGTATACCCCCCATCACCTGCTGTAAGATAATAGCTGCCTGTGCAATGTTGCACAACCTTGCGGTGAAAAAGGGCACTGAGGTGGAGTTGTCAGACTACGAGGACCATGACGACGACATTGCTGTGCCACAAACACAACCTGCTGGGGTGTCTACACCAAGTGATGGCAGATACAGACGTGAGGAGATAACAGAAAACTAGTGAGTACAGATGCACAGACAGGTCATGGATGTGAAATTTTTTTTTTTTAATGTTGGCATAACGTTCAAGCACTGATGTGCAACAAATGAAATTATGAAATGAAAGATGGGGACTGGAAATGCCCCGGGTTGCCTCACCCACACTGGCAGAGTCATTTCCTGCTGCGCTTCACAGAGCCACTGGGATGCTGCTCGCCCAATTCAGCATGTCCTGCTGCCTCTGTGGAGCGCCTGGTGCTCCTGCGCGGCTCTGACACAGCGCTAGCCGGGCTGCTGCGGCTGCTGCTGTCCCCAGCCTCGGCCACGTCCAGGGCAGGATTGACCACTGTATTAGATATGATCAGGGCCTCCATGGCACTGGTGATCCTGGTCACCTCCGCCGTGTTTTGTGTCAGGCTCTCTTGCATATTTACCCTTCGGCGGCATAGCTGGGACGTCGCGGCGGCAAGCCGGTTAATTGCCCTGTTTTGGACACGGGCATGCCTGCGCCTTGTGTGCTCAGTAGTTTCCATCTTGGCACAAAGCTGTGTGATGGCGGTCGTCATGCGTGCCATTCCTGTGGCAATGTCTCTGTTTGTTTGAGCCACCTCCTTGTTGCTTGCCACCAACTCACCAAAGCCCTTTGCCATTTCTACCATTTGCAGGTTGTGTGCATGCAATTGGCGGTGGCATGCCAGGATGGATTTTGCCTGCATGCGCTGGATTCGCACCATGCTCCCCTCAAGGCCTTGGAACACGGTGCCCTCTCCTGATGGACATGCACTGCTGGGAGTGCGTGGGCGGCGGCGATTGGTGCTGGCCTGCTGGGTGGACTGCTCTGCTACAGGTGTCGCTGGTGTGGGTGCTGGTGCCTGACCCGCAGCTCCCGCCATGATTGTCATTGGGGCCACAATACTCCTCCTGGCTGGTGATGTGGCAGGTGCTGGCTGGGACCATGAGGGGAAGTTCTCAGGTGAGATTTGCAATGGGGGGGATTGAGATAGTTGGGGTGAGTGGGGAAATAAGAGGGCATGTAGAGGGTTGTCCTCATTGACCATGGCACTGCTGTCCTCCTCCTCCTGCGAGGCATCCATGGTGCTTGGCCCTGTCACCACACTCTCCGCCGTCACTGGAGCTGTTGCTTGTGCAGCTGATACTCCACTGCCTGATGTTGCCCCTAGGTATAAAGAAGCATTTTTGAACTGAGTGCAAATGTCTTACAGTCACTACAATAAATGCATTGCACATGTCACTTTCATTACTCTGATTATTTTTTAAAGTGCCTTGCAAATTAATGTGCACTGACAAATGGTCCTACATTAGCTGACTACATTTCCCATAATGCATTGCTCATGTATGGTACTAGCAGTACTGGACTGCGGTTTGGCTGTACATTGAGGCTAAAGGGGAGCTGTCTGGTTGGGTGTGTCATGCTGCGCATGCTTCTTACCTTTTGCTGTAGCTCTGGCTGAGCTGTCCATGTCCCCTACTCCCACCACACTTTCCGTCTCGATGGTTGTGGCCACCAGTTCCTCCAGGTCAGTCAGGGGGGGCACGAGGTTCCTGCATCCACTGGTCAGACCTGCCTGCTTGTGGAGCTCTGACAATTTCCTCTTGGTGAGGCTCCGGATGTCATAAAACCTCTTCTTGAGGTCCTCCAGGCTCCGGGGGGTCACACCAACATCATTGACCCTCTCACTTATGGCACTCCACAGTTTCCTCTTGGTAGACTCTGGGACTGCGAGGGACTGCCTCCCAAAGAGCTGTCTGTGAACCCTAACCACCTCCTCCACCAGTACTTGCAGCTCCATGCTGCTAAACTTAACTTTGCGCTTCCTCTCAGCCTTCTGGCTCTCTGAGCTCCTTGCCATTTCCACTGTCTGCAAAATCAGCTACCACTCTCTCTGCTGCTCCCTCTCACTGCTCAGCTCTGGCTGCCTCTCCAGAAAGTTCTAATGAGTTGCACCTACCTGGGTAGCCACTCCCTGGTAGGGTGGGGGAGGGTGGTTCCACCTCATTGGCTGTTTTTATTGGTTTCACTTTTACTTGCTTGCCGATTCCGTATTTACCGATTCGGTATTTTCCGAATCGGTATTTGCTGAATCGGTATTTTCCGAATCGGTAAATACCGATTTGGTTTTTCCAATGCATTCCTATGGCCCTTTTGGCCCATAGGGTTGTATTGCCATTACCGATTCGGTATCTACCGATTCGGTAATTACCGAATCGGTAAGTATCAAAACACGATACCGATTTTTACCGAATCGGTATTTTACCGATTTTTTTTCTCTACATCTCATTTTCCGATTTCAGAATACTGATTCGGTAAAAATCGGTATTTTAAAATCGGTAAATGACTTTTACCTACATCGGGCCCTTGATGACCTGAAGAAGGCCATGTGCTCTGCACCTATCCGGAAGAGTCCTGACTACTCCAAACAGTTCATTGTACAGACAGATGCTTCTGAGTTGGGGGTGGGAGCTGTGCTTTCACAACTGAATACAGATGGTCATGACCAGCCCATTGCTTTTATAAGCAGAAGGCTGACCCCCAGGGAGAAACGTTGGTCAGCTATTGAGAGGGAGTCCTTTGCTGTGGTTTGGGCCCTGAAGAAGTTGAGGCCATACTTGTTTGGAACTCACTTCCTAATTCAGACAGACCATAAGCCCCTCTTGTGGCTAAATCAGATGAAGGGTGAAAACCCCAAACTTCTCAGGTGGTCCATTTCCCTACAGGGGATGGACTTTACAGTGGAGCACCGCCCAGGTACTGACCATGGTAATACAGATGGTCTCTCCAGGTACTTCCACTTAGAACATGAAGACTTATCTGGTCAAGGTTAAGTTTAATGTCCCTGCATTTAGGGGGGGGGGTTGTGTAGGAGGGTAGGGTCTGCTATCCTATGGTCACCCCAATTTTTGCTTTTTGCTTCACTAGTTTTCAACTTAATGAGGCTGTGGGCCTGCTAATCAGACCCCAGCCTGCTGTTCTCTCTCTAAATTCACATACATGGACTATAGGTACATAACCCAATTGGAACTGGACTCCTTGTCAGCCCCTGTACCATGCACTATAGGTGCTCAGGGCATAGGTGTCACCAAGGCCTACCAGGGGCTGCAGCATAGCTTTTGCCACCCCTGGCTGGTCCTTAAATTGACACAACTGGCTGATCACTCAGCTGGGGCAAGTTGGTGTAATCACCCCTTGCTTAGATATAGTATCCCTATATCTAAACCTATATCTGGACACATATAAACCTGGGAGTCACTCCTAAGTAAGGCCTTATCAATCCTGGAGGCAGAGTGCGTGGTTTAATGTAAGATGGAGCTAGAGTATGAGCTGAGCCTATCTGCAGCTGTCTGGAACCACTCCCTAAGCTGTTCCGGGATAATGCCATACCATATACTATTAAGTGCATTATAATCCTCGCGGTTATATGTTAACTTTGGTTTGGCTTTATCAAAACATGTCGTGTAAGGTGTCATACGATTTGGAATACTATCCCCTCGACAGTCCTGTCGACGGGGATAGCATTCCACCCTTCAAGAGGGAGAAGACATGTTACTTTACTGAAACGCGGTTGATTTTAAAAGAGCCTCAGCATCACAAAATGGACGCTTCTGCCACAGACACGAGTCTGACCTCCTGCTGCCGACCGAAACTCAGCACAGGAGGCCTGGACAAAGGCTTTCCTGTCGCGGGGAGGTATCACACCACCCAGACAGGAGATAGTGGACTGTAGCAGGGAGGTTTGAAAGAAACCAGACCCTGCCTGGGGAGTACAAGGCTTCCCCTTGCATAATCCAGTCAAACAGGTTCGGGGGTACCCCAGCCCCAGTCCCAGCGTGACCTGGACAAAGGGAAAGGGGTGTATCCATCCCCTTCCCGGGTCCCACCCATAGGAGGGGACCTAGCAGGTAATCCAGCCCCCTAGATTGGTATAAGAATGGGAGCAGTGCCAACGCACTCAGATTATCCTGATGAAACATAAGAAACGAAAATCTGGACCCTTCCACATCCTACTCGATGTAGAAGACTGAAGAATGTCCCTTGTGGTCAAGGAGTGACCACCTTGTGCAAACAGGCACCATCCAGCACCTTGACATTTGTTTTGTTGCAGTTCCTGCCAGACCTCGAGCCACAGAGACCAACAAGACCAAGCATGCCTGCCTTCTAACAGCCCGATCTACAGTCCCTGCAGAGCTGAGACCCGTGGAGGTGACCAGAAGCATGGGGCCCGCCATCTTGGAGAAACCACGAGACGCTGACCGTGCAGCCCACGAGTGACCCTTGAAGCTGTACATCAGGGTTTGAGAAGCCCCAGCCCTGAGCCTCTTTTGCACCGAAGCTCACCCCTCTACACTCACCGAGTGCTGTGTGGGGCCCTTCTGCTTCTTTTGGCTCAAAGCGTTGGCCTGGTCACTTGCCCGTTGGCTTGTGGCCCCTGTGCCGACGAACTACGAAATCTAACTTATGATTCTGGTTGCTCTAGACTTGCACCCGCTCCTCCGAAAAGGAGCACCCGCTCTGACCCTCCTGGTCCGAGTGAGAAGCAATCTTCCAGTCCTGCGTGGATTGCTCTTGCCAAGTGTTGTTTTCTCCAATCCTGAAGCCGACAGCACCGACGGTGAGAACCTTTGTGGGACAGCTTGTGACCCACTCCTGGATGTCGCAGATGCCTTAGAGCCCACGTGGCAGCGGAGAGAAGCTCCTCAATAACCACCTGATTGCACCGGACATTGCCTCGTTCCGTCCTGGTTCCACCCTGGTCACTGCTGAGTGACCCAGACTCTGTCCCCTCTGCTTTCAGGTACTCTACAACTCTGATCCACCCTTGGATCACACCGGACACTTCTCCTTCACGACGCCTTCAGCATCTTCAGCTCCAAGCACCATCAACCAGCGTGGTAAAACCCGACACTACTTCGCACCCGTGCACCCGCTTCCTGTGGGTGAGGTAACTCATCAATGCCGGTGTTCCCACACTGATACACACCTCTAGTATATGTGTCTAAAGTTTCATCCTGCTAGGTTAAGCGGAAGTCTCCTTAAACTATAACTTTATACCTTTTACGCACCATTGACTTTGCATTGGTGCATGCGTGTGCTTTAAGCGCTGCACCCGAATCCCGCGGGCTTTTCCCGACTTCAGCATTGCTAGTCCCGACTGCTCCCAGCGATTCCCTAGGCCCTAGGCCTAACCACTGTTCGATTGGTATCTCTTATACCACTTTTTTAATATATGGTTTTGCGTGGCCCCCCGGCGTCATCCATAATTGTGCACCTTTCATATGTTTAACTGTGCTTGTGTTTTAACGCTTGTGCCTCTGCACTCATAAAGAGTACAGAGGATTATTTTAGAAATAAATACATATATTTTTATATATAACTTGTGTGGTGTCCTTTCATTTGGTATTACAGTATTGTGATTGGTAAAACAGCTCGCTTAACACGACCTCTTGAGTTTAGCCTTTAAGGCTGCTTAGTCCATGCTACCACTAGGATTCCTTGTCTAATAAGGTTGACTTACAACCAGACACCATAAAGGATTGTTTGGACTGATACAAGGTGGTTCCAGAATTGGAAGCATCACATATCAGGCCAACTTCTCACAATGATATTTATCTAATTGACGATGACTTACTGAAGCACTTGACGAGGGTGAGCACCATTATTATGGGATTCACCTCCGGGGGCTATAAATGTAACTTTAAAAAATCAAAAACAGCCCACCTCTGTGTCCTGTGTCAAGGATACAAGTTTTCATATGAAGGGAAATGCCTGCCATCTAACTTTTGAGAAAAGTGTGCGCTGCTCCAACCTCCAAAAACATTTTTAAAACTTACAATTGATACTGGGATTTCTAAATGTCTGCAGTACATACACTTTGGATTACTCAGAAAGAGTAAAACCTTTCTACGTCTTAATTAAACCTGACTTTTCAGTCACACATTGGACACAGGAACATTCCAATATCCTACGTTCATTACAAGAAGATATGATTGCTTCCAAACACTTACAGACATGTAAATGTATGCAACTTGGTGATCCGTGTAATAGTGGGTCAATGCGGGTACACTTATTTAACCTTCAATGAAGGTAAAACAGTATGGATCGCATACAAATCACACCTGTACACAACTGCAGAAATGTGTTTTACTTCAACAGAAAACATCCTGACAGTAATTCAGACCGCTGTTGCAAGAGAAAGACCACTGGCTCAGGGGAAACGCATAATTGTTGTAATTCGGGTGCCAGCTTTAGAGGCTCTTCCAAAGTCTAGAATCCCAAATGCCAAACCTTACTTCTGAGATGGACACAATGGGCTAATTCTCTTACTGCAATGGACATTGAATACAGATTTGATCCAAGTCCAAAAACACAAGCGTTTCTGCAATACGAACAAGAATATCCTCTACCAAATGAACTCTTGCCTCTACATCAGTATGAATATATTATTTACACTGACGGATCTGCTCAACCAGCCATAGGGAGTAAGCAACAATATAGCGTGCCATGTGCTATTGTTAAAGGTCGCATGCAGGATGGAAATTTCTATCCAAGTTGCACTAAAAAGCAATCTCTAGGAGACTGCACGGCTCAGCTGGCAGAACTAAAAGCACTGAAACTGGCACTCGTAAATACAGATCACAAATTCCCCACACTAATTGTGTGTGATTCCTTTTACTGTGTACAGTCGTACAATGAGTACCTACATCATTGGTAACTAAACGGGTTTAAAGATGCGAAATGTAGCACAATTAAGCATAAAATGCTATGCAACAGGTAGTTGAGTTGAAAAACTAACTACTATTAGCACACGTGATACACACATCAGCAGCGTGATGGTGTTCACATTGAAGGGAATTCATTGTCTGATTAGGCTGCAAAGGGGGCTTTACGTATGGCTTCCGAAACTGCAATGACTCGCTCTAAAACGAGAATAGGTGGTGATATAATGGTGGCTGTCATTGCCTCACACAAGGGCAGCTCAGCAGTACCTAAAACGTTTCCACTCAAGTACTCCTACAAGTTAGATGCACAAAACACTCCATATGCTCAGATTCCTGGAGTGGGGGGATAGAGTAATACCAAATATGGATCATAGGCATGATTTAATACTAGCAGCACATAAGGGTTTGGGCTCTGTGTACACAGGCAATACAGTGACTATTTATTTATTGAAACAATACTACTGGTGGCCAGGACTAACCAAACAAACTAAAGACTTTGGGCCAAATGTAGGTAAATTCAATTTAGCGAGTCCTTAATAGCGATTTTTACCGAATCGCTATTAAGGGCTCTCTAAATTGAATGCAGGTAGGAATCACAAACATTTTTGCGATTCCCTAATATCCCTTAATTGCGAATTGCAAATGGAGATTCGCAATCAAGGAATACCATCCCATTCATTTCTATGGGCCAAGAGGCCCATAGGAATTAATAGGATTTGTGCCTGCAATTTGCGAGTAACCAAGAATCACTCACAAATTCCGGGTGCAATTTCAGGCGTGCAAGGGTTCCAAAAGCACACCCTCTTGCACCCCTGAAATGTGCATGTGTGCACATGTGGCACACATACATGCCCTAAGGGCATGATTGTGTGCCACATGGCACTTTTAAATAAGTGCTTTTTTAAAGGAAATCTCTAATTACCACCAACTTGAAGTTGGTGGTAATTAGCAATTCCTTAAGGCTAAAGTTAACTTTCTTTTGTGCTACTTACATTACATTGAAGGAATCGCAATTTGCGATTTCTTAAATGCAATCACAAAATAAGGAATCGCAATTTTTGCGATTCCTTATTTTGCGAGTAGGTTTAATCTTACCTACATTGCTCAAAGCCAAATTGCGATCCGTACTATCCTGAGGGAAATTTGGTTGTGGAAAGAAAAAACTGGGACTTAAAGCTATCTTTAACAGCTAGGGTATTAGGCAAGGGCGGTAGTTGGGTCAATCACTTATATGGGGTACAGACAGCCCTTAACAACCTGCCAAGAAATTCTCTAGGGGGTGTCATTCCATATGAGGTCCTATTTGGGATGAGAATGTTGGAACCTGATCTTGATTGTGAAGGCGCAGGGTCGGATAAGAAAACATTTGAAATCCATGATTGTTTGGCTATTTTACAGGATGTAAATGAATCCAGGGAAAGACAAAGTAACATCCTTTCAAAACAAACCGCCACTAGGGATGTCAAAGCAGTAACAGCAAGACCTGTCTGGATCCCAAAAAACGGGGATCTGGTCAGAGAAAAAATAGCAGACAAAAGAGAATTTGGACCATCATACAGAACAGCTGTACCTGTCCTAGCAGTACAAGTAACAAGAACTAAACTGTTGCTGCCTCTTGCCAGGAAAGAGGAGAAAAGATTTGTCTCAATTGAATTAATCAAACCACACTGCATGGCTGATACTAAACAGTAAGACTTGTGGACTCCACAGTAGCAGATGCCCTCCTCTTGCTACAATCCAAGAAGTTTAAACAGAAAGACTCATCAAATTTGAGGAGCCTTCTGTACGGAATGATGGACTATGAAACAATGCTATGGAGCTCGTTCCTCTTGAACCCGAACTTCAAAATCAAACTCAAAGCAACACCCAGGTTGCAATTAGACCAAACAAAGACGTCTACATCAAAATGCCTCGACAAGAGCAAAATACAATTTCAACAATTCCCGATGCAATTCCAGCAACTCATTGGACTGCTTCTGGCTACTTCATGAACTTTGATAAGTTTTCTTTGGATCCAAGGGAACTGGAAACGAGGCCAGCCAAACAATCACTCAAGCAACAAATCAAGAACTTTCTTCACTTTCTCAAAAAGACATACTTGATATCGCCTTGGGTAGAACTCTGGGTAATTACTGGGATACTCTTTTTTCTTTTTTGTCTAGGATTAGTTATAACTTTTAGCATGCTTAATAATGCAAGATACCTCCAGCAAAGCTCTACAGCCCAAAAGGTCAACTTGAAATTAAAGCCACATCAATCATCACACCGTGAACAGAAAGACTCGTAATCAGTGAACATTAGAGCAGTTCCTATACCGGACGGTACAGTTTGGGACAAGGTTGATTTCAATATATTTGGTCCGACTGAACTTTCAAAAATATTTCATGTATTTAAAATATCATTAAGTGATATCATTACCTCCAGTACTTTTTCTGATGATTGGGACACTGAAACTTTTAATAATATGTTGTCTGATTTAGAAAAAAATGCTAAATTTCCGGTTACTGAAATTAATTCAGACTATGACGCATTGTGCTGTTACCTACATTATGGTCATCATTTCTTCACAAATCTGTTTCACTTAGAAATGTTTTTAAAAACCATCACTAGGAGCATTGCCCTACACCCTCAAAGAGTAGTTCATATACCTTTGCACAGAAATGTTCATACTTTCCAGGGTTTAACACCACAGACAGGACATCATATTATTATAAGGTTACACCAACATCAGCACTTAAAATTATGCTGACTAATACCAAACAGATTTACTCTGATTCCTTTATTGCCCAATTGTCTGAACAAGGTTTGACTGATGGAAAGACACAATAGACTCAAAATCATTCTGGGGTTCTAGAGACTGGCAAGTCCAGGGAACAGAAGTGCTATTTAGAGCATGCCTCATTCCACAGCAGATTATATTTCTATACAAAACTGTGCAACAGACATCCTGTCTTGGATTAGCCAAGATAAAAGACCTTCACACACCTTGGTTTCCAACACCATCAAAGGGGTGGCAAAATTCGACTACAAAGGAAGAGGCAACAGTAGATGACATTCTACAGAACATTAGATCACACCCTAATTGGAAAGAATGGGTGCTTTGGCTTTTAGACACAAACATATGCCATAAAAGATTATTGGGAATTACCGAAGGATACAATATCCACAGGCCAGACCCACGTTATGTACAACGAGAACACCTAAGGTGTTAGGAAGCTGTGCCTTGATTGGCTAAAAACCTTAGCACTCACAGAAGTGAAACAACACTAATCTTTACTCTTACAAAACATGGATTTTAGGGATTTTTTTATAAGGTCCCAGAAAGATACGTCAGAATCGTTTCATATATGATGGCATATACGCTGCCTACAATGAAATCTGGAAAAGAACAAGAGGTTGCAGAAAGAATACGGGAAATAGACCATATTAACTTACAAAAATCATTATCTGTGGTAGACAATGGGTTAACAACTTTGTCCTCCAGAATACATTCTTTAGGCAACATTGTGTCTTCTGCGACAGACATCCTAGAACAAGATTTGGCCATGTTCCAACACGGGCAATCTCAATTATGTTCTATCATGTTATTGAGCTGGATGGCTGCAATCATTGCATGCAAACTTTGTGCCTTGGCTTTTTATAAACAGCACATCTCTGTTTTCTGAATATAATCTAACAGATAAACAGGTTGAAATGGCACAAAGGGGAGCTAAATATACAATGCTGCGTATTGAGAAACTGGACCGACTACCATTTACAGTAGCAGAAGCTCCATCTGATGAATGGCTTATCCATGGCCACATAACTCTACCAGTCACTACTTTTCAGTTTCAATATTGACTTGAGGAGAGGCTGGCGGGCAAATGTGAAAAAATGGGTAAGCATTACATTAAGGAATCCTGGGATTTACCATATAGATTTCGATGCCGAAGTGGGGATCGAGAAGTATTTCTAAGTGGTACAAACTGCAAAAAAGCTTTGAGCGGTTCCCTCATGTGCCAGGACATTACATTGCACATGGCTTGTAATGGGTCAGTTGCAAACCTGTCCTGCCACATGAAAGGGGCTCTAGCTGCCGTGATTAAATTGGTGTTCGAGCTGCTCTCAAATGGGACTTACTTGATGCTGAACGATCAAGGTTACTATGGTATGCTTCCGGGCATTGCCTATCTGGTATCTGTGAACTCCAGGGTTACTTGCTGTATGCAAGTACTGTTTCCCCCTATAAACACAGTCAGGGAGATGCTGTTATGCCCTTAGTGGAATGTTTAAGCAGACTGAAAGCCATGCTTTTACAGCAAACTGTACCCTTAACCTCGGCTCAAAAGACCTTTGATCTTCAAATTGCAAGGACCTATACTGAGATACAGCCACTTATACGTACAAACTGCCCCATTCATTTCACAGAAATGGTGGGTCGTATCTTTAATATGTCTTATATGAGTGGTATTGTGCACCTATTTAAGACCATAGGTTCAGGATTTCTTAGCACCTTTCAGACAATCTTCGGAGTTATTCCAAACTTTATACACTCCATATTTGGAAGCATTTTTGGAGGTCTACTTCTGATCCTGCTCTCAATAGCTGGAATCTTGATTCTGATTTACCTACTACGCAATGGATGGCCCAATCACCAATGAGATGGCAAAAGCGCTCCTGGAGCGGAAATACTGGGAACGTATGATACTGCATCTAGGCACACGTCGCCTTAGGGAACTAAGCGCCTCTTGGTTCTTATTGTATAGACCAGTCTGGATGGACTGCATCTTACCTGTTCTTCGATGCCTTTTTTTTTGCGGTGAAGAATGCATGTTGGACCTTTGTCTGACCCTCACAATGGACACGACTGCAAACTTGAATATCAGGCTGGAACCCTTGAGGTCTCATGCTCTGCAATGCCCCTAGCTTATTCCTATACTGACGACCGCATGTCAGGCACCACGCTGCAGGATCCGATTGTAGCACATAGGGCTCCACCTCCCGACCACACCAACACACTGACGTAAAAGCACAGTGTGTTCGAGGGATAGGGCGAGGGAAAAAAATAGAACAAGGAGGGGACGGAAGGGGACTGCAGGGAAGGGACAGCTGAAAGACAAGAACAGGAACACACAGGTTAATGTTATTCCCTACTCAACCTACTCTCATTGCATTCTCGCTAGAAGGACAACCATGTTCACCTTTATGATTGAAGTATTCTCCTTCTATCCCTTATATATTTCTCACGGATATCTGTACATCTGGTTCCTAAAGAACATAAAGAAACAGGTTATACTCAGACACTAGAAAAGAACTCCTCCTGGTATTGTTGAGATCTGAGTAGAACATTGCCCTCCTTGATGTCGTTGATCCTTATGCTGCCTCCATAGCACACCGCATTCCCCAAGTGATTCAAAAAAGAAATATACAGCCAAATGTTCTTTGTACAAACAAATATTCTCCAAAGTTGATACGGTAAGACGTAGCCTCCAACCACTGTCCTCCGCTCTTTTACTGTGTTTTTACAAGATTCCACTTGGTTTCCTCTCCAAAAAGGTGTAGGGCCCCACTACCTTCCGCTTTGGCACTGAAAAGATCAGGACACTAGTGACCTTCTTCTGAACGGTAGCGTGTGGAAATGATCTCCCACTACGCTCCGCTCTACCGCTGTCCTGAAACCAATAACCCTGCACAGCAGTGCACGCTCCAAGTTCAATGTCTCTGTCCCATAAGGAATCAATAACGTAGGTATATACAAAGCAAGTCACAAGACACGCGTTAACTTCACGCGCTGGCAGCTCGCTGATAAACTCCGGAACAAGAACAAAAGCGCTGCTGTAACCCAAGGACTCTGATTCTCCATAAACGCCAATAGCACAAAATCACGAGCAATGTCAGGTAGTCCCACCCCTCCTTTATAGCGCCACTCCCACTACCAGGACTTCTGGGAGATGTAGTTTAACAGTTAGGTAGGCGCCTTGCTAGTCCCTGACAGTATGTCCCCGTCCCTAGCGCCTCCTAGGACCAGGCTTAGCAGGAAACCTTCGATGAAAAGTCCGCACCGCCCCAGGAGCATGCACATCGGAACAACCCACCCCTTTATTGTACACCTCCTTGACCTTGTTCAAACACACCTGCACCCCCTTGTGAACCCTCTTCAGCATTAATACCTTTTCCTCAACAGAGGACTGATAGTGGAGCTCGACAGGAATATCAACCGGCAATGTGATTGCGTCAATTCCGGAATTAGCTAGTAAGGGGAGCATTCCCGTGGAACTATGCCACGCATTCTTGCTGGACCTCTCCTCCCTCACCACGCAAATAACCTTCCCTGTAGGAATAATAGACTGTTTATCTTCCACTCCCTCCTTAACTGGCAGTGTCTGTCGAGTTAATGTGTCTGTTTTCCGGTTTCCCCACCCAGGGCGGACGGTGACCACCTCTTTCTCTGACAATGTGGCCCCCATGAACTGACATGCGACCACTGCTAAAGGTGAGGATGCATAAGACACCAGATGTTCCTGACAATACCCAGACAAAAATTGCACTGTTCGGGTTTTCCAGTCTATATCAGGGTTGTGGTACGTAAACCACGGCATCCCCAATATGATCTCATATTGGGGAGCTTCTATAATGTTCAACGCTATCTTTTCCACATGTCTCCCTTCTGACACTTCTATTGATAACACCACCTCAGCTGTTTTCTCAACTATTAGACCTGATTTTATGGGCTGTCCATCTACTGGCAAAACCTCTTCTGGTTTATCTCTAGGTACTCTGGGTATAGCCAAGCGAGACACTAACCCATTATCAATAAAATTACCTGTAGCTCCTGTGTCCAACATAACCCTGACTTGATGGATTTTTTGCTCACACTCTAAGGACATGGTAAGAACCAGGTGTGACTCATTCACTCCTATCCCAGGTGAAGATAGGGAAGTGAGTCTCCAATCAGGTATCTCTTTCTCTCGGGATGAAGGCACTAACGAGTTGTCTGTCTCCCTTCCTATAGTGGAAACAGCTACTTTTTTATTCGTGTTCCAACTAGAGGGGCTCTTGAGCTTAGAAGGGCATTCACGTACGTAATGCCCCTTTTTGCCACAGTACATACAAAGGCCTTGTACTCTTCTGCTTTCTTTCTCATCATTAGACAGAGGGGGTCTAATAGCTCCTATTTCCATAGGTTCTGACCCGTCTTCCGCTGCCTCTATAGCTCTAGGAGGGGAACTCACTATACGGTTGTAGCCCCTGTCCCATTTTCTTCTATCTCCACTCCGCTCAGTCAGTCTACCATCCAGCCTTAAAACCAGATTCACCATGTCTACACACGTAGTGGGTTGGGGGTCTATCTGTGCCACCATATCTTTTAATTCATCCCTTAATCCCCGATAAAACAAAGACATCCTTTTTCCTTCTGGCCATTCAGTTTCAGCCACTAATCGATTAAAAGTTGTTAGGTACGTTATTAAATCACTTCTGCCCTGACGCAAGGTCAACAACTCTTTATCGGCACTGAAGTTTGTGGCCCTCCTATCAAAAACCTTCTCAAATTCGTTTTTGAATGCTGTCCAATTAGACAAGATAGCATTGTCTCTCTTTATCAGAGGTACTGCCCAGTTAGCGGCATCCCCCATCAAATACGAAATAGCAAAGGCAACCCTTGAGTGATTAGTGGGGAAGGAAGCCGGTTTACAAGAGAAATGGAGTATCACCTGAGTCAAAAACACCTGTGTTTTACGCGGATCACCTGCATACCTTTCTGAGGTAGCCAACGGAATAGGGGGAGGAACTGTAACTTGTATTTGAGAGGGACTAGCGGAAAAAGGATTCTTGGATAACTGCTCCACCCTATCTTTAAGTACAGCAGCCTCTGTCTTGGATGATGCCAACTCCTGTTGAACCAGGACCAAAGCCCGCATCACGTCCTCCAAGGTGGCCATATGTACAACAACCGGACCAGGCAGAATGCAATTCGTGGGCTCGTGATTCTGTCAGGCACCACGCTGCAGGATCCGATTGTAGCACATAGGGCTCCACCTCCCGACCACACCAACACACTGACGTAAAAGCACAGTGTGTTCGAGGGATAGGGAGAGGGAAAAAAATAGAACAAGGAGGGGACGGAAGGGGACTGCAGGGAAGGGACAGCTGAAAGACAAGAACAGGAACACACAGGTTAATGTTATTCCCTACTCAACCTACTCTCATTGCATTCTCGCTAGAAGGACAACCATGTTCACCTTTATGATTGAAGTATTCTCCTCCTATCCCTTATATATTTCTCACGGATATCTGTACATCTGGTTCCTAAAGAACATAAAGAAACAGGTTATACTCAGACACTAGAAAAGAACTCCTCCTGGTATTGTTGAGATCTGAGTAGAACATACCCCTCCTTGATGTCGTTGATCCTTATGCTGCCTCCATAGCACACCGCATTCCCCAAGTGATTCAAAAAAGAAATATACAGCCAAATGTTCTTTGTACAAACTAATATTCTCCAAAGTTGATACGGTAAGACCCCACTACCTTCCGCTTTGTCACTGAAAAGATCAGGACACTAGTGACCTTCTTCTGAACGGTAGCGTGTGGAAATGATCTCCCACTACGCTCCGCTCTACCGCTGTCCTGAAACCAATAACCCTGCACAGCAGTGCACGCTCCAAGTTCAATGTCTCTGTCCCATAAGGAATCAATAACGTAGGTATATACAAAGCAAGTCACAAGACACGCGTTAACTCCACGCGCTGCCTTAAAGCTATCGGGAAATATTACGAGTCCCAACTCCACTTGTACTCACTGTTCTGTTTCCTCGCCGGTAGTGATGCCAGCCCAGAGGTCGGTGAAAACAATCCTCTCTAACGGATGCGTGTTGCTCCGCTCGCTCCGCCAGCAACAGTGACGCCAGCCGCTGTTTTGCGAGCGATTCGAAAAATAAACAAAGACGCGAGCTCTCTCGCTCACTTCTGTTTAGCTGCAGCTAGGCAGCTCGCTGATAAACTCCGGAACAAGAACAAAAGCGCTGCTGTAACCCAAGGACTCTGATTCTCCATAAACGCCAATAGCACAAAATCACGAGCAATGTCAGGTGGTCCCACCCTTCCTTTATAGCGCCACTCCCACTACCAGGACTTCTGGGAGATGTAGTTTAACAGTTAGGTAGGCGCCTTGCTAGTCCCTGACACAGCATTCCTTGAGAATCCGCAGGTGCCTTTTACAACTAGAATGAGCTTTAGCTCCACCACTAGCACCATTTGCAGGTATCAACAACAGCACCGGCTGCCTCTACACCAGTTGTTGGCAGTACTGAATATCATTTGTGCTCCATTGACATACTCTGTGAGGTGTTACAAGGACCGTTCCCCGCAGCAGCAAGCAGCGATGATGTTGTGCCTACCAGCCAGGACATTTAATCTATAATTGGCTCATCGTATGCTGGGGAAGAATTCAGATTTTCCATTTCCTTTTAAAACTAACTAAATTTGGAACATTTCCAAAATTTGACACTTTCGCTAGAAAAGCAGGGCCTTCTAAAAAGCTTCTAGGGGGTTGACGTGTCTAAATAAACTCATTTAGAACTGTGATTTATGGAACAATTTTAAGAAGTGATTTTTCAGAGAACATTTTTCCTTTTTTTTTTAAAACTGTTTTCAAAATGATTTTATCGTTCTTAAGAATTTATTTTTTTTAAAATGGCTCATTGATAATTTTATGCGCTGATACATAGTAAAATGAGTGGTTTGCTTGCATATTATTATAGTTGACTATTCGGAAGAGGAGTGGGTGTTATGTTTCATATAGCTATATATACCTTTCACCTACATCACCTCTCCTACATTAAACAGTTACAAGCCTTTTAAGGATTGAACACCTTTTATGGACTGAACCTATTAACTAGTTCTAGGCCTGGGTGCATAAGGATGGTTTCCCCTAACAATAATGTTCTTTGACTTCATCTTTAGATTGACACAGCATGAATGAATATTCATAAGGCTACTTGGAAACCAGGTAGGGGCTGTACACCACCTTCCTAATATGTATGCACAAGGTTCATATGTCACCTTCATACCCAACAATGGCTAACACAAGAATGAGGGACAAAGGGACTCTATATACTTTTATGTATAAAAACAGCACCTCTTGCTAGCAGTAGTTAGAGGGAACCAAGATTTCCAGGCTGACACAGTGACCAGAGACACTGAGGCTCCTGCATGCAGACGCTCCAACTGACAGTTATCTAAACATCCCTTACAGGGTGTCCTACTCGAGACCAGGACAGGGCCCTACACTCTCTTCCTTCAGTTAATAGGGTTAGACTAAACCTAGAGGCCAGAGAAGGAGACCTGGTCTCCCCTGTCTGTTTACATAAGCCACAGCTGTAACATTGCTCATCCTGACTAGAACAACAGCACCCTTAAGGAACTGAGGGACAACCTTCAGAGGCAAGCAGCTAGCCTCAAAATCCTCTCAATTCAAAGACCTCCCCTCTTAGACAGGGACCAAGAGCCTCTGATCTGACATACCCCTACCCAGGGCTCCCAATCGGACAGACTGGCATCTGTTGTGACAATCATTGGAGCAGGAGGGGAGAGAGGGATACCCTTCAGGAGATACTCCTTGACTAGCCACCACCCCAGGTCGATCTTCATCTGAGAGGGGAGTGAAATCTGAGAAGACAGGGGATGAAGATTGGGAATCCAATGGGCCAGGATGTGAGCCATCAGCTTGTGCAAATGAAAGTGAGCCCAGGAAACCAGCAACAATATTGCTGCCAATTCCCGAAGCACCTGGAGCCAACATGTCGCCACCTGCGTGGGCCGGGCCAAAAGACCCAGAATGTGGGCCCGGATCTTTCCCACTCTCATAACTGGGAAAGTGACCATGCCCAAATCAGTACAAAACTTTACCCTAACTAATTGAAGGTCATGGTCTGGGACAAGACAGGACTCATGACTTTTCCGGATTGACAAGAAAACCGTGTCCCTGCAAAATGGCCAGCACTACCCCTATTTGTTTGAGAGCCAACAGTCTTGTGGGAGTGGTAACCAACCAATCGTCCAGGTAAGGATGATGGAAGATCCCTCGACGGTGAGCCAACACCACCAAAGGGGCCAAAAGCTTTGTAAAGACCCTCGAGCGGACTTCAGATAGAATGGCAACATAGTAAATTGAAAGTGCTCTTCCCCTATCACAAATCACTCAAACCTCTAATGATTTTGTGCCATGGGAACATGTAGGTAAGCGTCTTGGAGATCTATGGAAGTCATAAAGTCTTGGATTTTGACCAAGGGAATAATGGACTGTAGGGTCACCATCTTGAAATGAACAGTCCTGACCCACCCTTTCACTCTCTTCAGATCCAGAACTGGTCTGAAAGCCCCAGACACCTTCTGAACTAGAAAATACAACAATTTCCCTATTTACTTCATCTGGGAGGTTGGTTGACAAAATCGATAAGATAGCCACACCTGACAATGTTCAAGGCCCATCGATCCTTCACATCCTGTCTCCAGGGAAAACAAAAGCCTGCAGTCTACAGTAATCAATGACCTCATGCAATAGTTGTGTGGACTCCTGCGTGAAGAAACTTTGTTGAACTTTGTTCCCTGCCAAGGCAGATTACTTTTTGGGCTGGAACTTCCTCCTGCAATTCGAAAATGGCCTTAAGAGTGTCCTGATGAAATGAAAGGAAGAAGAGAAAGAAGGTTGATCCAGAAAGCGCTGAGAGGAATAAGGTTTCCCCTTGTAGGGCTGAGCATGTTTATGATCCTTGAACGGTAACACGACACAACCTCGGGTCTTAACAATTGCACATAAACCATGTATTAGGAAAGAGGTGCGATGAACATATGGGCTTTCTCAAGTTTGTATATAAATACAACAATAAGGGGGAATTATCCCTTAAGGACCAGAACCCTCACTCACCCGAAGGTGACATGCGTCATCATATGGGTACCTCCTCCCAGTAGGAAATCCTGGTCCTACTGGGGGCTACAACTTCCTCACTGTGAGGAAAGATCTCAGGGATGTTATGTTATGTTATGTTAAATATTTTATTAAGCGCGACTGTTACCCTTGGGTGTCCTGGCGCTAACTGCTATCCTGATGCAGAAAAAAGCTGAGGAAGAGACTCAAACAACCAGGGCTTAAGCATTTTCCTGAACAACAGCAAATCGGCGCTGTTCCTCAGATGCAAAGGAAGCTGGTTCCATGCCTTTGCAGCACCTACCACAAAACTTTTCCCACCCCAGCTTGCTCTTTTTACGTGTGGAACTTTGACCAGTTTTTGAGCCGATGAACATAGCAGTCTAGTAGGGGTGTACTATTGAAATTGTTCCCGCAGGTAGCATGATACTTGATTGTGAAGCGATTTAAAAACTGGACAAAGGGATTTAAATTGCACTCTAAGAAAAACAACAGTTCCCTTTTCTTAAATTCTGTAGAGGTATTGAAACCTCTCAGGGATTTTTAACCACCAATTTCAAGGATAAACCGTATGTCGTATCCAGAGTTGCATAAAGATTGACAAATTTACAAATCAAACATTTTCAAAAGTAATCTATCTAAGACACCTAGGACCCAAAAAACATAAATAGTGCATTCATAGTTCTTTCACAACGCTGGACTGGTGAGAATATGCACATACACAGGAGAGTTTTTTAAAAAAAAAAGAATTTCTTTATTTGATGATGTGACCGACCATATGAATTTAAAAACAAAGTACTTCACATTTATTCAATAATCACATTAAAACTTAAAAATACAAAAACATGAAATATGTCGACGCGGCGTTTCGGTGATGTGAGTTGTCACCTTCTTCAGGACAAGATTTCAATTTAAAATCACTATGAAATTAAAAATACAAAATTTACAGTTACTTCATATCTCCAGTACGAAAGAATTATATTAAAAACATATTTTAAAAAAACTTTTCCGAAGTAAATGGTACGGCATTTCCTGTGTCAATCACATATGATCTATAAGTTTATTAAACATGTGCATCCTGATCAATCTTTTAATTGTTTCTCAAAAGGGTCTTGGTGTCAAAAACATATATTTTGGGGTGAGGGCAACATATATTTTGGGGGCAAACCACCTTCATCAAAAACATTGACAGATATCTAAAACATTTGTGAATCTTGCAACCTGTTACGGTATGACCTTGTTTGGTATCCCTCTGCACAAAACCATTCATGCATCCTTGACACCATTGGAGGTTGTCTGTTAGAAATGAGAAGCCCCCATTTTAATTGGGTTGGCTTTTCAGGGCTAATAGATTATACTGACTGGGAAGAGCCTCCTGCCCACTGTGTCTATCAATTGACACCTCATCTCACATAATATTATGATGGTTCTTTAATTACTTGGAACTTAATATTATTGTACCTACCTACTTAGTAGTTCAGCAATCGCTTTTATCAATGGGCGATTTCCGGAATTTTTACAACTTTAATTCAGATTCTGAAATTAAAACACGAGTGTCATGCACTTATTCAGGTTTTTAACAAAAAGTCAATTAGTCAATTGATCGCCTGTTAATAACTACCTTGTTTCTATGTCTTTCATACGGGTAGAAGTATCCAATTGTTGTAACCCTTGGAGTTGTTTGAATCAAAAAGTCATGTTCTCTGTGTTGAAAAAAGATATTTCATTCTCATTACTCTTTTATAAGTGCCCACTATCTTCGTTCATTTTAAATGAACGTGTCCTAAAAGAGCAGTTAGAATGAGACTATCTTCATTCTTTTAGGTCCTTAGTTACAACTCAAGTAATGTGTCCCTTATGTGTCTACTGTTACCTAGCGTTTCTAATCTGCACTTTCAGAGCCTCTATTATCTTCAGGCGTATTAATTTTGGTGAGGGCTTATTTACCTGGATCATTCGGTTACGATCCTAGAGTGGACGGTCGTTTTAACTTCTTGCCCAGCCGTATTGTAGGGAGGTAACCCTAAAAAATATATATATATATATGCAAGGATATATTACAACTCCGCAGATTTGTCTCAATTTATAAGAGAAGCTCATTTAGTTATTTTGACTTTCTTACCTTGCAGCTGTTTGTTGTATTTATCTGTATGCTCGCACTGTTTATTTGATTGGCGGCTTATTCTTAAAACTTTGAACACTCTTGGGCTTCTGGTACCAGGGTTTAAAAGGAAAAGAAAAAATACTTTTTACTCTCTACTCTAAATTGTACTCTAAATTGCTTAGGGCAGTAGAGTACAAGGACAAGGTCCTCTACTATTTAAAGGGGTTTGTCTGAGATCTCCTCACTTACTATTTTGAGAGGTTCTTCTGGCGTCTCAGGTGGGCACCTGCAACGACCGTCTTTCCGGGCTGGAATGGCTCGGCTAGAATCTTGTCTGTTTATATACTCTCGCAAATTGCTAAATTGAATAATGATAATGTTGTACACCTGCGCGTTTTACGAGGTTGCGTTCATGTGAAACAAAACGACGGCGGTCATCTTTTAGTTCCTCCTTTTTGGTTAAGGGGATGTTCTGGTTTCCCTAGACTTATATATTCTGGCTTTCGTAATTTCGGATGTTTATGAAACCGTTCCCTGCATGTGATTTGAACTTTCTAATATCATTTGTTATGAGATTGGATTTTGTCATCCGGGTAAATTGCACTCGCCTCACTGGCAAACAATGAAGTCTACGAATTTCATTAGAAATCGGGGCAAATTTTGGTATGCCAGATAACAGCTTAGCAGCGGTGTTCTGCAACATCTGGAGTCTGTGTATCAGGCTCTCTTGCATGTTTAAATAGAGGCTGTTACAGTAGTCCAGATGTGACATGATCAATGCAGTAACCACGGTCTGCCAACTCTCCTTAGGCAGAAAAGGAAGAATTTTCTTGGTGGTCCTGAGAATGAACATAGTGGATAATATGATGGCATTAACTTGCCTTTTCATGCCCAATTTATCATCTAAGTACACTCCCAAATTTTTCACTAGCTTGGAAGGTGCTGGGAGGGGCCCCAGGGAATCAGGCCAGCATTCAGGGGTCCACAGGTTGAGGTCATTCCCAAATAGGATGACTTTAGTCTTGCCTGAATTTAATTTAAGGCAATTATTGGCCATCCAACTACCGACTGCCTCCATACAGTCGTGTAGGCTATGGCTTGTATTCCTTTCTGATCCTTGAAGAAGTGATACCACTATCTACGTATCGTCTGCGTAGGAGGTAAGATGGAAACCAAAAGATCTAATCAATGGAGCCAAAGACGATATGTAGACACAAAATATGGTAGGACTTAAAGATGACCCCTGTGGTACCCCACATGACAGGCAGAAATGGGGCAAACAAAGATCGCCTAACACCACTATTTGCTGACGATCGGAGAGAAAGGATTTTAAGACGCTCCAGGCCGCCTTCTCTACTTTTCAGGCTGACAATCAGTTCACCAAAATACCATGATGGACCGTGTCAAACACTGCGGAGAGGGCCAACATAATCATCGCTGCTCTGCCCCCCAGATCCAAAGTTTTCCTAATCTCATTAGTGGATTTCAGGAGGGCAGTTTCCGTGCTATGGCCCTCACGAAAGCCATATTGGGTACAGTCAAGTATTTCAGCATCTTGAAGGTAAGTACTCAAATGACTGTTAATCCATTTTTCAAGAATTTTAGCGGGAAAAGGGAGGAGAGAAATCGGTCTAAAATTATGGACCTCTTTAGGATTGAGATTAGGTTTTTAGGTCTCGTGACCTATCAATGCGCATGCGCATTGATAGAGAAGCGAGACTATAGGGCTTTAAACAAACTTTACCTAACTGGGCGATTTGGTGCTGTGCCCGTGGCTTTTAGGTCAATGCGCAAGCGCATTGACCTAAAATGCGCGTGCACATCACCAAATCGCCGTCTGTTCCCTCAGCCGCACTCCAGGCCCCTGCTGCTTTCACACCCTCTCCCCGCTCCGCACCCTCCCCTGCCCGCAGTGTCGCATTTCTCCTCCCTCCAATGCAAATGTGTTCCTGGTGAGCTCTAAGTTTCTTGAACAGTCTGCTGGGCAAGGTGTGTGGATATGCGATGTATGTGCAGAGACACAAGTGTGTCCGATCTAGTGGTTTCACGCTGATTTATAAAGGGCAGGACCTCGCCTTCGCTCCTCCCCCACACACAACACACTCCCTTTCCCCGGTCTCTACCTCCCTGGTCTTTCATCAAGACAGTGTTGGCCGCTTCAAATTCACGGAAGGGGGTGGTGAGGCATCACAGGGCAGGCGAGACAAAGCCAAGCAGGGGCAGAGTAACAACTTTCCTCAGCATACCATGGCTTTTGTCTCCGCATACACCGATCAGCTTTGCGGCTCTGTCTTGTAGTAAATATACTATAATAAATATTTTAAATAAAATCACCAATAAGGCACGTGCCACTGGCATTTCATTAAAGAGCTTACCCAGGCATGTGCCATAAAGAGAGCAAGAACGTGAGCAAAGTCCCTCCTCTCTACACAGCAACACTACATGTTGGCATTTGTGTATCTCGCCCCAACAATAATGCGTCAGGTGTAAGATGCGTACTGCTTTCTTTCGGCCCCATTAACAGCGTCGCTGAGACGTGAATGAAGAGTAAGCGTGAGTGGCACCTTCACGGCAGCTCTTCGTTACTTTTCCAAAGTGCGCTGCGGTAATACGGAATCAGAGATGGGGGATTTCCTCTTTACATTGTGGCCGGGTATTGAGAGCATAGGGCTGGTGGGAACCAAACGGAAATACGCAAAATATGATGCGATTGTTATTCAATGTTGTTCCTCATTCATTAGTCCACACTTAAAAGGCAATGATGTTAAAAAAAAGTCTACAAATGTATAGATAAATATGCAGTTGGGTATTAACCGTACAGGCAACTATTGCCACAATATTTCGAAAATGTCTGAACATTTTGGGGAATAACTGGGTGGATACCTCGTTTCTGGCAGATTTTACTGCAGGTTGCCCCTGGCAGTACGAAATAGTCAGAATTTGTTCAATTAATATTTCAAACCTTTCGTTTTATCTGGACCCCCCTGGTATTCGGTAGCTCCTGGCAAATCTCAGGAATTGTTTCAGTGCTCTAACTTACACTGCAGTGTATTTTGCAAAGTTTGACTAATCCAATAGGGGTCTTTTTAAAGGATGTGCAATATCCCTGTGGGTTTTGTTGGGGCCAAGTTTGGGAACTCATGAAGGGAATCACGAATATTTAGCTACCTCAATTGGCACATATAACACCTTTGGTCCACCTATCTTGAGGAGGAAAAATAAGTAGCCCCACTCCACCACCACATCCACCACCTCATCCAGCACCTCATCCACCACCGCCACATCCACCACACCCACCACCATCACTTCCACCACCACATCCACCACCACTTTCACCACATCCACAACCACCACATCCACCACCACCACATCACCACCACACCCACCATCACCACCACATCCACCATCACATCCACCACCCCCACCACCACCACATCCACCATCACATCCACCATCACCTCCACATCCACCATGACATCCACCGCCACATCCACCACCACATCCACCACATCCACCACATCCACCACCACCGCATCTACCACCACCGCATGCACCACCACCACCACACCCACCACCACTACATCCACCACCACATCCACTACAACCACCACCACTGCATCCACCACCACCACCGCGTCCACCACCGCATCCACCACCACATCCACCATCACCACCACATCCACCATCACATCCACCATCACATCCACCACCACCACCGCATCCACCACCACATCCACCACCACATCCACCACTTCCACCGCATCCACCACCACCTCATCCACCACATCCACCACCACCACATCCACCACCGCATCCACCACCACCACATCCACCACCAAATCCACCACCACCTCATCCACCACCGCATCCACCACCACTACATCCACCACACCCACCACCATCACTTCCACCACCACCGCATCCACCATCACCACCACATCCACCATCACATCCACCATCACATCCACCACCACCACATCCACCACCACATCCACCACCACATCCAACACATCCACCACCACATCCACCACCACATCCAACACATCCACCACCACTTCCACTACCACCACATCCACCACCACCGCATCCACCACCACCGCAACCACCACCACCGCATCCACCACCACCTCCACCACCACATCCACCACCACATCCACCACACCCAACACCACCACATCCACCACCACATCCACCGCATCCACTGTATCCACCACATCCACCACCACCACATCCAACACATCCCCCACCACTTCCACCACCACCACCGCATCCACCACCACCACATCCACCTCCACTGCATCCACCACCACATCCACCACCACATCCACCATCACCTCCACATCCACCACCACATCCACTGCCACATCCACTGCCACATCCACCGCCACATCCACAACCATATCCACCACGTCCACCACCACCACATCCACCACATGCACCACCACCGCATCCACCACCACATCCACCACCACATCCACCACACCCAACACCACCACATCCACCACCACATCCACCGCATCCACCACCATCACATCCACCACATCCACCACCACATCCAACACATCCAGCACCACTTCCACCACCACCGCATCCACCACAACCACCGCATCCACCACCACCGCATCCACCACCACCACATCCACCACATCCACCGCATCCACCACCACTACATCCACTGCATCCACCACCACATCCACCACCACATCCATCACCTCCACATCCACCATGACATCCACATCCACCATGAAATCCACTGCCACATCCACCACCACCACATCCACCACATGCACCACCACTGCATCCACCACCACATCCACCACACCCACCACCACCACATCCACCGCATCCACCACCACCACATCCACCACCACATCCACCACCACATCCAACACATCCCCCACCACTTCCACCACCACCGCATGCACCACCACCACCGCATCCACCACCACCACATCCACCACCACCACCGCATCCACCACCACCACATCCACCACCACCCCCACATCCACCTCCTCATCCACCACTGCATCCACCACCACATCCACCACACCAACCATCACTTCCACCACCACATCCACCACATCCACCACCACTTTCACCACATCCACCACCACATCCACCACCACATCCACCCCCACATCCACCACCATCACCACCACATCCACCATCACCACCACCACCACATCCACCACCACATCCACCACCACCATATCCCCTAGATCCACCACCACCACATCTATATGTGTGTGTGTGTGTGTGTGTGGGTGTGTGTGTGTGTGTGTGGCTCTGTGTGTGTGTGTAGGTGCAAATGCAATGTTCTTGAATTTTCGTCACAATAAAATACACTGAACATAATCTTCACAAAAGTTATTTACAAACGTTTAAGCTATTGCCATTATAAATTACAATACATTTTATTTAAGTAATAATTATTTACAAAATTAAAAGCCATTGTTATTTGTAATATCAATACATCTAAGTCACGTAAATACAACACACATTGCATTACAAATGCTATAGGTGTCACATTTGCGAAAGTTAAAACTATTGACATTGTAACTGACAAAGCTATTAATTTTGCTATTTTCAAAACCAACACATAAATAAAAAAAAGTGTAATTTACAATACCAATCGCTCAAACTTTCCTAATGCGAGACCTATTGCATTTCCAATGCTTGTTTAGGAGAGGAATCAATTACTCTGTTTTCCAACTAATGGGGATCCTACCTGCCTCAATTATTGAATTAAAAAGAGGGGTAAGGGCTGCCGTGAAAATCCACGGAGCCAATTTAGCTATTTTGACTGGCACGGGTCGTAGGGGAATCCTGACTTGATTTTTAAAAGGAGTTTAACAGTATCAGTATCGGTTAAAAGGGGAAATTCTTTCAGGGAGTTCTGAGTTCTTCAGGACCAAAAGAGTGTTACTAGTGCTACTGCTGAATAAATTTCTGTGATAAAGAAAAATATAAAGATAAATAATACAACACCAGTAATCCTGCGTAGCGATGTCAGGTATTACTGGGAATATCTGAAAATATATGGTGTTGTCCTGCTGTCCAAATAATCCTCGAACCGCTATTTACTCTCAAACAGGATCTTTTGCAAAGTAGACTTCTTCAAATAGTCTGCCTTCCAATCCCTCATCCACAAATTCCTCCGAGCCAATACCATGGAACCTGTCGCCATGGCCGAAGAATTTGAGAAATCTGAAGATACGACGTCCAGAAACTTGGCCTGCTGTTGCATGTGTACAAGCAAACCAGAACAATCCGTCTCCTGAACTGCAGTTGCCAGTTTCTCAAACTCTGAAACAAGAGACTGAGGCACATACAAAATGCAGGGCTGCACCATATTTACAAGAATATGGTGCAGCCCGGCATTTCCCCCTGTGCTGGCACAACACTTAGCAGGCACCATAGTGCCAGGATGCCCTTTGGGTGACAGGACTGCGCTCTATAAGTACACAAAATAAATAAATATAAATAAATAAATACATAGTGCAAGGGTATCTGCGTGCAAGGGAAGATTGTTTATGTGCAGGAAGGTCACCCTTCATACACATAAACAATCTTTAAATGCAGTTTTGTAATTTCTATGTGTGCTGCTTAGTGCAGCACACATTGAAGTTGCAAAACTGCGTTTTTTAAAGATGATTGTTTATGTGCAGGAAGGGGGACCTTCCTGTACATAAACAATCATTGGCCTTTTAATATTTTCATGAAAACAGCAAAAACAAGGAGAAACGAAAATTTCTCCTTGTTGCACCAGGGTAAGACTAGGTTTTCCCTGGTCTTAATTCTATTGCTGCCTCCTATTTATGCCACTCTTGTAAATAGTGGGCAGCGTCAGAATCAATGGGTGTTGTGATGGAGCGCCCACAGCAACACCCATTGCCCTCCCTTTTCACGCTGAGCATAGCATTAAAGGGAGCCTTATTTACAAGGCAGCATTAAGCCACTATAAGTGGCTTAAAGCTGCCTTGTAAATAAGGCGAAGCCCCTATTGCCACAGGAACGTTGTAAAAAGTGTTGTAAATATGGCCCTTTGTTTTTTGTCCCTCGCGCCTCCCACTCCAAAATCTGAAGTGGGGTAAAGCTCACTATTTCTTCTGGTTCCTGTGCCCTCTCCTCCGGCAAGGGCAAAACATTGCTTGATCTCAGTTATGGTTTGCATATAAAACAGATATAGATGTCCCACCTTTTCAAATATTGTTCCCACCAAAACCCTGCACTGTGAGGGTGAACAAACAAAATGCAATTAATCAAATTGATTTTCTGTGTTGCAGATTACATTGCAACCCAAAATGTCAATTGCAAGGAAAAAGGATCATCAAAAGGGGCATTATGCCTTTCTTTGTTACTCTCAAGGAAATATATCACTGGCTAGCGAATGCTAGTTACAAAATACTTAAATGTCTTAAAAAGTGATGGGGGACTATCCGTGGCTTGAAATCCAGTGTTTAGGCCTGACTTCTTTTCAGAAGGCTCGGTGGATCGGTCTCACTAGCTTGCACTTATCCTTACTCTATTACTCATTCTCACTCAGTCTCATTCACCTACTTTCATTCACCTTTGCATTCACTTTTACTTACTTACTGTGTTTCACTCAGTCTCATTTGGTCTCATTGACTCACCCAGTCTAACTCATTTGCACCCTGACCCACTCAGTCTCTCTCATTCTCCCTTAGTCTCATTCAGTCCCACTCATTTTGATTCACTTAATCTAACTCTGACTTCCTCAGGCCCACTCACTTCAGCTCCTTCGTTTTTTCAGACTTGCTCAAACTCACCATGATTCACATATTGTTACTTAGTCTCACTCTGACTCCCTCATTCTCACAGTCTCCTCTGGCTCACTCAGTATCACTGATTAAGTCAGTCCCACTCATTCTACTTAACTCAATCACACCTTGACTCACTAATACTCACTCATTCAAATTCAGTCCAGCTCATTTCGACTCACCCAATCTCACTCTGAGTCACTCAGTTTCGCTCTTTCTCACTCAGTCGCATTCTCACTCAGTCTCACACTGGTCCACTCAGCCTCACTGACTCACTTAGTCCCACTCAAACCGATTCACTGAATCTCACTCACTCACTCATACTCACTCAAACTCACTCATCCCCACTTATTCTGAATCACTTCATCTCACTTTGACTCACTCAGTCTCCCTCATTCTCACTCAGTCTCACCAAGTCTCACTTATTCACTCTGTCCCACCCCTTCAGATTCACTCATCCCACTCTGATTCACTCATTCCTACTCATTCTAACTGAGTCAATCTCATTCTGACTCACTCTGTATCTCTCATACTCACTCAGGCACCCAGTCTCACTCATTTTCACTTAGTCCTTCTCAATATGACTCAATCAGTCTCACTCATTCTCACTCTACCTTAATCTGTCTCGCTTATTATTTCCGCTTATAGCAATGGAACATGAAACTGAAACCGTACACCTGCTCAGTCACAGGTACCCGTTTTAAGCCTTAGACTTAGCCAAAATGTGTTTTGTCGCATTGATGGGAGAGTTATCCTGCGACTTCCTCAGGGCTAATTCTTCTTTGAGTGGTACCTCTCTATTGGTTGTAATTCCATCCCGATTGTTCCAAAATATCAAGTCTAGGGTCTACGAATGTATATTTCAGACCCCCAAATGGTCCCTTAGTTATCCAATAGAGTCCAGATTTCTACTATGTATGTGGCTCCTGTATAAGAGGAGAAACTCCACCTGTATGTCTTTTTGGCTCGTAAGCTAGTATCCGCGTTGCTCGTTGCAAGTATGCCCTATGAGGGGCCACACAGAAGAAGGAATACCTTTCTGCAAGCTCGGTGGACCTGTTGGTTTGGCAGCCAGTTTAGGCCTCATAAAGCATAAGAGAGTTCGGTATGCATAATAATCTCTCAAACGTAGTGATGATGTATGTGAACCACAATGCAAACGAATAGGTACAGCTACAATATACTGATAATTGTTTTCTTTGCTTCTGCAGTTCTCGCATAATGATATTTTAGGTATATACAGCTCAACGGTATTGGTGCCACTGACTTAGTCCATACTGAGGTTTCAAGTTATGTTTATTCATAATCAAAATGTCCAACCATTGAAATCTCAGTGGGAACCTTTTGACGCTGAAAATGCTCCTGCTGTTCACATCCAATTGAACACCCAGGAAATGTGTAGTCTTTACCTCTCTAAGCGACAATTTCATTCAAGGCTTACTTTATGTTCTGTTGCCTTGTCTTGCTCGTTAGCTGTACGTTATCGTTTAATTAACACAGCCGGTTGTGTTTGGTTCTTGATAAACATATGTTAGAGACAGGGAAGGCTCTAATTAAATATATGCACAGTTGGCACGCAGTCACTCGACCTGTTTTCCTTTGCTGGCAGATCTGGCGCTCATCTTGAAAGCAGCGCTGGGATGTTCCAGCTCACTCAGGTATTAAATGATATTTACAAATGGGTTCAAGGAGTTAACCTTTTTCATGTTTCTTTTTTTTAATCTGAAACAATACTGATAAAGACGTAACAGATACATTCCTGATTACTGTGTTATTTAGGTGCCAAGCCTCGAAAGTTAATTTCAGTGTGAACAATTCTGTAAAAATGGTGTTCACAGAAAGTACAGCCACTGAAGAAACCAAGATCCAATAAATGAAAGGTACAAAAGGTTCCCATATAAGAAATCAATAACCGGTGCAATCCATACCATTTATGATATTGCTTGATTGGGCCTCTGCCCTGCTATCTATCATCTCTTTTTCTGGCTTTCATTAAATTATCACGCTATTCTCTGATATTAGAGACACTCTCTCTCATTTCATAATAGGCCATCTTCAAGTTGTTGCCTTTAAAAAATATTATGTTATTTCTGTTCAGTACAACCTGGCGTTTGTGCATATATCTCTTATTCATGTGTCTAAGTAACCGAACGCATACCTCGATGGAGATTTTGAATTCCTCAACTATTTGATTGAATTAATATTTCTCTGTGTTAAGGATCCTGGCATGTTACACAGTGTTTATATTAAGCAAAAATATGACGGAATTAAGACAACCTCAATCCTAACAAGGGTTCAATATGAACATAAAGTTACTAGTGTTAACCAAATGATCATCAGCAGACTGTGGGGTAGATTTACTAACATTTTACGATGGGTTAGCATCACAAAAGTGATGCTAACCTGCACAAAATGTTTTCTTCCCCTGAAAGAAACGCAAAGCAGCACGGACCACTGCTTTAGGTTGCGTAGCACCAAGGGGGTGTTACATGGGTTGTACATGGGCGTTCCCATGCTGTCACCCATCCCATGCTGTCACCCATGCCTTCTGACGCAAAACACTATCTACAAACAAATGTAGATAGGGTTTAGCATTAAAATTTAACGCCTTTTAAAAGGAGGGGTTATGAGGAGAAACGTTTTTATTTCTCCTTTTTTTCTGACTTTGCATGCGTGCTGCACCTTTCAGCACACATGCAAAGTAGGAAAAGTTTTAAAGTGTATCTACATAAGAACTCACTCATGGAGGACAAAGCCAGGTTAAGCAAGCAAGTCCATGCATGGATGGTACTGCAATCAAATGAAAAACTGCAACCAGCTTCCTACTTGGGTCTCTCCTTTTCTCCATGCTTAAAAAACAAATGTTTAGCATTACGACTAGGAATGTTGCCGTCCAATGCAGACCAACCCTGCTGGACATATTAGGGCCCAAAGTCTTGTATCCTTTGTGGATCACCAACACAGGACTTTATTCACCTAATATGCATTTAGTTGCCCAGCGACTAGTGACATTTGAAAGTGCTGACGTGTGAAATTCTTGCCGCACTTCACTGTGGCGAGCGAGCATAGCGAGCGAGCCCGAAAAACCTATGGAGGGTTCGGGGGGGTTTTCTCCCCCTGTGAAAATTTAAAAAAAATAGTGGATGAACGGTGAATTTTAAAGCAAATTTGATGAAGCAGGAAGGTTAATAAAGCAATACGATTGAATTATTGTTTTTTTAAGAAATTGTCAATTTTTATGAGCTATAGAGTACAATCTGATGTTATCATTTGCCCATTTTACTTTGAAACACAATTATAATGGTTAAAACTATACAATACATACATTCATCCACTGTGCAGTGCTGTACATCAACATATATTTCCTTAAATTATTTTTCTGTTTTCATGCAAGAAATGCCATTTAAAAAAATGTGCAACAGTGACTTCACTACAACATTCTGAAGGAGAGAGCCAAGGGGAGCTGTGCGAGGTAGTGAAACTAAGAGGAGCTGTGTGAGGGAGAGTTTGTGCTATATAAAACTGCAAAAAAGGAAAGAAAGAAAGGGCCATAAACACTGCGTCCTCTCTCTCTCAGATATGAGCACCGGGACACAGCAGTTACATGCTTTGGTGCATGCTTCAGGCTGGGGCACCAACAAAAGTGTGAGGATTAAAAAACAAAGGACCTTGAACAATACCCCTGAAACAGCATGTACATAGCGCTTAAAGCCACAGGCAAGCCGAAGTGTTTACAGCGACAGGGATTAATATATTCCAAATTCATTGCTGGAAGCCCTGAACAAGGGGAGGAAGAGTGAATAAATGAATGCACGACTATATGTATGGCAAGTGTTAACTATAGCAAAGTGAGATCAGTCATCTTCTTGTTTGAAGTTCTAGAGAAGAGGTGTCAGTAATTGGCCTCTGTCTGCAAAAGTCACCAACCTGTGATAAGAAGTTAATATTGCCTTCACCTTTGAACTGTGCCTGTCGTAGAGCATGCCCGCTGCCACCAGGCAACTTTCAGGGAGTCTGAGGTCAGCGCAGTGATATATTATTTGATTCTACCAGCAACAGATTTGTTCAAACTGGAAAGGTATTTTCTGGAAAGGTATTTTTTGGAACAATTTTTTATTCATACTTTAATTTGAGATTTCTCATTGCACTGAGTGAACAGAACACTTTGGTTAGACAATCAACAACTGCCATAGTTGAGTTTACTTTATGATGTTGTTTAATAATCGTGCTTTCTTCATGCAACATCACATTGTTAGAAAAAATATATATATATATATTTGACCAGGCATTTTATAATGCTCTCCTCCAATCTACTCTTCAGCCATTTTAAGACAGGCAGAACGTTAGCACAGTAGCCTACCAGCATATGTATATTTATTTTCCCAAAGCTACCATGAATTTAAGACGTTTTCTTAAGGCCTCTGCACCCCCACACACAAAAGCAGGTCTTCCAATGCACCCCTCTTTAACCCGGGGCCGCAGCGGAGGCTTATTTTGAATTCCACTTCCTTCCCCTCAATATGCCAGAAGTCCCTGCGCACACAGATCAGGGGATAGCTCTTGTGTCCCCGAGCACGGAAAACAGAGTTAGGTGCTGTAAGCGCAAACTTCCGCTCTGTTGGGGGGGGGAGATGAAGGAGACAGGGAGACAGGCAAATGGATATAAAGGGTCGGTTGAGCTGGAGAAGAGACAGTAACAAACATGGTGGCGGTGTCAGGAATGCTCCCATTCCAGTGTGCCTCATCACTGCACAGGTATGGCATTCCTGACCTGCACAGCAGTACACAGCTGCCAGTCAGGACACTGGTTTCTTTTGCTTCTGCTGCACGATGTACATTGCCCCCCTTCCCTCTCCCCCCAAGTAGTGGCACTATACACGCAGGGCCCTCATTTGAAAAAAAAATAGTTTTGATTGTTTTTTTGATCGTAACATTTGGCGGTTATTACAGAATTACAGGTACTCAGTTGTAAACATATCTACAATCCCCGGTAATCAATGGTCGTATAGGTCCTTGTCACTTTAATCCAGTGAGGCTTATGCATTCATCCTTCACATGAGTTTCCCCTTGCCATGTGTAGTTTTATCGAGCATCAATCCAATATGGGCTCATCAGTGACCAATACCCAAGGTGTGTCTGTGACATTTAAATCAAGTATTATAACAGAAAATAAGCCAACCTATTCCCACCTCTCTCCTAGCCCTCCCACTTCCACTGTTGTGTCCTAGTATTCTGCAGTTCCTGAGTTACAGAGTAATAATTCACTCAGCATTACACAACATTAAAAAGTTAATACTATGCATGCTAACCTCTAATCGCTCCATTACAGTGGATAATTAGTGTTGTTTCAGGGGTTTTCTTATTGCCCATGTGGTTCAGGACGACCCGCCTGCTCGTTCAAAGCAGAGCTAGAATCTGAGCCTCCCTCTGGTGCTTGCAGCGAAACAACTAAGGCCTCCCATGCCCTTGTGGTCTCCAGTGCCTTATCATTATTAGTCCGCTTAGCATGCTGAAGCCGGGCTGTGTTTTCGCTTATTGCCCATTTTATTAGTTCCACTTTCCACCTCTGAAAGTTGGGCCCTTATACAGCTTTGCAGTGCGCTGTGATGTCTCTTTTGGCCAGCAACAGTCCAAAATCTAAGAACTTGCTTGTTACTTTCTTTTTGGGCATGTGTGGAAACCAGTGAAGTAAGCAGGTACCCATGTCAAGCTCTACTCGTTCCGTAATCTCGCAGAGCAGATCAACCACCTCCTCCCAGTATTTTCCCAGTTGTGGACATCCCCAATTCATGTGACTAAACTCCGCCCCCTCTAGAGCACAACGCGGACACTTGGCGGTATCCATATTAAAATACTTATTAATCTTAGCCAGAGTGAGGTATGCCCTGTGTAATATAACGAAATGAATCAGTTGAAATATGGCATTCCTATTACTTTTCCACGCACTCCTAACTAGTTGGGCCCATGTCTTCTTAGGAATCTCCTTTCCTAGA
Organism: Lissotriton vulgaris; assembly: GCF_964263255.1. NCBI lineage: Eukaryota > Metazoa > Chordata > Amphibia > Caudata > Salamandridae > Lissotriton > Lissotriton vulgaris. The sequence goes on from NC_141687.1 coordinate 1,299,936,003, forward strand.
TCCACTTCCCATTTCTGTTGAAGTTCCCTCAGCGGTTCCATCCCCTCACCTATCATGCGCCTTTATAAGCATGTAATCACTTTGAAGGTCCTCGCTGCCATCACAACATACTGGCACACCATTGCCGTCCTTGATTCCGATAGTTCGTCCCTCCAGTGACGCTGTATTGCCGAAACCAGGGCAGAATGTAGCAAGAAGTCCCCAGGAGGGAGGCCATATCTATCTTGCAAAGTCTGATAGGGCAACAGGGCGCCATCTTCATACAGATCCCCCTGTACTTGTATCCCTAGTGACTCATATTCGGTTAGCGTGGTCCAGGACCCCCATGTGGGAAGGCACTGCACATACCCAGAGGAATCGGGGGGAGCTGCCCAGGGTGGTAATTACAATTAAAAAAACACTTATCTTCCCCAGGTCACATGCAGCTGCCTCAGCTCCTGCTGCTACTGGCTGGGTCCCGCATCAGGAAGCAAGCTTCCTCCCACCCATCCCCAAGCCAATCACAATGCTGCAATGGCAGTGATGTGATTGGTGCAGGTGCTTGAAGGCATGGCTATTTTCTCCTGCAGCCTATATAGAGAAAAAGGGAGAGTGCTCACTGCGCATGACTGGTTTGGTCAGCCCCAGAGGGCCGACCAAACAGTCGGGGCCCACAACAGTGGGCAAGCCACTCCCCCAGCCCTCGAGCAGGACCGCCAACCCGCCCGCCCCCAACCAGGCACTTCTGCTTTCTCACAGTGCGAGAAGAAGAAACATAAAATGGTAGTTTTACCATTTTATGTTTCTGCTTCTCACACTGTCAGAAAGCAGTAAGGCAACCCCCCCACACCCCAATGGAGGAGCCGCCACTGCACACATCTCAACAGTAATTTAATAAAAAGTTTAATTTATTGCGAGAACGCATTAAGCACAGCTAGCGGCCAAACATAACAGCACTTTAGAGACTAAAGCCAGTCGCCTCTTGCTATCAATGCTATCAACGTACTGTATAGTCCACTTATCCTGTATACTGTGTATTTATGATCTATAGATGCACTGTTTATTCATTCTGACTTTTTTATTTACTCCCCAATTGAACTTTTAATGGTACATTTGTAACAAGTATTTTTAACTGTAATCTTTTTATGCTATATTTCAACTGTGTTTTGTACTGAGATTATTGGCATATTGTTAGGGCTTTAATTAACTAAACAATAAAATATTATGATTCTGAGTATCTACATATAGTATTTTGTACTGGAAGGGTACACTTCCAGTACAAAACCTACGGTAGACTCATGCAGTCGCCCTAGCACTATGGCGCTTAGGTGTGTGGTTGGACACAGTAGCTTATATCAGCGCCGTCGCTAGGGAGAGGAGGAGAAAACCATATCTCTGTAGATGAGTTGCTCTCCTTCTCCCTCTATGTCACACAGTGCAGTGCAGTGCAGCATTTCTGGCTGTGTTCAGTGACTTTTTTGTGAATCTGGGCCTATGTATTTAACTGATCTTGCTCTCTATGGGGCAGACCAACATATACTATACACAACCACAAAGTTCTGGAAATGTGCCTTGGATCGACTTGGATGAACTTTAAGCATTACAGCACAAGCACACAAGTTTTGATGCAAAGCCCCGTCTACTAAGTTAGACAGACCTTGCTTTACATCATATAATAATGCCTCCTTGAAGTATGCACTAACAAAGAGAAATATTTGTATTTCTTCAACCTTTCCACATATCGCATACATGTTGTTCTGTATATCACCCATGCAATGTGTGGACTGTTTCAGAATTTGTTTAGGCATTGGACTTTGTACTCGAAGGGAATGCATCCAGTACAAATCCTGTGCTAGACAGCATGCTCAGACATCTGCCCCATTATGGATAAGTTGTTCATGGCTCTAGACAGCCCTCAAGCATAGAGGACAACAACAAGCAGCACACCATTTTAAATGTGACTCTGTTCTGCGTTTTCCTCTTGTGCAACACACAGCAGTACTGAATGTGCTAACACCTTATACATTTGCCCCCACGTGTTTTTAACATAATTGTGCTGCCTACAGCGCATGATGCACATGCACAAGCACTAACTACTAGAGTCAATGCACAAGTTTAGGAATTGGAACTCAGAGACACAGAGCAGCAGCTGCTCCTTTGGCTGAAGCTGAAACCATTTGGGATTAGTGTTATTTATTGTCCTAGGTGTTTGCTGCAAACATGTTTACCACGGTATTATGAAAGTAGGTTTCTGGAGGTGCTAATGTGTGACGAATATTTTTACATATTTGTTTATGTTCTTTTGTCTGCTCTATGTGTGTTGCATTATTGCACTGTGTTCTTGTGTTATTATGTAGTTGTTATGTTATTTTGTTATGTTGTACTGTTATGTTTCAGATGTTCTGTTATGTTGCTTTATGTATGTTATTGTATTTTCTCTGTTGTGTAGTCTACATATGTGAACACATGGCTATTTTCATCCTAGTACACTGTTCCATGCTTGTCTCCACTCCTCCATTTGCCCAGCTCCTTGACACCCTCGGGTATAAGTGCGTTTTATAAATTTTATTATCCTATCCTTTCCTTTCTATAAAAAATGCCTTTAAAGTTCCTGTGAAAAACAACCAATTACCACTGTCTAATGTGTATAGCACTGCTTTAGCTTCTCAGCTATGAAAGACACCAGTTGGCCACAACTGTGGCACAGAGCATGGGCCAGATCAATAAAGAGAGCACTGAAAGTGCTAACAAAAGGCTTGGCTCTTCCACAGCTTTAGACTGACTGGTTTCTTAACTAGTTTAGGAGCCGGAGAAGTGGTATTTTATCTAGAGGGTATTTCATCTTAGATAATGTTAAATGGTATCTTGCTGTAGAAAAGTAAACAAAATGTGTTGATTTTGACTGGAAATGTAGCAGCATATTTTGACAACACAAGCTTAATAACAGAGGACAGAAGAGCACAACACTATACCATAATACAAAATAAAATAACTGACAAGAGTCATAACTAAAGGTATACTTAGCATGAAAGGGGTGAGCGATCGATGTTGCAGTGGGCGTTCTGCAGCAACACCTATTGATTTTGAGGCTGTCCCCTATTTACAATGGTAGCGTAAATAGGAGGCAGCTCCAAAATTATGACCAGGGAAAACCTGGTCTTAACCCCTTGCATGCTCCCGTTGGCCAACAGAGCCCCGCTCACCCTTTAGAATGCCCGCACGCAGCAGTTTTTCCACTGTGGTTAAGGTATAAATATGGCGAAATGAGGAGAAATGCGTTATTTCTCCTCGTTTTTGCCACACACATAGATGCGGAAGCAAAGGAGTTAGGTCCGTGGCGGGACTGAGGGAAAGGGCTGGACCATATAAACTGTCAAAAACAAAGAAGATGCCCAAACCCTCGATTCTTAATGTGGAGCTTAATCGATAGAAACCAAGTACAACTTTATGAAACCTGGTAAGGTACTTTTATTTATACCTATTACTCTTGTTTTAAATTGTTTTTTAAGGAAATTTAGTTTTTTGGCAGAAATAGATACACATTTACACACTTATTTACAATTATACAAGATTTTACAAGAAAAACAAATAGAATCGATATCACAGTAACACAGAACAATACACATTACAAAAAAACATTTCATCAATTTTTTCAAATGAATTCATACTTATAGACAAAACAAAGCAAAGTGCAAACAAGAGCGACAACAGAATATAATGTATCCCAGTCAATCACTCAATGAAATAACTGTCTCTTGTGGGTGTGCGGACGCGTTTCTGGTTCGAATAGCAAGTTTTTGAACCCTCATCAGGGCTTTGTTATTTATCTGTGTGAGAAAAAAATAAAGTTTATTGGAAATCTGATTGCCTCAATAAATGTCATCTCTTGTTAGAGAAATTGATGGAGTAAATACCTGTGTCTTTCAGGCAGAGCGTATTTTAAACGTGAACCTGGGGGACAATGCTTCAAGCTTCAAATCTATAAAGGATGAAGCATGGGTTTTGTCAAAGGTTTTGACTCAGTTTACTATAAAGTGCTTTAGGCAACATCTCTTAGTTCCACCTACCTCACTGTGCACCGTCCGGCGCCTCGTGAAGGGAGGAGATTGTGGATCATTAAGTTTATGGACCTAATCAAAAAGAAAATACACTTGTTGCGCGGCCATTTAGATGTTAGACCAGCATTATCTATCATTATTACATGAGCCCCATACCTCGTGTCTGTATCCCGAATCAAAAACGGTATTTTGCTGGCACTACGTTTTGGTGGGAGGACCTGTTTGAAAAAAATATATAACACCTAATCAAAACTCGGAAACCACAAGTGAGGGCAGCACGTATCTGTTGGTATAAAGGAGCCCTCGACTGGGCTGGAGCATACCTGTAATCCCGGCTGGATTCAGGTATACTTTTCTACGTCCCACGGGGTGTCCCTATATTCCTTTTTGTTTCTCGACACACTACAAAAATAAACAATTAAAGAATAAAGTCCAGGGATTTGCAAAGAATTGTATGTGCAATCGCTGTTGTGTCGCTAGGCTGTTGTCACAAACTATCTAGCGTACTAACCTGAATGTGCACGCGTTCAAGGATCACTTGCTGTCGTCACTGGGAGGCTCTCACTCAAGCGATTAGCAAAGAGAGGTCGCCATCTTAGTTGTTATAAAGGTCACGGTTCCCATGTCCATGAGCACTGTGGGACATGTAGTCCCACGCCGTTGTTACCCGAGGAACAATTTGAAACGGAGGGGTGTTCGTCTCACTGTATCCCCTCAGATAGATGATTTACTGTGCACCTTTATATAATATCGGAAACAGACACAAGGGGGGGGCTTTTTCCATATCGCATTTCTTATTGCCATTGCAAATGGTTAGACCATCACAACCTTGCTAGTTCAGACATACTGTTTAGGCCTGTCAATGTACTGTTAAATTTCAAGATTAAATAAGCTTCTTTTTGAAGTAACACCCTGTCGACCTCCGCTGGGCGCTTTGCTGTACTTATTGTGAAAAGTACTGTCCATTTGAACTCGTGTTCGGAGTGAGATTTTTCCATGTAGTGCTCGACCATGGGAGCAGTTTGGACCATCTTTTTAATCCGGGACCTATGCTGACTGATACGTAGGTTCACTTGCTGATTTGTTTTGCCAATATCGATTTTATGCGGTACAAAAGAGGGTGGTGATGGACGGAGCATCTGAATCAGTGAAGACAGCGAGTGATCCTTGAACGCGTGCACATTCAGGTTAGTACGCTAGATAGTTTGTGTCAACAGCCTATCGACACAACAGCAATTGCACATACAAATCTTCACAAATCCCTGGCCTTTATTCTTTAATTGTTTATTTTTGTAGAGTGCTGAGAAACAAAAAGAAATAGACGGACACCCCGTGGGCCGTAGAAAAGTATACCTGAATCCAGCCGGGATTACAGGTACGCTCCAGCCCAGTCGAGGGCTCCTTTATACCAACAGATACGTGCTGCCCTCACTTGTGGTTTCCGAGTTTTGATTAGGTTTTATATATTTTTTTCGAACAGGTCCTCCCACCAAAACGTAGTGCCAGCAAAATACCGTTTTTGATTCGGGATACAGACACGAGGTATGGGGCTCATGTAATAATGATAGATAATGCTGGTCTAACGTCTAAATGGCCGCGCAACAAGTGTATTTTCTTTTTGATTAGGTCCATTCACTTAATGATCCACAATCTCCTCCCTTCACAAGGCGCCGGACGGTGCACAGTGAGGTAGGTGGAACTAAGAGATGTTGCCTAAAGCACTTTATAGTAAACTGAGTCAAAACCTTTGACAAAACCCATGCTTCATCCTTTATAGATTTGAAGCTTGAAGCATCGTCCCCCAGGTTCACGTTTAAAATAAGCTCTGCCTGAAAGACACAGGTATTTACTCCATCAATTTCTCTAACAAGAGATGACATTTATTGAGGCAATCAGATTTCCAATAAACGTTTTATTATTTTTTGTCTTACACGGACAAATAACAAAGCCCTGATGAGGGTTCGAAAACTTGCTATTCGAACCAGAAACGCGTCCGCACACCCACAGGAGCCATTTATTTCATTGAGTGATTGACTGAGATACATTATATTCTGTTTTCGCTCTTGTTTGCACTTTGCTTTGTTTTGTCTATAAGTATGAATTCATTTGAAAAAATTGACAAAATGTTTTTTTGTAATGTGTATTGTTCCGTGTTGCTGTGATATCGATTCTATGTGTTTTTCTTGTAAAATCTTGTATAATTGTAAATAAGTGTGTAAATGTGTATCTATTTCTGCCAAAAAACTAAATTTCCTTAAAAAAACAATTTAAAACAAGAGTAATAGGTATAAATAAAAGTACCTTACCAGGTTTCATAAAGTTGTACTTGGTTTCTATCGATTAAGCTCCACATTAAGATTCGAGGGTTTGGGCATCTTCTTTGTTTTTGACAGTTTATATGGTCCAGCCCTTTCCCTCAGTCCCGCCACGGACCTAACTCCTTTGCTTCCACAGTTCAGAGTGGGTCATTACCCGCAAGAGCCCTAGGGACAGTACATCCACCTTTGTCAGACGAAGGGCGTTGTTTGTCCTTCAAACGGTATGGCAGAAAAAGACACACTTTCTTTCAGTGAAAGCCATATCCAATCCCTCATTGCCACGTCTCCGTTTGCTTCAATCACTTTAAGTACCACAGCGAAGCAACAGAATGAATCAGAGAAACTAATAAGACTGTGCAAAAAACATGTGAGAACGGAACTCCATGGTCATTTTCTCCTTAGACATTTCAAAGGAGGAACTATCCCTTGGGGACTGCAGGTCAAAAATACACCAGTCATCTTCATTGAAGACGAAGAATATAAAAAAGGCTTTAGCTATATAAACACTAAATGTAGTCGGGACCTTATGGTCCATACCATTGAGACTGCGCAACGCCTCTGCCTCAAGGAGGTCGAGGAGATTGAAGAACTAACAAAAGCCATTGCGAATGACCCAACCATCACAGACGCTAAAGCGTTGCTTGATAAAATCAGGAAAGACATACAGGTCTTTAAAGACATCACAATTAACAATAAAACTACAAAATACGAGAGTGACACCAAAGCGTTCAAGATTGAACAGGTATATCCTTTTCTAAAGGAAGACTATTACACCCTGACTGACTCACGTTGGGCGCTGTACGAATATCAAGGCAGATCACGTAATCGTTTCACTACTTTCTCAGAAACATCATCATCAGGGTCCTCTGACTCAGACACAAGAGGGAACAATCCCATAAAGCAATTCTCTTTTTTAGACAGGGGCCAACAGCCAAAAACCAGATACAAGCCAGCACGGGAAATGCAAACGAGGAACAGGTTTTACAAGTCATAGAAAAACCAAATGTAATTGTTAATCTGTCCGAGTCTGTGTTGAATCTTGGGCTCAAATTTGTTCCTATCACCAGAACTGACTTCACAAAACTCAAAATAGAGACCTTAGAATTCTGTAGGAAACTGAGATTAAAAGCTTTCTTTTTCAACCAACCAGTACCAGTGGCCAATGAAATCACGGGCCTCAGGGATAAATCCCAATTTTTACCCTACCAAATTATTCCTAAACAGATCCAGGCTTTCGAGCAGATCCTTTTGGCATCCATTAACAAAATGGAACGGGCTAGGAAATATGTCCCCCAGAATATTAGTCTACACCAACGTCAAGCGATCCAAAGCCTTAAAGATGATCCCACGCTGATAATCAAACAGGCAGACAAAGGGGGTGCAGTTGTACTCTGGCATAGAGAGAAATACATCACTGAAGGCCTAAAGCAGGTAAACAACCAGATGTGGTACCGAGCCCTAAAAGAAGATCCCACAAAACAGATTCAGGGTCTCATTTTGGAGATACTAGAAGTAGGAAGAGAAGAGGGGTTTCTGGGTCCCAAGGAATTCGAATTCATGAATAAAAAGGCCCCACGTACACTGATCTTATACCTTTTACCTAAGATCCACAAAAGCCTGGCTGACCCCCCCCCCCCCCCCCCCCCCGGGAGGCCCATAGTCTCCGGAGTTGATTCCTGCCTAGAGCCCATATCAAAATATGTCGATTTCTTTTTGAAACCTTTCCTCAAACACGTGAAATCTTATCTAAAAGACACCACAGATTTCCTCACTAAGGTGGAAGGAACCACCTTTGATCCACTCAAACAAATCATGGTGACTATGGACGTCACGTCGTTATATACGCAGATACCTCAGGAAGAGGCCCTGGAGGTGATTGAATTGTACCTTGAGATGCGAGAGCGCCCACACAGAATCCCCACGTGCTTCATTCTGCGACTTGCCGAATTAGCGCTTAAGAAGAATTATTTCACATTTAATGATCAATTCTACATGCAAGTCAAGGGCACTGCCATGGGGTGTCCTTATTCCCCAGAAATGGCAGTGCTCTACATGGCACAGTATGAAATGAGATTCGTGGAAAACAATAACCCCTACATTGGGAACATTGCACAGTGGTGGCGCTATATAGATGACGTCTGGCTCCTGTGGCAGGGGAGCCAGACCGATCTATCTTTGTTTCATCAGTGGATCAATGCAAGACATAATGACATCAAGTTTTCCATTGAAGCAAGTACTACCAAAATGACCTTCCTGGATGTGGAGGTCACTTGTAGTGATGGGGTTCTTAAAACCTCATTATATAAGAAAATGACTGACAAAAACACGATTTTGCACCACAAGAGTCATCATCCTAGGAATTTAAAGGTCAACTTACCCTATGGGCAACTACTGCGGATACGCAGAAACTGCCGGAGATTAGTGACTATGACCACCATGCAGAGACATTCTGTCAAGAGATGATCCATAGAGGGTATCCAAAAAAACTCCTAAAACACTCCTACAAAAGAGCACGATTCACACCAAGGGAATGCTTGCTAGAGCCAAAAGAAAAGAAAGAACTTGATCGTTTGGTGTGTGTGACCACTTTCGGTCCTGACACACACAAAATTAGACAAACGATTCTAAAGAACTGGCATGTGTTAGAAGGATTGGAATGCCCATTTCCTCGCCCGATCTTTGCTTACAAAAAGAACAGAAGCATTGGACAGCAAATCGTGAGAGCAAATTTAATGCAGCCAAAACCTAAAAATGACATTCTGACTTGTTGGAAAATGAAGTCGATCGAGGGTCATCATAAATGCGGCAATTGCGTCGCGTGCTGTAGCACAATTGAAGGAAAAGAATTTGAACATCTGGGAGTCAAGTGGAAACACTCAGGGTTTTCTAATTGTAAGACTAAGAATGTCGTATACGCAATAACATGCCCATGCCATAAAATCTATATTGGCAAAACAAATCAGCAAGTGAACCTACGTATCAGTCAGCATAGGTCCCGAATTAAAAAGAAGGTCCAAACTGCTCCCATGGTCGAGCATTTCATGGAAAAATCTCACTCCGAACACGAGTTCAAATGGACAGTACTTTTCACAATAAGTACAGCACAGCGCCCAGCGGAGGTCGACAGGTTGTTACTTCAAAAATAAACTTATTTAATCTTGAAATTTAACAGTACATTGACAGGCCTAAACAGTATGTCTGAACTAGTAAGGTTGTGATGGTCTAACCATTTGCGATGGCAATAAGAAATGCGATATGGAAGAAGCCCCCCCCCCTTGTGTCTGTTTCCGATAATAAATAAAGGTGCACAGTAAATCATCTATCTGAGGGGATACAGTGAGACGAACACCCCTCCGATTCGAATTGTTCCTCGGGTAACAACGGCGTGGGACTACATGTCCCACAATGCTCATGGACATGGGAACCGTGACCTTTATAACAACTAAGATGGCGACCGCTCTTTGCTAATCGCTTGAGTGAGAGCCTCCCAGTGAAGACAGGGAGTAATCCTTGAACGCGTGCACATTCAGGTTAGTACGCTAGATAGTTTGTGTCAACAGCCTAGCGACACAACAGCGATTGCACATACAATTCTTCGCAAATCCCTGGCCTTTATTCTTTAATTGTTTATTTTTGTAGTGTGCCGAGAAACAAAAAGGAATAGACGGACACCCCGTGGGCCGTAGAAAAGTATACCTGAATCCAGCCGGGATTACAGGTACGATCCAGCCCAGTCGAGGGCTCCTTTATACCAACAGATACGTGCTGCCCTCACTTGTGGTTTCCGAGTTTTGATTAGGTTTTATATCTTTTTTTCGAACAGGTCCTCTAACCAAAACGTAGTGCCAGCAAAATACCGTTTTTGATTCGGGATACAGACACGAGGTATGGGGCTCATGTAATAATGATAGATAATGTTGGTCTAACATCTAAATGGCCGTGCAACAAGTGTATTTTCTTTTTGATTAGGTCCATTCACTTAATGATCCACAATCTCCTCCCTTCACGAGGCGCCGGACAGTGCACAGTGAGGTAGGTGGAACTAAGAGATGTTGCCTAAAGCACTTTATAGTAAACTGAGTCAAAATCTTTGACAAAACCCATGCTTCATCCTTTATAGATTTGAAGCTTGATGCATCGTCCCCCAGGTTCAAGTTTAAAATACACTCTGCCTGAAAGACACAGGTATTTACTCCATCAATTTCTCTAACAGGAGATGACATTTATTGAGGCAATCATATTTCCAATAAACGTTTTATTATTTTTTGTCTCACACAGACAAATAACAAAGCCCTGATGAGGGTTCAAAAACTTGCTATTCGAACCTGAAACGTGTCGGCACACCCACAAGAGCCAGTTATGTCATTGAGTGATTGACTGAGATACATTATATTCTGTTTTCGCTCTTGTTTGCACTTTGCTTTGTTTTGTCTATAAGTATGAATTCATTTGAAAAAATTGACGAAATGTTTTTTTGTAATGTGTATTGTTCTGTGTTACTGTGATATCGATTCTATTTGTTTTTCTTGTAAAATCTTGTATAATTGTAAATAAGTGTGTAAATGTGTATCTATTTCTGCCAAAAAACAAAATTTCCTTAAAAAAACAATTTAAAACAAGAGTAATAGGTATAAATAAAAGTACCTTACCAGGTTTCATAAAGTTGTACTTGGTTTCTATCGATTAAGCTTCACATTAAGATTCGAGGGTTTGGGCATCTTCTTTCTTTTTGACACACATAGATGCAGCAAAAGTCCATGAATGATTGTACATACGCAGGAAGCTGTCCCGTCCTGCACATAAATGATCATTCCTAAAATGACGATTTGCAAATTATAAGTGTGCTGCAGAGTGTAGCACACATAGATGTTTCAAAACGATATTTGTGAATGTTTATGTGCAGGAAGGGACACCCTTCTGCACATAAACATTCATTCTCTCTACGCAGGCACCCTTGCACTATGGTGCAAGGTTACCTGCGTTGGCGCTAGGCAGCTTAATTTAGCACTAGCGTTAGGGAAAGCACAGAGATGTGCCATATCTTTGTCAATACGGCTCATCCCTGCATTTTCGGAATGTTGGAGTGTGGCGTTAGCATTGTGTGCTTACCGCCACGCTCCGCCATTCCCTTGTACATATGCTCCATAGTTTCTTAGTACTCTGGTAAATGAATACTCATTTACTAACCACCAAGGACACATAGGAATACCAACCAAAAATGTTTTGTGATCTGCTCCTCTGTCTTAGTTTAGTACCTGTAGCTCTCACCTTAAGTGATACCGACACAATGTGCTGAGTTAGTATGTGCGCTGTGGGATTTTGTGAAGAGCATCCTGGAACTGAAAAGCATCCATCTCCCTGTACCTTCTACTTTCAGTGGCATTTAGGCCCACTTGAACAATGTGCTCCAATTTCGTGGCCCATTCATTGTCATGAGAATCTATTACACTGTGTCTGATTTCTGGCAGCTGAAGGGGGGTTTGAGCTATATGATTTCCATGACAGGGTTATTCCACAACTGCTCTGTAGATATGAGTGGAAGATATTATCACTAGATGGTAATGGCAGCCCCCGGGGAAAGAAAGACGCAGTCTAGTCTTTCAGAATAACTAGCAAAGAGAGGCACACATTAAACAGCTCATAATATGCAAAAAAATGGCGAAGATATTTTTGGGAGACTTGAATCAGTTGAAATCTTCTTTATTCTTGTTCCTTGAAACACACAGCCAACGCATTTCACCCACAAAGGTCTTCCTTAGGGCTAAAAGTACAATACTTTGTTGAAAAATCCTGAAATCAATTAATTCATCTTCCAGTGTTCGGTATTCAAAAAAGAGGTTCTTGACATTTAGTCTCATTTAGAGTGTCATCCAATGCTCGGCGAAAGGTTTTGTTGAAACATCAATTTCTCATCTTCTCCCAGTTCTTCAGACACATAGAACGTCAGTTCATTCCATTCCTTCGTGGCATTTCCCATCCACTGACGGAACAACGATCCAATAGTTGTTCGGTTCCGATTTGGACGTACACCACTTTCTGCCGCCCATATGTTTTGTACTCGCAGTCTAGTCTTTCCCCTGGGGTATTTGTGCCCCAAACAGGACATGGTTAGGGATAGGAAGTTGGGGGGAAGGGGCGGGTTCAAGTGGTGTGTATATTGGGGTATGAAGAGGCATAATCTGCCTCTTCCAGATCTTATGCATCTCCAGGGTGGGGGGGGGTTTCCAGAGGGAAAAAAGTTACATTTTGTGTAATGGAGAAGTTACAGTTTTTTGTTAAAAAGGATTTTGAAGGCCATGGCATTGCTTTCTCGGGCGAGGAGGCAAGCATGACCACGCCTTCGGCTGAGGAGATCCAGGCCTCGCTTCAGACATTGAGCGTGGTGGGCCAGCATGACCTGCTTTGGCCTGACGTACAGGAGGATGCGTGGGTTGGCATGGCATGGCCCACAAAGCAGGCAGCATGCGGCGTTGCAGCCATGGTGGCAGCTTGCCTCCTTGAGAGCGGGGTAGGTAGGATGAGAGACAGTCAACACAGGCAGGGGAGGAGCGGGAAGCGCAGGGGTGGCAGCGCAACCAGGGGCGGGACGCGCTCCCGCATAATGAGCTGCCCGGACATGGAGACTCGGGAGAGTCACTGGTGAGGGCTGTGCTGCAGCAGGGGCAGGACACACTGGTGAGAACACAACTCTCACGAGCTAAAGAGGCACAAGGGGAACAGGGCCCCACCCATAGCAGAATTGAGCCACGAGGGAGCCAAGGGGCCGGGGGCAAAGGGCCCTGCCTCAAAAAAGTTAAAAGGGTGTGGGTGGGACAGCAGGCCAAGGACATAAGGCCCCAGGAGGCAGGACCACAGGTATACAGGGCATCCAGTGACCATCGGTGTGAGGCACCCAAGAGCAAGTGGGCTAATGTTGATATTGAGGGACAGATTAGGGAGCAGCTCCACCTGTACAGGAGACAAAGGCACGCTGGTTTGCCATGTGCGAGGCCTGGGAGAAGGAAGAAGCAGCAAAGGTGAGATACATTGAAGCGAAGAGCAGGGAGGATTTAGCTGTGGGTGAGTGTCTGAAAAGCGCTCTGTCCATCATCTCCTTGTGTTTCATTTAGCTGCCATCCAAGAGGGGGACGCAGGTCAGTGTAGGGGCCAGTGGGTGTGAGTGCCAGCACTGCCAGGCATTAGGGGTCACGAGCAGGACGGTGGGCGCGGTATGGTGACCCAAGGGTACGGAGATGCACAGGGCCCCTTTGGTTGACACAGCAAAGGGGGGGGAAAGGCAGGGTCGGTAGCAAAGGCTGGCAGAAAAGTAGCAATGCCAGAGGGACACACTACAGCCATGGGACATTGGCAAGAAGGTCACAGTGGCCAACCCTACATCGAGGGATCGGGCTAGCAGTGACAGGATTGGTGGAGACAGCGTTCCCAACACCTTTGATGGTTGTGAGGATGGAGCGAAAGGACGGTGCTGGGGAGAGAGTGCCGAGTATGCGTTTGAGGATGAGTTGCTTTTGAATTATGAGAGTGATGAGTGGGAAGAGGGTTAGTTACGTGAGGATGAGGGGGTAGTCCAGCACTCACCCCATAGCACCAGCGAATAGCGCACAACACGTTCTCCAGTTGCTATTTAGTATTTTACAGAAGTCACATGCAGACACAAAACAGAGCAAAAGAAAGGAGAGGAGCACCAGAGGTGGACACAATATGAACAGTCGGCAGACTGAGCCATTCCCTTCAGGTACTGGTGAATTGTAGTCAGTGTGGGAAAAAGGGGATGGGAGACAAGAGAAGCCAGTGAGACGGTCGGTGGGGGTAGGAGATGTTGAAGTCATAGTGAAGAAGGATAAATAGAAGGAAGTCACAGGAGACAAGGAGTCACTCAAACATGTGAGTGGGAAGAGGCAAAAGGATAAGAAAAGGTGTCAGTCAGAGAGTTCATCAGAAACAGATAAGGACAAGGCCGACACTGATCAGATGAGGTCAAGCACAAAAAGAAATTACCATTTATGGGCCTAGTGATGCCATTTGGGTCTCATCTGTCGGGAAAGACAAAAAGTTGCATATGGAGACACGAGTACGTAGACGTATTCAAACTACTATATAGGGATATATAGGTCAAGGAGGGCTCCAAAAAGGAAGAATGGGAGCTTACAAGGCAGCAGAGAGTGACGATTAATATCGAAAATTAGACGTCAGCATTCCTTAGATATGCAAGTATTTACTGAGAGAGACATGGGGAAAGAGCAATAGCATTGTTAAAATACATGGATTTATTTAGGAAGGCCCAAATGCATTTCTGAGGTTTCTCGTGGCTTAGCTATGACGAAGGGTTCCGGGCAGGGGTGAGCTTGAACTTGGCCAAACCATGGGGAGTGGTTGACTCTGAACTTTTGATGCAATGGATGTCTCCACGCAATCAGCTGCATCCACACATATGGCTAGTTATGGCTGCCCGTTCCGTACTAGCCTTTTCTCCCGAATCCTGCTCCACAGGGGCCGGGTTAGATCCCGAAACTAGCAGGAAGCCATGTTGTGGCATCCAGGAATTACAATAAGGGCTTCTGCTCCAGTCACCCATTCAGATTTAAGAATGAGCGCTTGAAATGTGGGGGAAGGCACCCCATCACCCAATGTTTCACATTGGCCAAACTGGCCGAGCAATGGAAGAGCACCCGACGGAGATGACAACAGGGACACCCTGGGAAAAAAGGCAACTACTCCCATTAAGCAGGCAGCAGTGGAGCCTTGGCTGGCAGAGGGGGGATGTATTTCAATTGGAATGGGGCTGAAAGCAGGCTTTCAGATCGGGTATCAGGGTCCTAGGTGGCAGAGGTGGGCTGACAATTTACGGTCAGCCAAGGAATTCGCCGAAGTGGTAGCACAAAATTGGATAAAGAAGTAAGGGAGGGGAGAATAGCAGGTCCTTTTGCATGTTGGCCCATGGTTGACCTGATGATTTAGTCTCTGGGAGTGGTGCCAAAGACAATGGAAGGGGAATTCCAGCTCATTGATCATCTATCATGGCGGGAGGGGCGCTCAGTGAATGCGTGCATTGCAGAGGCAGACTCCAAGGTGTTGTATGCATCGGTGGATGATGCGGTGGGCCTAGTGAGGAGTTGTGGTCAGGGGGCCTAATTGGCGAAGTGCGGAATCAAGTCTGTTTTTCGGTTACTACCCATACACCCAGAGGATTTTCAGTTTTTAGGCATTCTGTTTGTTGGTTTCATATATGTTGACAAAGTGCCGATGGGCTGCGCTATTTCGTGTGCATTGTTCGAAGCCTCCAGTACTTTTTTGCAGTGGGTTTTTACACAGTCCAGTGAGCATAAGTTTGTGTCACATTAGCGAGATGATGTGTTATTTGTAACAGGAGAAACTCAGGTGACGTTGGCACCCGAGAAAATGGAGGGTCCAAAGGTGGTGTTGACTTTCTTAGGCATCAAATTAGACACAGTGGTGATGGTGAAATGGTTTCCACAGGACAACGTGATTGAGGTTCAGGCTTTCTTGCTGGAGGTGCTGGGTGACAGATGGATCGAGCTGTGTAGAGTGCAGAAACATCTGGGGTACCTAAAGTTTGCATGCAGGGTGGTGCGCGTGGAACAAACTTTTTGTCAGGGCGGATTTGGGGGTATGGCGGACCTTTTTGACTGATTTTAATGGCGTGCCTATGAAGTTTCTGGATGGCAATTCAGTTGGCAAATCCAGATTTTCTCGGATGTGGCAGGTGCTCCCGGTTTCGGTCTTTATGGGATGGCAGTTGGTGCGCGGAATGTTGGCCAGAACACTGGGCAGGTCAAGGGCACAGCATCACCTTTTTGGAATTCTTTCCTTTGCTTGTGGCATTACATCTGTGGGGAGGGGAGATAGCGAACAGGTCAGTACTTTTTCTCATAGATAATATGCCTGTGATTGACCTTGTCAACAGGCAGAGGGCCAGGGACCTAAGGGTGTTGAAGCTTCTGCGTTGTTTCATGCTGACATTTGAACATGGTGTTCAGTGCGTGTGACATCCAGGGAGACCAAAATGACATTGCGGATGCTTTATGTCGTTCGCAGTGGCAGCTTTTCTGATCACTTGCACCTGGAGCGGAAGCAGTCAAGATGCCAATGACAGTTGTGATCTGGCAGCTGGGGTGAATGAGGGTCATCAGCCTGGTGGAGGGGGCTTTAGCGGCATCCACAAGGAAGAGCTGTAGGCTGGCATGGACAGATTTCTGGGCCTTCTAAGTGAATGTACCACAAGGATGGGATCGTGATCCTGAGGAGATGAGAAGGAGAGTTTTACATTTTGTTTTGTTCTGCATTGAAAGGATCTGTCACCCACCACGATTGGTGGAAAACTGTCTGGGGTTTTGTTCTAAGACATGCTGGAGTGGGGTTTTGACCATGCCGGGGGATGAGATTTTAAGTTGTATGCTAAAAGGTTGGGGTAAACAGAGGAATGGGAGAAGGATGGCACTGAGAGAGGCCATCATGTTCAAGTTGTTGGGGGATGTTACTGGTAGTCCTTCCTGTATGTTGTTACGACAAGTTTGAATTTGCTATTTTTAGGCTCTGCATGGTGGGAATGGGAGAGTATCCAGAGGATTGGTAGATGGCGATCCCGTTGTTTTGAGCGTGAGGAAGAGTTCATAAGGAGGTCTCTATTTAGTTGGAGGAATTGAAAATGAGGTTTGAGGGTAAAGGGGGCGGAAGAAAGAGCTGAGGATGACAGATACCAATGTTCTTCTTTTCAAAACAGGATGTGTGAGCGGTCCAGGGACAAAACGGTGCCCTGGATCATGGGACATTCAATGGTTCACTGGGCAGCCAAGTATGTGGACCAGCAACCTTGGACTGCACAGCAGCCGGCATGAGGTGCTATTGTGGGGAAAGAGTGGAATGTGCTGGGGAAGTTTGCTGCCTTGGTTGGCGAAGCTGGTGCACCAGAGAGGATACCCCAGCATGCTGCTGATTCGTGTGGTAGAGAATGATCTGGTGAGATTTTCCGGTTTGACTCTTTTGCAACATATGCAGAGGGATCTCGAGGCTATTGAGTGGAAACTTTATGGGACTTGCATCATATGGATGGAGATCGTGCCACGTCGGAGCTGGAGGGGGGCAATACGGATTTGGGCGATCGACAAAGCTCGCAGGAAGCTAAACAGTTCGATGAGAGTTTTTTGTTCTGGTTTGGTGATTACAGTGAACTCGCATGGGGGAATTTGTGAAGTGGAAGCATGCCTGTTTCATGACAATAGAGTACATTTGTCCAGAATGGAGAATGAGTACTTAATAATGGAGCTGAGGGACACTGTGAGCTGACTGTGAAATAAAAAGATATGGTGTAAGTGAGATCACCTCTGAATGAGCAAAGAAGGTTGAGGGGGAAGAAAAACACCCTTCAGGGTTTTTATCTAAGAAGTGGAAATCCTGGGAGTGTGAAAGGACACATTTAGGCTCTTACACACCTTAGGGGTGCATGTTCTGTTGCCACGAAAAAGTCAGTTTGTGCCCAAAGCTATTTTTTGCATCTTTATGAATCACCCATTATCAGCTGTAGTTTGCTATCCGTTATGTGCACATGTTTTGTGCATGGAATTTTGAGACTGGAAAGTTCTGGGGGAAAAAGTTTAAGACATCCCTTCTGGGACAAAGGTGCCCAAGAACAATCAAGAAAGTGCTTGTCTATAAAACAATATTGAAAAATAAATAAGAATTTCAATCCATTTGTCCCTGGTAAATATGTTAAATAAGAAGCAATTATTAAATTAACCAAACATGAGAAAGTTAATTGATCTTGTTTTGTGAGTCACAAAACACTTTTGTGGGATCTACAGCTTTGGAGTATTTGTCTGCCTGGCAATTTCTATGGTACTCTCATTTATCTTATGCAATGAGGTCATTATATGGACCTGCGGATATAACTGCCAGTCCCTATGCTCATGTAAGTTGCATATATGCAGTGCAAGTTGCATATATGCACTGAAAAATTGTTTTCACTTTATGCAGCAAAACTAACAATTACCTGGCTTTATATCTCTTTCAAACTACGGAAATTTAGGTTTTAATAGCTAGAAGACTATATCAGGGCCAACTGGTTTAAATGGTTTAAAATAATTTGGGGATGGAGGTGTGAGAAAAATGTGACTTGTATTGCCTCTGATGCTGCTGAGGAACTGCATTAACAAATGAGTGTCAGGCTGAGTGCCCTGGTGTGGCTAACTACATGGGCCACAGAACCTCTCTAAAGGAGAAAAAGCTTAGTGTCACTAGTCGTATTCGCTCTGTGTGCAGCAGAAAATGGGGGCTATTCAATTGTTTTTGACTCTGGGTAGACATGGGCTAACAGGCCAAGGCATAACTCAGATTTATATAGCCTTGTGATGATCATGTAATCAGTGGAGCATGTGCAAAAGATGCCTTTCTAACATGAAGCTAAGAGTTTCTCTACCATGCAAAGACAAGGTAGCACAGTTTTATGTTGCACTTCTATACAACGTACACCCTTGAGAACAAATTCCTTCTTGAGGACAAACAGCAAAGTGTATAACATAAAGAATGTGTAATTTTAATTTCAAGTTATGTATGCATTGTCGGTGCTTAGTTTCATTTCAATGGTTTCGCGACATGAAATACACAGAAAATATCTGTCAGCTCACCCAGATTTAGCAGATGCTGTCCTCTTTTGCTAGAAACCGGTCCTAGAAAGCTTGTTTCTGGTCCAGGGAAGGGATGGCTTGGCAGTTCGGGCTGGACTGTTCCCATGGGGCACAGGGTCAGACTGATTTGCATATAGCCATGTCTGAACTGGGGTAGCAGAGTGGGCTAAAGAACGGTGATGGATTAAACCCAGATCTGTTGACTGGGTGTGAGTGTTTGATTGGTTCAGATGCTCCGTCCATCACCTCCTCCTTTTGTACTGCTTTGTTTGCCATAAGTTGGCAGGGTATGCTCAGACGTGAGTCCCTTGCTCACTTTGCCACTGGATTCAAGCAAGCCTGGCTGAAGACGGCTGGAATGCCAGAAACCGGTCCTAGGAAGCTTGTTTCCGGTCCAGGTAAGGCATGGCTTGGCAGTTCGGGCTGGACTGCTCCCATGAGGCACAGGGTCAGACTGATTTGCATATGGCCATGTCTGAACTGGGGTGGTAGAGTGGGCAAAAGAACGGTGATGGATTAAACCCAGTCCTGTTGACTGGGTGTGAGTGTTTGATTGGCTTAGATGCTCCATCCATCACCACCCCCTTTTGTACCGCTCTTTTTTACAGGCATTCAGGTGCATACGAAACAAAATGTCTAAGTAGGCATTCATAGGATCAGCAACTCAACAAGGCTTGAATACCCTCTGAAAAAGATGTTGTTCTTTATTTACCTTAATGGGCTGTGGCCGTTAAATACCTCCGCTGACATACCACTTTAAGTCAACAGCTTCACCTCTATGCATTAGCCACTGATAAGGCATGTAAGGCCAGACTCTATGGACGACCCGATGAAGTTTGGAAAGCATACTACAGACATTCCTGAAATGAGCAGCATTGCATAGAATCTTAGTACCACATATACAATGATACTTTGAGTTAAATCATCTCTGAGTGGGTTATCCATACATTATACATTCTTCGATAAAATATAATGCCTCAAAATATTCAGGGAACTTCTGAAAATACATTTCCCTACCGAATAATCCTTAAGTTCATTGAGAAATTGTACACAGCACTGTATGGCAACTATTTTAAGTGGGCACATGCCCGGATATCCATAGGAGGCCAATCACATCCACCAAGATCATAATCAGGCCCTTAGCTTTTCTCACATGTTTTTGGCAATAGACCTTAGATTGAAATGTGCTTCTGTGGCTCACACTAGTTTAGGTCTGTCTCTTCATTGTTTAACATGAAGTATCATTACATTCAAACTTTACTGGTAGGTTAAGTGTGAACCATATAACTTTTATCATATGAAACCAAATGTTTTTCCAGGTCTACTCTTAGCACTGTCAACCTTAGGTTGGTCTTCTCCCAAACCTTTTGCCTTTCTCCCCTTATTGTTGCTGGCCTTAGCACTCTGTGCACTTTACCACTGCTAACCAATGCTAAAGTGAATGTTCTCACTCCTTAAACCATGGTAACATTGGCTTATCCCCATTTGGCATATTCAAGTGACTTGCAAGTCCCTAATACAGTGGTAGTACTTGCACCCAGGGCCTGTAAATTAAATACACCTCCCACTTTGGTGAAGGAGGGTTGGGAGAAAACTCCCAAGAACCCCCTCTGGTTGTCGTTAGCTAGATGCTAGTACTCCTCAACCAAATGCAGAAGTTCTTGAAGAAGGCTTCTGAGAACTTAGCAGATATCCAGGAGGTTACGAGGCAATGGCATGACCAAACAGCTACTCTGGTCAAGTTTCGGTTTGGCAAGAAGGTGTGGGTGATGGAGCCAGTTGAGACATGGCATCACCAATATTGTTGGAGAAGACCCTATGAGGTGAGTGAGAAAAAGTGGGAGGCCACTTACCTGGTGGATCTTCAGACCCCCAGAAATCTTGTTTGGATTCTCTACCTAATTCACCTGATGCCCCATTACGAGAGGTCGAGAACACCGAAGTTGGTGATGGATGAGGCAGTAGAGGAGCAGAGTGAACCTCTCCGTTATCTCCTGTTATCCATTATGTATTAAAAAGAAAGGTTTATTTTTCCAGGTTGAAATGGCAGCTTGAAACTGCACAAACAGGGTGCAATGGTAGATGTTTGACATGTTTAAATTAGGCATGAGCGAAATAATGGAATTTGGTGACTTCACATTACTCTTGTAGAATGGAGTTCTGGCTTAATTCTGCCAAACGCTGCATGGGGGAAGTTTTTCCTGCTATGCTTCAAAAATGCTAGTAATATTTGGCATCCCCTAGTGCCATTTTCTAATGTGGGAGGTCGCGGTGGTCAAGAGCAGTCTCAGCCAGAGGGCTGCTTCTTGAGTAGATATCCTGCAGCTCGATTACACTTTCTACTAGGGTAGGACCTAGACAGCCCAGAAAGCAGGGTGCAGTTCATTTAAAAAGTTGGACATACACTTTTAAGTTTTCCATGTACTTGTGGTGAAAAACTCTTACAAAAATCTTTTTTTCTACTACAAGGCTTGGCTCTTCCATAGGCTAACACTTGAGTTTACCTTATTACATTTAATAAGTGATGATTTCCAAGTTGGAGAAGGTTCACAGTTCATGTTTTGTGTCTTTGAAATTGTAATTAAAAGACCTCTCTCATGGTAAAGTCATGTTTTAAATTAGAATTTTGAAAATGCCACTGTTAAAAAGTGTCTGTACCCTATCTCTGGCTCACATGGCTGGGTGTAGCTGACATTCGGGCTAAGTGTATTCCATCTAGAAAGCCACACAAAATAGAGAGCTTAGGTGTGCCTGGATAGATCATCACTGGCAGGATGGGAGGGCGGAGCTATGCACAGCCCATCTTACCCGTATATGGACTGTGTCCTGTCTCCACAGAAAGGGCTACATATTCCCTGTAGTTTGAGTGGAGTGAGGGCAGGGAAGGCAGGAAGCCTGTGCACTTTAATGACATTTTTTAGAAGCTTCTCCCACCTTCCAGGGGAAGGGTGCCAGGCAGAAATATTGGACCTGCCACCTCTACAGTACATTTCTTGACCTGTGAATACTCTGCCAGGATGTATGATAGCTGTGCTGCTGACAGGACTGCCACTCTGCTGGACTGCTGCTCTGAATGAATTGCTGCTCTGCTGGGCTGACTTGCTGCATGCTTCTCTGTTGACTGGGTGAGAAGGACTGGACCTACATCAGTTGAACCCAGGACCCCAAAGCGATTCCAAGGGCTAGTTGGCTGGCTTATTGATTAGAGCCTCAGGGACAGAGGGCTCCAAAAACCTTGAATTCAGTACCTGGACGCTGCCATCTGAAATTCCTACCCAGCCAAATGGTGCCACCCTAGTGCTGGACCCTTGAAAGTGGGCCTGAAGGTGCTCGGCCAGCCCATCTGTGGACATAGCAGAACCAATGCATTTCCTCTTCTGTGTGGCGCAAACTCAAGAAGATCCGGTGCATCGCCTCAGCTGTGAGGATTCAGGGCCGGACTGACTACCAGACTTTTTGGAATTCTGCTGAGCTGGGGGCAGAGTTCACTGCAGTGGGGGCTGCTTTCGTTCATGGATACCTGCGTGTACTTCAAAATAATAAAGCAAAACAAATTTAGTTCAGTGCACGCTGGTCCCCATCAACGAAATCTGCCCTCAGGTCAGCAGCATTCCATAATGCCCGGTAGCCAGTCCATCCCTGTGAGGATTCTACCGCTCAATGTACTCTGCATCGACCTAACAGCCCACATCGGAACCGCTGCCTGTGCGTAGCTATCCACATGCAGGCCCTCGCAACATAAATCTCTCAACAACGATGCAAGTTTTTACACCGCATCTCCACAGCTTCTCAGGACCAATGCATTGTCTTGACTAGGCAATGCATCCCAACATCAGACTTTGCATTGCAAGCCCTTATTGATGGGATCCTCGATGATAATGTACGACCATGCATCACAGTTCCACAGTACCATGTAACTGATGCATCTCCTCCGCTGCACAATGCATCCTCGGTGCAGGTCCTCTCAACGCTCCGCAAACAATGATTTAAGGTACTCCTGTTCAGCGCGCCTCACTGGGTCCCTGTAGCCAGCCCACACACTATCTTGGTCTGAATGATCCTGTGATTTGACTTTGCTTGGTGTTGATTTCCCTCAGCTGATGTAGTCGCTTAGCCTAATGAGCGTGTGTTAAACGTCGCTTCTGGAATGTTAGAGCAGCCATTTTGTCTTTGTGCTCTGATACCCCTAATTTTTCTTTGGCCTTGCACATCATCACAAAATGGTTCTCCTTACAACAGCCTTTGCAGACCTGGCCAATGGTGGGACATTAACCTTCGTGTGGAAACGAAAATCCACACCTGAATCACAACTTATTTTTCTGTGGAGAATTCACTCTGTGTCAATCGGCCTTGTGCTTTGCCATATTTCTCACACTGATGACTGAATCATTTTGGGCCCCTTCGGCCTCCACGTCAGCAGCTTGTTGATCAGACTTTTCTTCAGCTCTGGCAGCCATGAGAACTTGCTCCAGACTAAGAGTTTCTCTCTGCATTCGTCGTCTGAACGAATCTGACAAGCATCCATCAATCACGGCTCGGCATATAGCTTCCTCATCATTAAATTCATTGAACTTACAGTGTTTGATGAGCGTATGCAGTATCTCAACAAATTAATCAATGGTCTCACCAGCTTTCTGTCTTTCTTGACTGAAGATTTATCTTTCGTAATCTACATTTGGCATTGGATTGAACTTGAGATTCAAGGCATCTTTGATTTGACTGTATATAATTTCATCAGCTCGCAGAATTTTCTTTATGGCTTCTTTCATGTGTTCACCAGGAAGATTCTTAAGGTACTTGATAATTTTGTTGTTGTCTGCTTCTTCAATAACATCAATTAAATCATCAAATGTCTCTATCCAGGCAGTCCATCTGTTGCCAATATTCAACTTTTTGGCAGTATCGAATGATGGTGGTAGTTTCAAGATGTATGTGGCATTGTAACCATTGGTGGAAATTACTGAGGTGAAGAGTAAGTTCTCTCCACCGCTGCTTGGTGATCTTGTCCATGCAAACCATCTTGGAGGCCTTGTAACATGCTGGCCTCTGGATCATCTTTGAGAATGCCAGGAAATGAGACCCCTTTATTGGTCTCAATTAAAGAAGAAAATGGTCACAATTCTGATCTCTGCTCTCCAGAAATCTTTGGAGTTGTTCTGAGCTCCACTCAGCTACTTTTTTGGGTTGTCACTTCTGATATGGACAGCTCTGCAAGCACAACCCTGGGTGCTTTCTCTGGAGTCACTTCCTCTAGGGCTGTGGCATGATGACTGTCTTTTCTCAGAGCTGGTAAGCAGAATACTGTTGCTTATATCACTTTGTCTTCAGGCATATTTTTGTGCTATCTGACGCCTGGTTGATATCTGCCTCGCAGCGCTTTTGGTCAAAGAGGTATTACTCTGTACCAATATATGGCTTTGAGTTGCATATAGGGTTGTACCTCTTTCTGCGGCCTTTCCAGCAGGTTCTCGGGCAAATGGTGTGCAGACCTTTCAGTGATGCTTTCATTATCTTCAAATGCTTTCCACAGAACTGGGACTGCACTTTGACTCCACATAAGCCAAACATCGATTTTGCACTTCGACGAAGGATCACGTGGTGCGCACAATCAGTTTGATGTACCACAGCAATCTCTGGGAGAGCACTGTCAATCATCGGTTTACTTAGCTCACCCTCATCGCCAGTTTGAGCTTCTTCTCCAGCCCGGGTACTTGCCAATGACTACGCCACACACGGAACTAAGTATGTACTTATATTCCTCTGCGAGTAACCTTGAACTCAAAATACTAAACCTGCATTCTATTGACTACCTTATAATGCTTACATCACAGTTCTACAGAGTCCATCAGGGGACACATAGGGTCCCTCATTACATGCTCACACATCACTACACTAGGGTGTTGGATTTTGGTGTGTGGAATTGGGGTGAAAATTTCAATTGAAGCAAGTAAACACCAGCACAAAATGGCAATTATAAGTTTTTCCCCAAGAATGGAGAAAACATGCCAGACCTGGGAACACTCTTTTTTTCTCCACCGTATTTTCCCAGATTCTGGGGACAAATCCCCTGACATTTCCCATCAACCTAAAGAAAGCAGAATATGTCATCAGTAGGGTCGGTGGCAGGTGAGTGTTGAATCTTGGTGAGGAAAAATAGGTTTAATATTTTTAAAAAAGGAAAGAAAATGTAAGGAGACACATGCAGAAGAATGCCCTGCAGGGAATGGTAAATAAATAATAACGGATGGGAACTAAGCTAAATGTATTAATGGGAGTGAAGGTGGAGGAGGAGTAGGAAAAAAGAAGTAAAGTGGGAGGAAAAAAGTAAAAAGTAGCTAGGGTATTAAGTGATCATCCTTCAGTAAAGCAAATAAAAAAGAAAATGAAACATCGATCAGTGGCATGACTAGAAAGGGAAATGTGCTACAAAACAAATTAATGTACACCTTATTACTTTCACTCACTCCTCCTGGTGATATAATATTATTTTTCTAAAATTCTTCAGGCAAAAGGTCTGTCAATCATAGGAGTCGAAAGTTAAATGGAAGATTACAACCAACTTTCTTTAAATGGTTCACCCTCGCAGGCCTCGCAGGCATTAGTCATCTTGAGGCTTGAATACAGATGTACAATATTATTAGGTCTTCCCAAGATCTCAACAGCCCCTTTAAAAGTTTGCCTCCAATCAGCTGCAAGACTCTTAACAGGTTCTAGAAAATACGACCACATCTTGCCACACCTGAATGCACCCAACTAGCTACCCTAGGAAGCGAGAATGCATCTAAAGATGGCCTGCATCACACATAAACCCTTACACTGCAAAAAAAAAACAATACCTAGCCCAGAAACTTACGGTATCCGGATGAAACAGACTCACTAGGAGATCTGACAATCTTCTGCTAAAACCTTCATGCTTCAGCAAGAAAAAAACATACGATAGAGCATTTTCCGGAGCTGCACCAAGAATCTGTAAATCTCTCCCACGAGCATCAGAAGAATCTCTTCAACGACAATATTCAAAACGGAAGCTAAAACCTTTCTGATTAGCAGATTTCTCACTTAAATCCTCAGCATTCTTCACCCACCTTAGCTCATTAATCTTCAACAGATATCTTTTGACTTGCCCCTCTCTTAGAGTAACTCTTCCCACTTCTTCGATCACTAGATCTGATTCCTGAGAAAGTTTTACCATCGATCACATCCCTGCTTACAACTTACCTGTTACGATATTCCAAACTCGTCTCCAAGATACCTGGTGAGGACTGCCTGCTGCCAAATATGATTTTTTGTACTTAAACATGTCCTAATGCACAAAACTCAAATTCCCATGTCTACTTAGCATGTTTTTATCAAATATGATCTCTGTTAGGACCCTATTGAACTGTCTTGAATTTGTTACTCAGTACTGTGAAGCACTCTAATCCCTATCTTAGGTCTTGTTCGCGCTATACTAAACTCCAAAAAATAAAAAAAACTTGAATCCATCATGAACTGAGATTGTGTTTATTGAGTGTGTAGCGTTTGCAAATTTAACTTGTTATTGCTTGACTTGATCGAGCAAACGATTTGAAATTGCTATTTTTACTGAAAGTCTACGTGGATGCTCACTGGAACTGCAAGAATCTCCATTGTCTCTACTCCTAATTTTAAGTCTATGTTTGCTGCCATCTATACTCAAGGCAAGGAAATGGTATAAACAGAAATAGTCATGTATCAAAACAAATATGAAATTGATTGGACATTGCTTCTGTCCAATCTCAAATGTCTGAACTACCGGAGATTCTATCTCATTCTGCCCATTCAGACACACCAGCGTTGCTTTAGTCCAAGCATCAGGGAAATGCACAGCACTCAGGCTCCACATCCTGAATACAGTTCTGCAACAAGATGCCCACATGAATGCAACTTCATGAAACAGTCCAGGAATTGCTGGCCTGTGCCATGTTGTAATCACAAAGATGGGCAGATGGAATGGAACACATTTTCAATCTTATGTTATGTTAGGCATGTCTAACGCTTCAATTGTACCCACCAATCAGGCTCCGCTCAGGTTTCCCTCTTCAAATAGGATTTTTGTATATCTGTAGCCTTTGCTTAAATGTAGTGTCTTCAGGTAGAATACTCCTGGGCATCTCTGGCGAAAAGTTATGCTGAGTCCCTTCCACACTACTTGAAACAATAGAAAAGTAGCAAGAAGTAAATTATAGCCTTCTGCTCTGTGAGCAGCACTCATCAGTCAACTTGCAAAAAATTATTAATGCAATGAAAAGTATGGAAACATTTACCAGTAACTCTGAAAGCAGGTACATCGTTTGCGTTCACAAACTCTTATCATATCTCTGCACCCTACTGTTCTGAAAATATTATATTGGCAAAGACTTTAATTAGAGTTCATAGTCAATAAAATTTATGAAAAAATGTATATATTCACCAATGGGTCTCTATAACTCTAAGCTAAGCATGGGCGAATTTTGCGAATCTCGCGTTCGCAAATTTTGCGGATTTGCGAACTCGCAATCTGCAAAATCCGCGAATTCTCGCGAATTTGCGGGTTTTTTTTGTGTTCGCGCGGGTTTCTTCCAGTTCGCGAGGGTTTTGTACAATTTCGCAAACGCGAACTTACCTGTCGGGTCGCAAGTTTTGCGAACTTGTTGTTTCTACGTTTCCAGCCTGTTTGGGACACTCTTCTTCATCACTGCCACTCTCTGACTACTCATGCCACCCTCTGGCCCACCCATGCCACCCTCTGTTTCATCACAGCACCCTCTGGTTGTCCAGTCAGTGTACATTATTGTGGCAAAGCAAAGCACACCTTCCCTGCCTCAAGTGACCTGAATTAATTTGGGGCTGATTAATGTGTCACAGAATATTTTTTTAGCTGGCACCTGCTTCCTTAGTGCTTCCTGATTAGTGATCTTTTGCACTTGCTAAGTGCTTTCATTGTTGCAAAATTAGTTACAACACCTGCCCTGCCCCAACTTACAATAATGAATTAGGGGCTGATTAATGGATTTGAACTTTCAGCCTGGCTCCTGCTTGTCTCCCTTAGCTGTAATTCAGGACCTTTGTGGCATATGTGTAACTATTCTGAGGTTCAGAGCAGGGTCACATAATAGTTGCAAGTAGGCAACTGAACTCTGGAGGGGCCCCTCAGGAAGCACTACAGGAAATGGCTACTAATGATGAGCCTGAACTTTTGAACCTGGTAAGTAGTTTCAGTTTTGCTAAGATCGTATTTCTGCAATTTAGCGCTTATTCGCGGGGCGCGAAGTTGTACTGGGAAGCCGCAAACTCACGCGAACAGTGCGAGCAAGCCATAAAATCCGCTGCTTGCGGATTTGCGGATTTTGCGGGAGATTCGCGAATCTCGCGGATTGCGAATTTACCGAAAATCCGCAAAATCCGCGAGCGAAACGGATTTTCCGCCCATACTTACTCTAAGCATCAGGATTGCAGTTTACCTGCAATTTACACTAGGAGGATATTTGCCCGCTCCCCTGGTGAATGTGGGCACCTACAAAACCTAGTAATCGGCTGCAATGATCCTGGATTTGGCAAGGAGTTGTAAGTGGGTTACCCTCTTAGATCAATTGGTGACAAAAATTGAGGGCCTAATTTATGGGATTTTGGCATAGGGCGGCTCAGCAAGGCAATTTGCCGGGCTGCCCCATGAGAAAGTAAAAGGGCAAAACACACTGTATTTAAGCTATACAGCACATTCCTATTCTTTCTCCCTGCACTCGCACCGTTTCAGCAGTCTAGCACCAACATTGGCACCTTTGCACCATGGTGCCTCCATTGCATGCAGGATTGTTTTGTGCATGGAGGGGCACCTTCCTACACAGAAACAATCCTAAGAGGCATTTTTCTCTTTCCATGTGTGCTTCAAGATGCAGCACACATGAAAAGAGGAAAAAACAAAAAGAAATAAACATATTTCTCCTTCTTACGCTTCACCTCAAGAGGTGTACTGATATAGGTCTTCTCCATGTTTACATCACTTTGATTGCATACACGTTGGGCGCATTATGATTAACCCTGGGAGGAGTTGCGCTATACAAAGCTCCGCGAAGGGGAAAAACCTCTGCCGCGCTACGTGGAGCTCAGCAAGCGGCAGAGTGCGATGAAAAAATATCCATTCGCTGTTATTTTTAGTGCCGGATGCTTGTCCGCACTCTGCAATCATCGCAAATGGCACCATGCACACCACAAGCAGGCGCTGCTTTCCTTTCTGCCGCTCCAGTAGATTTTTACTCAAGCGGTATCTTTCTCAACATGAACGGGCAGTTTCTCAACGCGAGTGGTCATGAGCATACGCGACCACTCGCAATGAGAAACCTGACACCCCCGCATTAAGAAATCTCACCGGAAGATTTATTTTCCACACTTGCACTTACCAACTTGATGTTGACGATCACAAACGAGGAAAAACCTCGCCAGTAGGTGGATCTTCCTTGCTCGCACTCGCCAACTTGAAGTTGACGAATGTGATCAAGGAAAAAACTCTGCTCCACTCTATGGAGCGGAGTTTTTCAGAACTCGGTGAGCTCCGCGTAACGTGGAGTGCAGAAAACTCTGCAAACTCCGCGAGCGGAGCAGAGTTCACCACCCAGGGTTAATCGTAGTTAGGTGGGTGGATCTGCCGACTACATGTCAGCCAGTTCCATTTCCAAGGCGAAGACCGTCGGACGCTCATCCGACCTCCATCGTAATTAGGCCAATTGAGTTTCATTTTGAGATTCGAAGTGGGTCACATTAGACCTACCTCATAGATATTAATGAGGCAGGTCACAATTTGTGACCCCCTATGATTTGCTGCCATGACAGGGATGGTGGCCTCCTGGGATCAGCAGACCAATATTACGGTGATTGGTTCTAAGAAAAGCAATTTTTTTTTAAAGCGGCAAATACATTCTTTTAAAACTTGAGATGTGTAAAAAAGAAAAACATGAAACCTTGAAGTCTTATATTTTAATAGCTTGCAGTGGTCCCTGGAATGCTGCCTGCTCTTAAAAAATATGTATTTAACATTCTCAAATGGGAAAGAGTCCCCTGGGGACATCTTCCTATTTGCGATGGATTAACACAAACTTTCAGTTAGCTGTAAATTGTGAATGTTTTGCGACCACATTTGGGTCAAAAAACATTTGTACGTAAAACTGCTTTTGTTGTTAGGAAGGGACGCCCTCAAAATGCACTTAGAAGAACCTCTGGCCAGCTACATTATAGATGGCGCCAGCGAAGGAAAGAGCTAACCACCCTCATGAGTGATCACACGCTCTGGGTGGAAACTAAAGCTACTAAAAGATAGAATTACACTTCAATCATATCAATCGACTGTATATTTCTCTCTCTGAGACAGACCAATTTCAAAAGAATCTTCTTATCAGAATAGAGAAAAGGAGAAAAGAGACGAGCTTTCTGTCCCTATACAGTGACACGGGACTAGATATTGCAGCCTTGGGGAAAGCAGATAAAGACCCCCATTTTTCTGGCCTGGACCCTTATACTGTTGCAGGAATTTTCCTAAAAAAAATCTGAACTTATTGCACAACTTGTATTAGCGCTGCTCTTACAGCATAAGCAGATGTGAAGACACCCCTACCTTCAAGTATACTGTATATTTATTGGCCCTGATGAAGGTGGCATAATTTTATCTCTTGCAACGAAACGTACTTTGGTCACTCACAGACAACTGAAAATCCAACGGAAAAGCATTCCCAAAAAGAAAGATAGAAAACGAAAAACTTTGGGTTTATATCTATGTATAACATCTCAAATATATCCCCCTTTGGGGGTTTCTTTGTGTAACTAGGTTGGTTGTCTGTTTTTCTAGATCCTTTGTGCGTAGTATGTTAGAAATAGTATATATGGTCAGTATCACTGGTGAGACTGATATGGATGAATGAATAAAGGTTCCTTCTTTTAACGTTATTTTTATCATGGAATGTTTAGGTGGGGTTGTTATTAGAAATGTTGTGTCTGCACTAGTTGCTAAATTATTCTTTTCTATTCCATAGGAATGATAAATGTGTATTTATGTTTTTGCATATGTTTAAAAAAAACTTTTTTGAAAAAATAACCAAAAAAATGGCTTTCTGAAATAAATGACAAATTAAGAGAAATCAATGATAAATAAAGCCTTAATCAATGTTCTTTGTATGTATTGAATTAGTTCTGCTGTGTCGTTGTAGAATTTTTTTTATCTTGAGTCATACCAATGTTGAAACTAGATAGGTCAGTCCAGAGGTTCTTCTATAGTGTATCTTTCGCCCTCTACCCCTCTTCTAGACCTAAAAGAAATTTATATTGGGGTACCCTCAGCCATGACAAAAAAAACGCCCTCAAAATGCCCCTTCGAAATACTGAATCAAAAAATCCGAATTGTAATTCGGCAACTAATTTGGGCTTTGTAAATCAGAAAAAGCATGTTTGCAGTCGCTAAGGGCTCGGTTCTGTGTGTGAATCGGGCCAAAAAAAGCTTTGTAAATCTTGCCATTAGCCCCATGGGTAAAATGGCTGAGACATCTTTTGTACAGCTTGTCGGCGCTTTCGTGCACAGAGTAAGGTTGAGCACTATGTTCCAAATTTAATATAGGCACATTGCCTCTAATCATAGAAAAATAATTTAAAAACCAGAGAAGACATGATGTTATCCGGGCATTAACATCATGTCAGTTGTAAAGCAGACTGTGCTCTGCTTTCTTTCTTTCCCAGGCCCCTGGCTATTTTAAGCGCATTGTTAAACTATTAATTGTCAGGAACTTGATTCAGCATTTAATTCTTCCATGTTTGTAACCGGAATAGAATGCACTGCACTTCCAAGCTGCCTACTAGACTAGACTGTGGTTAAACGCAAAATGATGAAGAGAGATATTTTAAACAATTTCTCATCTCTCCTGGAGAGCTTTAAGCTACATGATTTGCTTGGTAGACCTCACACGCCAAATAGTGTCGTTCCAGGCTTCTTGGCGATACCCGTATGTACACACCAATAGAGAAGGACGTGAGATTTGTTTGGTTCCTTGGAAAGCTGTGTGTTTTTCAGATATTTTTTGTTCTTCAGCACTACTGCCTTTACTGTATGAATACAAAGCCATGCTGTAAAATGATACAACGCAGAGGTATAAATCCTGGCTCTGCTCCTCAAATTGCATTTCTTGGGCCTGGATAGCGTAGGCTCTATTTATAGTTCTGGCAGAATTAGGTGAATTATAGTGTTTATATGATTGCATATTTTGTAAACCTCTTTGAATGTGATTCACAATTTTTTTTTAAATGTGGTACAAGATTGCTTCCACAAACTGCGCAATTGGATTTGCAGATATAAAACAGGCTGACGTCCAATATGCTGAGAGACAGAGGGGCAGATTACCAACAACTAGCGATAATTTTTGTCTCTAACTTGTTTAGAGACAAAAATTATCGCCGCACATCGGCGATTTTTATCGCAGATAAACCTTGCTATTAGCAAGGTTTATCGCAAATGCGATAAAAAACGGCCGCAATGCATGAATATCGCTCAAAAGTCAGCGATATTCATGCATTATCGAGCAAATGCTCTTAGCCATGTTATCCACCTCCCATTGGATAACATTGCTACTATCCACCTCCCATTGGATAACATGGCTAAGAACTGCTCAGGGCAGGTGTTAGCTTTTGGAGATATTCGCGCTTAGCGCGAATATCTCCAAAAGTTGGTAATAGGAGATAGTGATGTTAGGGACTGTTTCCAGTCGCTAACATCTTGGCACGCCCACTTTGCATGTCATTAGTGATAAATATCACTGACATGCAAAGCGGGGCCCAAGGTGGTCGCTATCTCCTATTAGCTGTCACTAACTGGTGTTAGCGACAGCTTGGTAATAGGGAGATAATTTTATCTCCGCTTTCTTGGCTTTTAAAGCCAAAAAAGCAGAGATAAACCCCCTTGATAATATGCCCCAAAATGTGCTAATGTTGGCTGTGCTTCACAAGTCTTGATTTCTATCAGTAGATTTGATTTACACCTGAGAACTCAGAAATAAGTCACAGAAAGCGCTCTCACCCTCACAAGGAGTAAGAAAAATACCAATCAAAAAAAATATTTCACGAAAGGCAAATTGATGATGTTTTAGTTATTATCCACGATCAGTGAGCTCAATATTTCTTCACTGTCCTGAAAGATATTATCGTTGGTTACTAATAGATGTGAAGTATGTGAAGATGGCAAATGTTGGAGAATCATGACATATATGTTTTCAGAGATTATTTTCACTAACATCAATGACTATTACTATCATCATCATCATCATCATCATCACTATTAACATTGTGCTTGTTACGACGATTATAATGATAATGAATATAATATGTAATATATTTTTGCCAATACTACTACTACTACTAATAATAATAATAATAATATTAATAATAATATTAATAATAAATGATCATTGTTTTCATTATTGTTATTCCTCTGCCATTTTTTGGCACTTAAATTAGGCTCTTTTCTCACTACAGGTATGGTCCTCACATTCAAGATGTAGGAACATTTGATATCTTGGACCTAAATCAAAAAAGTACCAAAATACACCACTAAAAATGTGCTTAGTGCACTGAACTCTAGCTCAACAATCCCAACATCAAAAGTATACTCAGCACCTCTCTTTCTAACCATCTTCATGAAGAGCAAGCATTCTACTGTGTCCATCCGGACGTCTATATTTGGCTTCATCCATCACACACATCACTTTATCTCCACATCAGCATCTGACCCCAGAACTTCCCATCTATTCCACCTGTCATGAAATCTCAGATTCTTACATCCATTATGCACCTGTAAAAAGGAAGCGTGTCCGATATAGGCGAAGCGGATATGCTGTTTATGCTGCCAAACTCCCAACTGGCCAACTCACTTCTTTGACCAACACCTCAACACACTCTGATGGTGCAAAAGAAGATGGACACTGTTATCTTTTCAAAGAGTATTCCTTACAAAGAATTAAACAAGAAGATTCCAACTTAATAAGAAAACAAATCCCACACCAGGTGTAATAGCAGATAAGTCGTTTTTACATGTAGTTTGATATGAAACAGATATGAAAGAAATGAATGAAAAAGGTTACGGTTTGTGGTAGAGATTCAAAATCTGGGTACACATTTGATAAGTATTGTATAGTTGCATTTCCAGGGCAGCCAAAGGCCTGTTACAGAAATAAAGTTAAGAAAGTCATGTTTATAGGCGAACACAATCTATAATATTTTTTAACTGGACCCAAAAAGTAACCTTTGACCTCTTGTCTGTTGGTCATCTAATTGCAACCATCCATAACCTCCACTTCGCCTGAACCATGCAACACTCCATTTTGAGTAAGAATCCTGCACCAGAATAGCCTAAACATTGTATCAGTGTTGCAATGGAGACATCCGTCACTCCCACTTCAAGTGGCCACCTGTCAGAAAGCGGGATATACATTTGAAAAGAAGGTGTTCTCGTCAACCTAATAAACATATCCTGATTTGTTATCAGCATAAGTCTCAGAGAAATTCAAATGAAACCCTGGTACCTTTGCAGAAGCTAATTCTCCAGAGAAATGCACGTTTAGTTCAAGTAGGGCCAGCTCAATTCCTAAACCAATTTAGAAAAAGAGAGACAAAGTTTATTAGCGAAAATAACCACAAAACACAAAAATTGGATAAGGAGAACCAGATATATGATTTTTTTGTTAATTTTAAAGACAAAACACACTTAAACAAAAAACACCGTAGCATAATAACAGGTTGCGGTTGACTGAGAACTGGGTGCAATTTCAAACTGACCCCAATGGAGCAAATGTCTGATAAACAGGAAACAGCATTTACAATGTGGACGAAACCATGTGTTTCTTTACCACTCTTGCCTTTACCACGCATTTGCGTGGTAAACACAGTCCACGCTCGATATTTAGAGTGGATGGGCGGTTAGATTTGGAAGGAGGAACAGGAAGGATTAGGACAGGAACACAACATGGTAAGTGGGGCTGGGTTTTAGGGCTCTAGAAAGGGGATAAGAGTAGGTTTTAGGGCTGGAGACGATTTTAGGGCTCAGGATGGGGGTGCTGGGGTTGGTGTAGTTTTTAGGGATGGGTGTCTGGTTTTACGGTTCAGGGCAGGGGTTTCCGGAAGTGTTTAGAGCTGTGGACCTGTTTTAGGGCTCAGGGAAGGGGGCCTGGGGTCAGGGTAGAACAACTCTGATAAAGCCAGTGTGTTGACTTGGATCAAGTTTATAGCTCATGATTAAGGCCCTGATCACGAATTTTCTGGAGTGTAAGTACTTTTTATTGAATCTAATAAAAATGGACACACACAGATTTTATTAAGTGCGAAAATTGCAGCTGTTCCCAGTTTTTGAGAAAGATGTGGATTTTGGTGCTTACTGTACCAACATCATTATAAAACAATGGGGCGACCCAAAGTTAACCTGAAGGACCTGGGTAACTTGCGATACAGACAACAGTGGTTCATTCAGAAATAACGAAGAAACTATTTTCCTCACGGAGGGCCCAATTAATCAACTCCTCCTCATTTTCCCAGAAAACCCCACTCTGATTCAATCACAACAGATATGAGCTCAGAGAATCAGGAAACACACACAATGATAATAGTCTAGACATTTTGAAGATTGTATTACATAACTACAATATAAATACACTTTACATTAAATTCTTAGCTCCAGAAATGTTTGGTGAAAGAGAAGTGCTCTGAGAAGGTGCTTGTGCAGAGAGGAGACGAAAGGTATTGGCCCATTACATAGACCATATTCCTTCACGTGGAAGCCTGTCATAACAAATTTAATGCAAAACTAAATGTGTTTAATCAGAAACGGGTACAGATAACAATTACAAATTATCTCTCTGTTACCCTTTATTAAATCCAGGCTTTTTGGGAACGTTTCGACCCGGCACACAAGGAAAGGGCCATTATGTAACTCAACAGCGGGACTTCTTCAGGACTGGAAAAGTGTGTAAAGAAGGAGCAACCTGGAAACAACTGCTATATGTGTGTGGTAAAACCATTCATAATTTCAAAAGAAAATTGAAGGCCAACAGGCTCCTTATTATTTGGCAGTATTATCTCACTTTAAGTATATAATTTGTGTCAGAAAGGTCTGTGGAGGTAAATTCAAGCAATCTAATTTCAGTTCAAGGAATAAATCTGAAACATTTCACTGGGAAACCAAATCCCAAATCCGCCCATTCGTGCACAAATCACAACAGACTCTACACCAGCTACAAAGTATCCTGCTCCCATGACGGTTAACAAAACACTGCAACAACATCAGCATGTCACATTAAAGTCCAACTTTTTCCCCCCTGCTAAATCCTGATACGCTTGAACTGGCATAATTAAATGAACAGTGAGGACTTTATCACTCCCAGTAATTGATGATTGTTGTACACTCAGCACAATTTGAGATTCTGACCTCGGAACAAACAGGTATCTGCAAGGCATTGGGAAATTACAAAACACACATAATCAGGGTCTTAGTCATTAAAATGGAAGTCAGAATACTTCAAAAACGCAAGATCCAAACCTGAGGCTGATGGTAATGAAGCTTCTGGCTTTGGTGCCAGAAGTCCAAGTGTCATGGCCACCAAGGTTTCTTTGGTGCTGGGCTGCATTTCCTGTCTCTTCTCCATCTAAGACTTTACTCTGTGGACTTAGTTACTTTTATGATTCTTAGAACCCTCCAGGCATGCAGGCGGGAAACTGCAACCGGGCCAGTCTCAATGAGGACAGATAGCTTTTCTGCAAGGTCCCAATGAATCTATTTCTTTGCACGGCAAAAAGCTCTGAACTATCTAGATGAGGTCTCCTATTCTATGTCATTGATGAACAGGCTCTCACTCCTGTAGCAAGTGCTGCCAAAGGGGTCTAGTATGTTTCTAGAAATTAGTTCAACAGAGAAATTGTTAAGGCTGTTCTTTGTTCAGCAAACTGTCCCTCTCCCCTCCTCCCCCAGATAGGCAATCCCCTCTAACGGGCCAGTTGTTGATATCCTCCCTGACTTCCTGGGTTAACAAGCCAAGCCATTGTCCTTTAGAGAGTATGGTAAGTAACATCACCCAGGAATGTGTATTCAACCTATAGAGTGGCTAACCTGGTAATTCACCAGTTTTCAACATTACTTTTTGTTATAAAGTTGCTTTTCTACTAAGTTAGGAAAAATGTTATTTCACCACTTAATTAGATTTGTAAAACTATGTGGAAAATAACTTTGAAAATATTTCTCTGGCATTTTCGCAGGTTGAGATGTAAAAAAAATATGTTAATTACATCCAGACTTTCTTTATGAAAAATGTAATTGAACATACATAGTATAAACAGCTTCTAGGCATTCTGTCCCTGTGAGGAATCACTTTTTATACGTAAAGCACCAAGCCCCATTGGCTTAAAGGAAACCGAGTAAGCAGCAGTACATGGATAGCCCAGTGGTGCTCTTGGCTATTGTAAGGCCAGAACACACAGTTTCTTTTGGAAGCAATTTGTTAATTTCACTTTATCTTCCACTGCAATGTGTCTGGACCTATTTTTGTAAAATATGCTTGCTTCTGTTAACATTTAAGGTACACAAATGTACTGCTGTTAACTTCCTGCCTGTTTGATTTTTTGGAAAACAATACACGTTGTTGAAAAAATTGTCATACGTTGGATGCAGTGCATACTTACAACACTCACATATGTGACAAAAATATATGGCTGCCGTCAGTGCTTAATTTGAGCCGGTGGTTTCCGGTGTTTTGCACCGGCACTTAAATGTCAGCACCAGCTCTTTTGACAGTTTGCCTCATGGTGGCGCTGTTTGGCTAATTAGGGATTGAACACAACAACAGCTGTTTATTGATTAAATATACATAAAGAGTAACTAATAGCTGCTACTCAAGCCATTCGTGTAGTTTTGGGGACCCGGAATAGTATGAATTGTCACACTTGTTAGAGTGTGATGGTTAGTAGTTGAATTGGTATTGTCATGGCATCACTGGCAGGAACAATAGATGGTGCAAGCTGCAGTGGCCTCCTGACGAGGGCCCCGGCACTTATTTTTTTTACAAATGAAGCACTGATTGGGACACGTGAGCGCATTTGCTACCAAATGTTCTTTTATAGTGCATAAATACATCATTTCATTTTTAGTGGTGCCAAGCTGGCAAGTTTTACTTTTATGAATAAAATAAAAACACGTTCCTCCATGTGTGCATCTGTGTCGCTATTTTATAGCAATTTGACCTATTTGCTGGCATTTTATTTACTGCACAAATGCATCCTGGAAATACTTTTCTTTTAAAAATTCACATGACCAATGTAACTGAACAAACTAAAGACACGAATCCTCAGAATGGAATGTGCTATTTATAACATTTCTGAGCATGGGGAGGGCCTGACGAAAGACACACATCTGATACATACCCTTAGATTCATCAAAAATATAAAAAAACTAACAACTTTCATCTTCCCTTCACAACATCAATCTCCTCCAGGACACAACTTCTTTCACGGTAATAAAGAGGCACCTGCTCTTGCAGATTTCAGAAAAATTCAATAGAGCCGGCCCTGAGAAATAGGTGCAGGTACTTAGCACCTGCACAAATTAGGCACTGGTCCTAATTCCCTTTGTGCCCCGACCTAGCCTCGAGTCAAGTGGATCTTCATTGCATTGCTCAGAATAATAACAATTGCTGCTATTGTTCTGTCGGCAAAGTATGTACAACTAGAGATAAAGAAAGATGTCAACTCAAGTTCCGTTTCCTGAACAAAATGCTATGTAAAGGATGGAAATTGAAATTCATGTATGTAGTTTAAAAAGATGCACTGGAAAGCCTTTTAATGTGCTTTCTAAGCATTGTAAGAACAAGAACCAGCCAATGGCAGTGAACCGGAAATACGCATCAATGCACTAAACGTAATTTGAAGTCATTCATAATTTTTTAAACAATGAAAATCGGTTCTATGGTCACTCAAAAATACAATATATTTTGGGAACCTTACCAATAAAATGGTGTAGCATGGGCTTTGGTCCAAATGCTCAGCAGGCCTATCTGATGAGGAGTAACTCTGTGACTGTGCTCCACTGCTACCTCCGATAGTGCCCCTCTCTCCACAGTGACCTTCTCCTGCTTTCACAGTGTCCCTCTCTCCACAGGGGCCTTCTCCTGCTTTCACAGTGCCCCTCTCTCCACAGTTGCGTTCTCCCGCTTTCACAGTGCCCCTCTCTCCACAGTGGCCTTCTCCCACTTTCACCGTGCCCCTCTCTCCACAGTGGCCTTCTCCCACTTTCAAAGTGCCCCTCTCTCCACAATGGCCTCCACCTGCTTTCACCGTACCCCTCTCTCCACAGTGACCTTCTCCCGCTTTCACTCTGCCCCTCTCTCTACAGTGGCCTTCTCCGGCGTTCACAGTGCCCCTCTCTCCACAGTGGCCTTCCCACTTTTGCAGTGTCCCTCTCTCCACAGTGGCCTACTCCCGCTTTCACCATGCCCCTCTCTCCACAGTGGCCTTCTCCTGCTTTCACTATGCCCCTCTCTCCACATTGGCCTTCTCCCATTTTCACAGTGTCCCTCTCTCCACAGTGCCTTTATTACCTATATCTCACTGCACTTCTACTTACAGTCCCCTTTCCCTCTATTTCAAAATGCCCCTCCCTGCCACAGCACTCGCTCACTCCTGGTACAGTGCCCCTTGGCTCCTGCCCTCGCTCTCACAGCACCTCTCCCCACCATCGCTTTGAATTAAAGCTTGCACTGGGCTCCGAGTATCCGTACTTTAAGAGTTTGCACTTGAGACCGCAAAGCCCTTAGTCTTGGTCTCTCGAACCGGGAGGCTCTCCCTAATCCCCCCCCCCCCCCCAACCAGAAAGTGGATACATGTGGAATTTTCTCAGCTTGGATCTGGAGAAAAATAGCAATGATTCAAAATGTGCTGTCAGAGGGGTAGGCTTTGTTAGGTGCTCTGTACCTCCCTTCCACTCCCACAAGCCTGCTGAGATCTATCGCCCCACACTGTCTCTTCACCTCTAAAGACCCATGTCCTGTAAACCCCTGCTGCATACTTACAACCTTATGTCCCTGTTAAAGAGAGATCAGAGTGTTTAGTTGAAGTTTTGACTGTAGCACAGAGTGGTAATGTAGAACATGTACCATGCAGATGACAGAACTATATTTATGTGGATAGCTCGGTGGGTTTCCGCTTTTTGTCACAGGCGTTCTTTTGTTACTCGCTGATCATAAATTACAATCCTAATATAGCACAGGCAGAAGACTCAGTTGAATTGTGTGCTTTATTAGTTAAAAAGTGTGTATGGAAGCCTTTCTGAATGGAGTTGAATGTCTGACTTCATTTGAAGATAGGTGGCAGTGGGATCTTGCAACTTATATAGCCTGATCGTGTAATAGAACTATTTGTTTGAAGCATGAAAGTGTGGTTCTCCATTAAAATATAATCCCAGTGGTATAACTGACACTTTATTATGTTTTATCAGGAATACATATTGTGATGGCACCAAACATCTTTTGAGGGCATAAACCTTAACACAGTTAAAGGATTGCTATTGTGTGTCTTGGACAACACTGCTATGTATTGATGAGATAGGCCAAGAATGATACACTCTTCTCATCCCTCAACTTTACATCATTAATTACTATATATTTAATAAAGCAGAGGTGTACTCTTTTCTTGCTCTCCCTCAGTATCTGCTTTTCTTTATTCCCTTCGCAACTCACTCCTTCCTTTCTCTCCAATCTTTCTTCACTTTCTGCCCTTCATCCGCGCTCTCTTTTAGTCGCCACCTCCCCTCATTAAATGCATTTCATTGTTCACATTTCCATCTTTCCCTTCCACTCTACTCTTGCACGCTCCCCGCTGTCCGCTCTTCTTCCCTTGCCTTTCTACTCTTTTCACTTTTCCTTCTCATCACGTTCCACCCCAATCTTGCAATGCCAACCTCAGCTTTCCAGATTTCTCTTCACATTCTTTGTCTACCATATCTATCTTTGCTTTTGGACCTCTCCTTCTCCCTCACCCTCCCTTTTAATTTTTTCCTTCTTGCACATATGTTTATATCCATGCCAAGAATCAGTTTTTTATCTCAGGGTCATAAATTGAAATCTTGGTGTGGCCACTCAGGGGTCGATTCCGATTCAGGTCGGAAGGGCTCCGAACCATGTTCGGAGCCCTTCCGACCGAATCTGTAAGTGTCGGGCAGATTCCTTTCTGACCAAGCCATTCCGATGGGCTCAGTCGGAAAGGTATCAAACTCGGATTTCCGGATGGCCTACGACGGGCTTAGAGAGCACGACTTCCATCTGGAAATCCTCCAGTACTCCCCTGATCGCCTCTTTACGAACGAGGGAGTACGATGGCAGTTTTTCACTGCCTTTTCATGCCGGTGTGTCCGGCACAAAAAGGCAGTCAGAAACTGTCTCTGGGGGCCCCCAGCAGGGCCACCATGGGTGTGAGGCCGCCGAATAGCAGCCTGGGGGCACCTAAGGTGCCCCTCAGTTGATCCCTGCACCCGATGGCAGGCACCTTGGGGTGCCAGCCACAGGGTGCAGGGATGAACTGCACCCCTGCATTTTGCAATGGAGGCATGCATTCCGCTTCCTAGAAAACTGAACTGGGACACACACCACCCCACAACCTCACCGTAACAGGGTACAGACATCCCTATGAAACAGAGCTAGGGTACTAACCACCCCACAACCTCACTGTAAGAGGGTACACACATTCCTATGAAAAAGAATTTAGGTACTCACCACCCCACAAACTCACTGTAACAGGGTACACACATCCCTATGAAACAGAACTGGGGTACTCACCACTCCACAAACTCATCACACATCCCTATGAAACAGAACTGGGGTACTCACCACCCCACAACTTGCAAGTAATAGGGGACACATCTCCCTATGAACCAGAACTGGGGCACTCACCACCCCACAACCCGCACGTAATGGGGACACATCTCCCTATGAACCAGAAATAGGGCAATCACCACCCCACAACCTGCATGTAATAGGGGAGCACACACCTCCCTATGATACATAACTGGGGCACTTACCACCCCACAACCTGCATGTAATAGGGGACACAACACCTCCCTTAAAATAAAACTGACCACCCTACAACCACCCCCACAAAACAGTATCACAGCAATGAAATAACAAAAAGGAAGTCTCTTACTCCGGTGAGGGATCTTTCACCCGAGGTCTTCACCACAAGCTCCAAATAGCTGTTCACATCTGATGCGGTGTAGCGCAGTGACTTCATCCTGGTTAGCTTCCCGCAAGGCCTGTGGAAAGTATTTCAAAACGTACTGTTCGTAGTCTGAACTACGGCATAAATCAGTACAAAAACACGAATTGCTGGCGAAAAGGAGATCGCAAGGTTCCGGGTCAAGTGCAAAAACTTGTTGAAACTTTATTGAGTGAGCAACACGATTGGCAGTAAACAAACCAGAATCACCAGAGAGAAAGAAAGAAGCAGACGCCAGCCACAAGATGGCGACACACAGTTTACGTCGCTGTGCAGGATGGCTATAGGTGCATACGTGTGCCTACACTTCCGCTCTGAAATACTGATGAGAGAGTGGATCATGAAGAATGAAGATTCAAGGACATCGAATGGAGACGTCACTGAAGAGGGCACAGACCAGCTGATCAGGTGAGTGCACGTGGGCAAATTCAAAATGCGCACTTTCAAACAGGTACACACTGCAACCCTCCCTCCAAACCATCACTGTGTACTTCACCTGTGATGCAAGAGACAGTAAACTTATGGCATACTTAGGAGTGCAGTCCACATTACGAGGGTCAAGCAGTGCGATAAGAGTTGTGCATCGGATCAAACAGGTCAAACAACGAAGTGCCCTGGCATGAGCTCTCCACCACAACAAATCCAAGGTTATGATTGACACTGCATACACAACAACGATTGAGAAGAGGGTCTAAGGGCAGGTTTAACGACTAACCAGGTACACGCCCAAACTCAATATCAAAACACCAGATTGTACCTAGTAGTCAAAAGAGTAAGTTATTCACCATGGATCACAAGACGAATACGATACAGATAACACCCGTGGGAACACACCATGCAAACTTTTATGTGATGTTGGCCGAGTAAAGGCTCAAGGACGTATGGAAAAAATTCCCATCAGAAGCCACACTGTACTGCCCTCTTTTGCATCATTTGGGTTCTCCTCGCCCAGGAGACAGAACAAAACGGCCGGTCAGATGTTACCGTGACCGAAAAGAAAATGTGAGAGGGGAGTAATGCATGATTTTTAGGTGTTGAGGTGGCGACTGGAAAAAGCAGTGTGAAGTGGTAGGAGTGATAAAGTGAGGGGTTATACAATTAGGTGAACTGGGTAGAGATCAACAGTTTATTAGTGTCTCCCAGTCCCTAAGGCTAAAAGACAAGTGTAAGTGCAGGTTTGAAATAATATCCGCATTCAGTAGTGGCCAACATGTTTCTGCATACAAAGAAAAGAGTTTCCATGCATTCTTCAGGACCTGTTGTTTCAAAAACTACTGCTTTTCGTGAAAAATAATTAAAAAGATATCACCTGAAAACTCATTAAATGCAGATCTTTATTAGACCATAATGGCTTGACATCCGTTATCCTAATGCCAGCCTTCAATACTGTAGGCCATAATGCACTTGTGAACCGCATTAGTGAGACAGGTTTGAAGGTGTCAGTCCTAGCAGGGTTTTCATTGTTTCTTGAATGATGGACCCAGATTGTAGCGCTTTTATTGTTTTGGTCTTCATCTCTACCAATGAGTTGCCCAGCCTCAAAGGCCGTCTCTCTCTCTCTCTCTCTATCTCTCTCTCACTTAGAAGAAATCTGCGTTCTCAAACTAAATACCCCAATGTAAACATGTAGTATAAAAAAATACACAACAGGTTACATTTGAAAGATGGTACTATAATACATGGTATTCTGGAATCCCTGTATAAACCTGTCTATAATTTCTTTAAACTCACAGAATTCTGATGCAAACAGTCACAGATTATAAAGAAAAGATATCAGATCTCATGGCGATAAGTTATCATGGTCGAATTCTGATGTCACAAAGCCTATTGCCAAAGCTACCAGTGGAGGTGAAAGGCAGCTCAGGTCAAGGAACAGCTGTTTAAAGCAATGAAAATTAAATGCTGCTTTTCTTTCGTCTGCTCTATTTATCTAGCTTACAGT
Organism: Lissotriton vulgaris; assembly: GCF_964263255.1. Lineage (NCBI taxonomy): Eukaryota > Metazoa > Chordata > Amphibia > Caudata > Salamandridae > Lissotriton > Lissotriton vulgaris. Next base: position 1,299,980,209 of record NC_141687.1, read on the forward strand.
GACTTGCAGAAGGAACGTGTTTATTATTTTTTGCATTCCTTAGATAATTATAGAAAAGTTAGAAGCTTTCTGAACGTTTCTACACATTCCAAACTACTGCAGCTTTTTTCTTCTAAATAAGAAAAAAACCTGACTTTTATTGAACTATTTCTAATGTCTTTTTTCCAACAAATAATCTAGCAGGTTTTTAATGTGATTAATTTTGCAGTAGAGGTTCTATTTTTATTATTCATGGTTGTAAACATGCTCTCTCTTTCAAATGAAAGTGATATGCACCAATGTATTAGCTGGTTTATGGAAAAGATCACCTCGGAGTTCCATAACCTAATACAGTTGCCGGCGTTCCTCTTTATGGTGTATGGAACTTGGTGACTTGCAATATCTGTATAATGTACTGCAGAGGGCACTTTATCCCTTACATATTGTCCTCTCAGACTTTAAAAACTACTCATTCTCCGGTCTTAAGGTTTATGATGTCGTCAGACCCCAGTTGAATGTTGAATCTGGAAGATGAAAGGTGTACAGAAGCTACTGCCTTAAAAAACATATATGACAGTAAATATTTTTTTGTTTTAGCTTGACGACAATTTCTGTCAAATACTCTCAAAAGTTGGACTTCACTTTGCAAACATGATCTTGACCTTTTCCTGGTGTAGCATCAGATGCTGATGAAAGTTCAGGGGAAATAAGAAATATCATATGAGCTTCAGAATCTTTCATTTTAGTTTAACCTTCTTCCTCAGTGAAATATGAGTTGTAATGATGTGACAGGCCACTTTCTCTAATGTGCATTTTGCCAAGTATCCCTTTGATGCCACTCGAATATAAATATCTATTCCGGATTTATTTTTCAATTTGGAGACTGACATTCATACCTTTTGCGAAGCTTGGCCCTGCATATAGAAGAGAATAGATCTTTTTTGATGAAGTCTTCAAATAAAATCATGACTGCGATCTGTCATTTCTCTGTTCTTTTCTACCATCCGAGAAATCCGATAACAATAACAAGCTGAAAAGGATGTTTCTTTGACTAAATCTGTCATAGAACTTATAGAAGCTCTATTCATGCAAAACAGTATTACAAATGTTGAACTTTGATCAGTGGTGTATTATATTTTTCAATCTTTAGTGCATAAAATGTAATTTATTATGAATGCGCTGCTTCTTTTTCAAGGGTTAGCAAGAGGACAATTGTTAAGAAACAAATTGTACTATTGTGGCACATCTGTAGGTACACATCTTACCATCGCAATAGCTTCGGTGATTGAAAAAGTTTGCCATAAGGAACCCTACACAAAAAAGACATTTGAAGTGATGGAGAAAACTTAAAAATAAATAAACATGATGATGCTTAGTTTAAAATATTTTAAAGATCACCTTGCTGAAATGCTTCTCAAATTGTGAAGGACAGAAAGGAATAGTGATATATTCTCCTGCTCACTGAGAATCTTTTCAAGTAACATAGCAAGCAGAACAGTTTCAACTTAAACAGGTAGGTACCAGATAGGATCCCTCACACAATATCATGGTAAATAATATTGTTTAACTCAAATGTCATGTCAAAAATATTGTGCCCTAATACTAATAATGGTAAGTACAAAATATTGTTGATACTAATATTATCATAAAATGTACAAAAATATAGATTTTGTTTTATAAAGAGTTATAGGGCCTTATTATGAGGTTGGCGGTACCATGAACTGCCTTATTGGTAGTGGGGGTCCAAGCATGGAGAGGTCAGCTGTCTGACTGCCTTATTATGAGTTGGGAAGATTGGCTTTGGTAGTACTGCCGTTGGACTGCTCAGACCGCCAGCAGGCCACCAACTGCCTGGTTCACGATCGTGGAAAGGCAGCCGCCATAGGGCAGTATGGGGGAGCTGCACGGTAGTGCATATTACGATTCACGAGCAAACCGCTGCGGTCTGACCGCTTACTTCAAGGTGGCTGTGATAAAGGATTTGGGGTGCGTACTCACCACTTTCTTCCTCTTCCAGGTAGAGTATGACGAGGATTCCTGTCTTTAGGTCCCTCCTTCACAGCAGGTTCTTCACCCTGAGAATTACGAACCTGTGTGCAGTGATATACAGGTGAGTCTTTTTCATACGATATACTCATTGCCAAGACAGCCGAAATATGGGCTGAAGCCTGGTAATGAGTATATAGTATTCGTCCACATATATCATGCATATGTGTGCATCCCACACTTATGCAGTCGAAATGCACACACAGGCATAGATATATTTGGAAAAAGTACTCACCTCCGCCACAAGATCCACGCCTTCACGCCACCAACCCTGCGGTAAACTCATAGTACGGCGTTCTTTGGACCGCCAGCACAATGGGCTGCTGACAGGGAGGTCACGGTTCTACAGCGGTCCGACCACCAAATCCCTAATAAGGCACTTCAAGTTTAAAGTAGTCAATGTTAAACAAAACAATATATACATTTAATCTAACTTAAATTAAATAAATTTCACTAATATTTAATACAATATATACATATATAATTATAGACATCCACAAACTGTATATATGTATTGTAATATAATTAATAAACATATTTATTTTACATTGCTTTAATTTTTTTTTATATTTAAAATATATTACTGTGAAAAGAAAGCATATGCATATATATATATATATATATATATATATATCACCTACTGGCGGTCGCCAGTAGGTATATATAAGTCGGATTTTTTTGAATAGGGATTTCTGAAAATTCTATGTTGAATAACTTTGGCGTTGATGGACGGAATTGGCTGATATTTTCAGAAAAATGGCACATTTTGTTTCTGAGCGTCCCCTGAAAGTTTGGGGGGGTTTCGTGAAGTGGGGGCCGTGAAAAAAAGGGGGTCCCAAAACGTGTTTTTAACATTGAGTTTTCCATAGGGAAAACTCAACTGAACCACCGAAATGCCAAAGACGCCAAAGACGCCGGAGCCACTGTCACGCCGAGTGGTGAGCTACGGGAGAGCTACTGCGGCACCTCACCTCGCCCAACCTGACCTGACCCGACCTGACCGGACCCGCAGCGGATGCGGGTTCGGGACCGGGATCGGGAGAGTGAGGGCCGAGCCTAGAGACACCACGGCTTGGAGAGGGAAGGAGAAGGAAGAGGAAAATCCACCCCGGGGGGCCGTCCGGTGCTGTCCGGTCAGGTGCCGCGCCGAGGACTAGGTGCAGGGAGGGGCCTGACAACGCTGAAAAATGTAAACCACTGATTCTGATAAATGCTTATATTCCACCAGACGCCTGCCACAATGCACTTTTAAAGAAGGTCTTTTTATACATAAAGAAAGCCTTTGAAGCAGAACCCACCCGTCATATAGTTTTGTTAGGGGATCTTAACTGTAAAATCTCCAATCTTAATTTAGACATATTCAGAAATAAGGATAAAGAAGAATCCTTGCAGATTCCTTAAGCGCTCTTTCCACGAAACATTAGTTAAATAAGAGAGGGAAACTACTCCTTGACGAATTGATAAAAGTTGATGGCATTATAGCAAATGGAAGGCTACCCTCAGATACACAGGCGAACTTTACCTGTAAGTCAAATAACAGTGAATCCATTCTAGACTATGTGATAGTAGGAAGCTCCTCCTTCTTTCTTTTGAAAGATCTTAATGTCTCTAATACTCTCCATGGTGATCATAAAGTGCTAACTCTCACTGTAAACTTAAACCCAACTCTGACCGATTCATGGTCATTAAACAGTGAATCTGTTGGTCTTGGTAAGAAATCAGGGAGATGCCACTGGGATATCAGGGCAATTAGGGGTTTGGAAAGTATTCTAGAGGCCGCTGTGGAAAATCTGGTTAACTGGAACGGCTTTGAAATAGCATGTTTTGCTGATTTCATGAATACGGTGATTGCAATTGCAAAATAGTCGAACCAAAAAAGTAATATTAAAGTAACTCTCAGATCTCTACGTTTATTTAATATTGAAATAAACAAATTAATTAGGGAACAGTATCTGACCTACTCCTCCGAAAGATATCGTAGAACTTTACTACTAAAGAGAAGGAGGACTAGGGTGAAGGTTAAGATGAGAAAAGAGAGGGAGGATAGTATATGGATCAAATTGAGGGAAGCTGCATTGAAAGGTAAAATAAGAACATTCTGGTCTCTCATCGGGTAGGGTTGTGGAGTTAGATCAAGACCACTCCCAGTTGCTATCAAGGAGCATATATGGGTTGGCTATATCCAGAACCTTTATGCAAGTAATGAAACTGTAATTGATTGTAGTGGAACAAATGAAGACCTCTCACCTTATGGATCGCCTTCCGAAAAAGATATAGAATTGGCCATCAAGAGTTTGCGCTCATCTGGGGCGATGGGCCCGGATGAGCTCCCAATTTCAGAGTGCAATGTGGAGTTAAATCCTATTTCGGGTGTTTAAATTCTGCTTTGTAAATAAAACGGTTCTCCCGTCTTGGAAAGGGAGTATATTAGTTCCCCTCTTCAAGAAGGGAGACTGCAACGCTCCACATAACTACCGCCAAATTGCACTTCTAGATGCCGTCGGTAAAGTCTTCGCCAAATGCCTCTTGATGCAAATCAATGATTGGGTGGACCTGGGTGAAATCTTACCCTTTGAGCAGACCGGATTTAGGCGAAAGCATGGAACCATGGATAATCTAACGGCATTGCAAGTAATAACTGAAAAATATGTTAAAGTCCGAGGAGGGAAAGTGTACGCAGCTTTCATAGACTTCTCCACTGCATTCGATAAAGTAGATCGTCCGTTTCTTGTGGAGAAAACTATCGGTCTTCGGCATGCCGGCTATCCTTCTGGAGTTAGCTCGAGCTCTCCATACTGACACTTGGTGTAGAGTCTTGATGGGAGGGGAAAGAGGTCTATCCCAAGTTATTCCTACAACAAACGGCCTAAAACAAGGTTGTTTGTTGGGCCCTCTATTATTCTCCTTATATATATCTGACCTCCCCTATGCCCTGTCTTTAAGTGAAGGTATCGCCCCATTACTGGGGGGAAAATCGATTGTCTGTTTGCTTTATGCCGACGACATATTAGTACTGGATTTAACACCAAGGGGATAAAATAGTCGTCTGCAGGCATTACATGAATATGCAGAGGCCCATCACTTAAAGATAAATGTGTCTAAAAGTAAAGTAATGTGCATGCAGGGAAGGAAAAAGTTAAAGTATGGAAATTATGCTTGGTCTGTAGGTGGACAAAAATTGGAAGTGGTAAAATCATATGTCTTCCTAGGAAAAACAGTGTGCGGAAATTCAAGTGACAAGGCTCATATAGAAAACTATATTCGGTAAGCAATGGCACAAGGTAAAAGCTTAATCTCCCTCTACAGATCCACAGGCAGAAGACACTTTGCACTCCTACTAGAGCTTTTCCGTGCTAAAATCCCAGCTTCCCTGTTGTATGGTACTGAACTACTCGACTTAGGAAAATGGGGCTTTCTAAATATAACAGAAGGTAAAATCTTGCGGAACCTAGCCTCAGTTAACTCTGCTTGCTCTGTTGCCGCCCTTAGGTTGGAATTTGGTCTGCGCAGTAGTTGGGTACAGGGTCTTGCAGGGATAGTGCAATGGGTTACAAGCCTTGGAAAGGGTGAACCTGGTACATTAAGATCTTTTATTCAGAACGAATAATTAGGTACGTTAAATGATCAATCTTTAATTGTAAAAAATTTTAGAACTGCGGTTGACTTGCTTCAATTGGACGAATCTGTACTTTTTACTTTATCATCATATCAGCTAAAGGTCATTTTGAAACAGGCCACCTGGAAATTAAGTTTTACTATGGACAGGGAAGCCCGTATTTTAAAGAGAATTGCAAAAAACACAGTTGATGGACAGAATGCAGAACAATGTCTTACATTCACCCCAGTACAAAGATCTGGGCCTAAATCCATCGTGTTTTTGCACTCCACACCACCCTAGGTCAGACAATGGCTATATGCAAATCAGTCTTGACCCTGTGCCTCATGGGAACAGTCCAGCCCGAACTACCAAGCCATGTCTTTCCTAGACCGGAATCAAGCATCCAAGGACCGGTTTCTGGCTATCAGCCTTCTTCAGCCTGGATAGCTTAACTCCAGTGATGTAGAGAGCCTGGGACTCAGGTCTGAGCATACCCAGCCCACTCGGGGTGAAAATTGCAAAAAACACAGTTGATGGACAGAATGCAGAACCATGTCTTACATTCACCCCAGTACAAAGTTCTGGGCCTAAATCCATTGTTTTTTTGCACTCCACACCACCCTAGGACAGACAATGGCTATATGCAAATCAGCCTTGACCCTGTGCCTCATGGGAACAGTCCAGCCCGAACTACCAAGCCATGTCTTTCCGCATTTTAAAGAGAGGCATTCACCCACCTATTGACTCCTGTCTGATAAATAAGGTACAATCTTACATTACTTGGAACCTCCCTCATGGAGTGCGCCTTTTTTGGCTTTTATTGAGGCAGGATTCTCTTCCACTGAATAATATATTTTTCAAATGGTATGCTTACTCCCCAGTTTGTAATTTGTGTAATAATTCTATCCAGGATGTTACCCATGTGCTCTTTATTTGTCCGGCTCTTTTATTATATCGATGTAAGTGGATGCGTCCAATCTGCCTACAACTATCCATTTTGTCTGCCACCTCTTTTATAGACAACAAGGGGTGGTGAGGGACAGAGTCTCTGAATTAAACAGAAAGCTCTCACCCAGTCAAGAGATCAGGGCTAGATCCAACACCGTTTTTTAGCTCACTGCACCATCCCAGTTTCAGAACCTGGCTGTATGCAAATTAGTCTGTTCCTGTCCCAGTGCATGATGGGAACAGGGCAAACCAAACTACAAAAGCCAATTCTTACACTGGGAAGGAAACAAGCTCCCGGGGACCGGTTTCCGGCATTACAGCCGTCTTCGGCCCGGTTTGCTTGAATCCTGATGGTGCAATGAGCAAGGGTCTCACATCTGAGAATACCCTTCCACGCTTAGGGTGGACAAAAATATTTACAACAAGGGGTGGTGAGGGACAGAGTCTCTGAATTAAACAGAAAGCTCTCACCCAGTCAAGAGATCAGGGCTAGATCCAACACTGTTTTTTAGCTCACTGCACCATCCCAGTTTCAGAACCTGGCTGTATGCAAATTAGTCTGTTCCTGTCCCAGTGCATGATGGGAACAGGGCAAACCAAACTACAAAAGCCAATTCTTACACTGGGAAGGAAACAAGCTCCCGGGGACCGGTTTCTGGCATTACAGCCGTCTTCGGCCCGGTTTGCTTGAATCCTGATGGTGCAATGAGCAAGGGTCTCACATCTGAGAATACCCTTCCACGCTTAGGGTGGACAAAAATATTTACAACAAGGGGTGGTGAGGGACAGAGTCTCTGAATTAAACAGAAAGCTCTCACCCAGTCAAGAGATCAGGGCTAGATCCAACACCGTTTTTTAGCTCACTGCACCATCCCAGTTTCAGAACCTGGCTGTATGCAAATTAGTCTGTTCCTGTCCCAGTGCATGATGGGAACAGGGCAAACCAAACTACAAAAGCCAATTCTTACACTGGGAAGGAAACAAGCTCCCGGGGACCGGTTTCTGGCATTACAGCCGTCTTCGGCCAGGTTTGCTTGAATCCTGATGGTGCAATGAGCAAGGGTCTCACATCTGAGAATACCCTTCCACGCTTAGGGTGGACAAATATATTTACAACAAGGGGTGGTGAGGGACAGAGTCTCTGAATTAAACAGAAAGCTCTCACCCAGTCAAGAGATCAGGGCTAGATCCAACACCGTTTTTTAGCTCACTGCACCATCCCAGTTTCAGAACCTGGCTGTATGCAAATTAGTCTGTTCCTGTCCCAGTGCATGATGGGAACAGGGCAAACCAAACTACAAAAGCCAATTCTTACACTGGGAAGGAAACAAGCTCCCGGGGACCGGTTTCTGGCATTACAGCCGTCTTCGGCCCGGTTTGCTTGAATCCTGATGGTGCAATGAGCAAGGGTCTCACATCTGAGAATACCCTTCCACGCTTAGGGTGGACAAAAATATTTACAACAAGGGGTGGTGAGGGACAGAGTCTCTGAATTAAACAGAAAGCTCTCACCCAGTCAAGAGATCAGGGCTAGATCCAACACCGTTTTTTAGCTCACTGCACCATCCCAGTTTCAGAACCTGGCTGTATGCAAATTAGTCTGTTCCTGTCCCAGTGCATGATGGGAACAGGGCAAACCAAACTACAAAAGCCAATTCTTACACTGGGAAGGAAACAAGCTCCCGGGGACCGGTTTCTGGCATTACAGCCGTCTTCGGCCCGGTTTGCTTGAATCCTGATGGTGCAATGAGCAAGGGTCTCACATCTGAGAATACCCTTCCACGCTTAGGGTGGACAAAAATATTTACAACAAGGGGTGGTGAGGGACAGAGTCTCTGAATTAAACAGAAAGCTCTCACCCAGTCAAGAGATCAGGGCTAGATCCAACACCGTTTTTTAGCTCACTGCACCATCCCAGTTTCAGAACCTGGCTGTATGCAAATTAGTCTGTTCCTGTCCCAGTGCATGATGGGAACAGGGCAAACCAAACTACAAAAGCCAATTCTTACACTGGGAAGGAAACAAGCTCCCGGGGACCGGTTTCTGGCATTACAGCCGTCTTCGGCCCGGTTTGCTTGAATCCTGATGGTGCAATGAGCAAGGGTCTCACATCTGAGAATACCCTTCCACGCTTAGGGTGGACAAAAATATTTACAACAAGGGGTGGTGAGGGACAGAGTCTCTGAATTAAACAGAAAGCTCTCACCCAGTCAAGAGATCAGGGCTAGATCCAACACCGTTTTTTAGCTCACTGCACCATCCCAGTTTCAGAACCTGGCTGTATGCAAATTAGTCTGTTCCTGTCCCAGTGCATGATGGGAACAGGGCAAACCAAACTACAAAAGCCAATTCTTACACTGGGAAGGAAACAAGCTCCCGGGGACCGGTTTCTGGCATTACAGCCGTCTTCGGCCAGGTTTGCTTGAATCCTGATGGTGCAATGAGCAAGGGTCTCACATCTGAGAATACCCTTCCACGCTTAGGGTGGACAAAAATATTTACAACAAGGGGTGGTGAGGGACAGAGTCTCTGAATTAAACAGAAAGCTCTCACCCAGTCAAGAGATCAGGGCTAGATCCAACACCGTTTTTTAGCTCACTGCACCATCCCAGTTTCAGAACCTGGCTGTATGCAAATTAGTCTGTTCCTGTCCCAGTGCATGATGGGAACAGGGCAAACCAAACTACAAAAGCCAATTCTTACACTGGGAAGGAAACAAGCTCCCGGGGACCGGTTTCTGGCATTACAGCCGTCTTCGGCCCGGTTTGCTTGAATCCTGATGGTGCAATGAGCAAGGGTCTCACATCTGAGAATACCCTTCCACGCTTAGGGTGGACAAAAATATTTACAACAAGGGGTGGTGAGGGACAGAGTCTCTGAATTAAACAGAAAGCTCTCACCCAGTCAAGAGATCAGGGCTAGATCCAACACCGTTTTTTAGCTCACTGCACCATCCCAGTTTCAGAACCTGGCTGTATGCAAATTAGTCTGTTCCTGTCCCAGTGCATGATGGGAACAGGGCAAACCAAACTACAAAAGCCAATTCTTACACTGGGAAGGAAACAAGCTCCCGGGGACCGGTTTCTGGCATTACAGCCGTCTTCGGCCCGGTTTGCTTGAATCCTGATGGTGCAATGAGCAAGGGTCTCACATCTGAGAATACCCTTCCACGCTTAGGGTGGACAAAAATATTTACAACAAGGGGTGGTGAGGGACAGAGTCTCTGAATTAAACAGAAAGCTCTCACCCAGTCAAGAGATCAGGGCTAGATCCAACACCGTTTTTAGCTCACTGCACCATCCCAGTTTCAGAACCTGGCTGTATGCAAATTAGTCTGTTCCTGTCCCAGTGCATGATGGGAACAGGGCAAACCAAACTACAAAAGCCAATTCTTACACTGGGAAGGAAACAAGCTCCCGGGGACCGGTTTCTGGCATTACAGCCGTCTTCGGCCCGGTTTGCTTGAATCCTGATGGTGCAATGAGCAAGGGTCTCACATCTGAGAATACCCTTCCACGCTTAGGGTGGACAAAAATATTTACAACAAGGGGTGGTGAGGGACAGAGTCTCTGAATTAAACAGAAAGCTCTCACCCAGTCAAGAGATCAGGGCTAGATCCAACACCGTTTTTTAGCTCACTGCACCATCCCAGTTTCAGAACCTGGCTGTATGCAAATTAGTCTGTTCCTGTCCCAGTGCATGATGGGAACAGGGCAAACCAAACTACAAAAGCCAATTCTTACACTTGGAAGGAAACAAGCTCCCGGGGACCGGTTTCTGGCATTACAGCCGTCTTCGGCCCGGTTTGCTTGAATCCTGATGGTGCAATGAGCAAGGGTCTCACATCTGAGAATACCCTTCCACGCTTAGGGTGGACAAAAATATTTACAACAAGGGGTGGTGAGGGACAGAGTCTCTGAATTAAACAGAAAGCTCTCACCCAGTCAAGAGATCAGGGCTAGATCCAACACCGTTTTTTAGCTCACTGCACCATCCCAGTTTCAGAACCTGGCTGTATGCAAATTAGTCTGTTCCTGTCCCAGTGCATGATGGGAACAGGGCAAACCAAACTACAAAAGCCAATTCTTACACTGGGAAGGAAACAAGCTCCCGGGGACCGGTTTCTGGCATTACAGCAGTCTTCGGCCCGGTTTGCTTGAATCCTGATGGTGCAATGAGCAAGGGTCTCACATCTGAGAATACCCTTCCACGCTTAGGGTGGACAAAAATATTTACAACAAGGGGTGGTGAGGGACAGAGTCTCTGAATTAAACAGAAAGCTCTCACCCAGTCAAGAGATCAGGGCTAGATCCAACACCGTTTTTTAGCTCACTGCACCATCCCAGTTTCAGAACCTGGCTGTATGCAAATTAGTCTGTTCCTGTCCCAGTGCATGATGGGAACAGGGCAAACCAAACTACAAAAGCCAATTCTTACACTGGGAAGGAAACAAGCTCCCGGGGACCGGTTTCTGGCATTACAGCCGTCTTCGGCCCGGTTTGCTTGAATCCTGATGGTGCAATGAGCAAGGGTCTCACATCTGAGAATACCCTTCCACGCTTAGGGTGGACAAAAATATTTACAACAAGGGGTGGTGAGGGACAGAGTCTCTGAATTAAACAGAAAGCTCTCACCCAGTCAAGAGATCAGGGCTAGATCCAACACCGTTTTTTAGCTCACTTCACCATCCCAGTTTCAGAACCTGGCTGTATGCAAATTAGTCTGTTCCTGTCCCAGTGCATGATGGGAACAGGGCAAACCAAACTACAAAAGCCAATTCTTACACTGGGAAGGAAACAAGCTCCCGGGGACCGGTTTCTGGCATTACAGCCGTCTTCGGCCCGGTTTGCTTGAATCCTGATGGTGCAATGAGCAAGGGTCTCACATCTGAGAATACCCTTCCACGCTTAGGGTGGACAAAAATATTTACAACAAGGGGTGGTGAGGGACAGAGTCTCTGAATTAAACAGAAAGCTCTCACCCAGTCAAGAGATCAGGGCTAGATCCAACACCGTTTTTTAGCTCACTGCACCATCCCAGTTTCAGAACCTGGCTGTATGCAAATTAGTCTGTTCCTGTCCCAGTGCATGATGGGAACAGGGCAAACCAAACTACAAAAGCCAATTCTTACACTGGGAAGGAAACAAGCTCCCGGGGACCGGTTTCTGGCATTACAGCCGTCTTCGGCCCGGTTTGCTTGAATCCTGATGGTGCAATGAGCAAGGGTCTCACATCTGAGAATACCCTTCCACGCTTAGGGTGGACAAAAATATTTACAACAAGGAGTGGTGAGGGACAGAGTCTCTGAAGTAAACAGAAAGCTCTCACCCAGTCAAGAGATCAGGGCTAGATCCAACACCGTTTTTTAGCTCACTGCACCATCCCAGTTTCAGAACCTGGCTGTATGCAAATTAGTCTGTTCCTGTCCCAGTGCATGATGGGAACAGGGCAAACCAAACTACAAAAGCCAATTCTTACACTGGGAAGGAAACAAGCTCCCGGGGACCGGTTTCTGGCATTACAGCCGTCTTCGGCCCGGTTTGCTTGAATCCTGATGGTGCAATGAGCAAGGGTCTCACATCTGAGAATACCCTTCCACGCTTAGGGTGGACAAAAATATTTACAACAAGGGGTGGTGAGGGACAGAGTCTCTGAATTAAACAGAAAGCTCTCACCCAGTCAAGAGATCAGGGCTAGATCCAACACCGTTTTTTAGCTCACTGCACCATCCCAGTTTCAGAACCTGGCTGTATGCAAATTAGTCTGTTCCTGTCCCAGTGCATGATGGGAACAGGGCAAACCAAACTACAAAAGCCAATTCTTACACTGGGAAGGAAACAAGCTCCCGGGGACCGGTTTCTGGCATTACAGCCGTCTTCGGCCCGGTTTGCTTGAATCCTGATGGTGCAATGAGCAAGGGTCTCACATCTGAGAATACCCTTCCACGCTTAGGGTGGACAAAAATATTTACAACAAGGGGTGGTGAGGGACAGAGTCTCTGAATTAAACAGAAAGCTCTCACCCAGTCAAGAGATCAGGGCTAGATCCAACACCGTTTTTTAGCTCACTGCACCATCCCAGTTTCAGAACCTGGCTGTATGCAAATTAGTCTGTTTCTGAGCTGGGATGGGGCAGTGAGATAAATAACGGTGATGGATCAAGCCCTGATCCTTGGACTGGGTAAGAGTGGTCTGCTCAATTCAGACACTCTGTTCATCACCACCCCCCTTTTGTAAATCGATTTTGGCCACTATAGGTGTGGCAGGGTATACTCAGACATGAGTCCCTTTCTCACTGCTCCATCAGGATTCAAGCAAGCCGGGCCGAAGACGGCTGAAATGCCAGAAACCGGTCCCCGGTAGCTTGTCTCCTTTCTGGTAAAGAATTGGCTTGGTAGTTTAGTCTGCCCTGTTCCCATGATGCACTGGGCCAGGGACAGACTGATTTGCATATAGCCAGGTTCTGAGCTGGGATGGGGCAGTGAGATAAATAACGGTGATGGATCAAGCCCTGATCCTTGGACTGGGTAAGAGTGGTCTGCTCAATTCAGACACTCTGTTCATCACCACCCCCCTTTTGTAAATCGATTTTGGCCACTATAGGTGTGGCAGGGTATACTCAGACATGAGTCCCTTTCTCACTGCTCCATCAGGATTCAAGCAAGCCGGGCCGAAGACGGCTGAAATGCCAGAAACCGGTCCCCGGTAGCTTGTCTCCTTTCTGGTAAAGAATTGGCTTGGTAGTTTAGTCTGCCCTGTTCCCATGATGCACTGGGCCAGGGACAGACTGATTTGCATATAGCCAGGTTCTGAGCTGGGATGGGGCAGTGAGATAAATAACGGTGATGGATCAAGCCCTGATCCTTGGACTGGGTAAGAGTGGTCTGCTCAATTCAGACACTCTGTTCATCACCACCCCCCTTTTGTAAATCGATTTTGGCCACTATAGGTGTGGCAGGGTATACTCAGACATGAGTCCCTTTCTCACTGCTCCATCAGGATTCAAGCAAGCCGGGCCGAAGACGGCTGAAATGCCAGAAACCGGTCCCCGGTAGCTTGTCTCCTTTCTGGTAAAGAATTGGCTTGGTAGTTTAGTCTGCCCTGTTCCCATGATGCATTGGGCCAGGGACAGACTGATTTGCATATAGCCAGGTTCTGAGCTGGGATGGGGCAGTGAGATAAATAACGGTGATGGATCAAGCCCTGATCCTTGGACTGGGTAAGAGTGGTCTGCTCAATTCAGACACTCTGTTCATCACCACCCCCCTTTTGTAAATCGATTTTGGCCACTATAGGTGTGGCAGGGTATACTCAGACATGAGTCCCTTTCTCACTGCTCCATCAGGATTCAATCAAGCCGGGCCGAAGACGGCTGAAATGCCAGAAACCGGTCCCCGGTAGCTTGTCTCCTTTCTGGTAAAGAATTGGCTTGGTAGTTTAGTCTGCCCTGTTCCCATGATGCACTGGGCCAGGGACAGACTGATTTGCATATAGCCAGGTTCTGAGCTGGGATGGGGCAGTGAGATAAATAACGGTGATGGATCAAGCCCTGATCCTTGGACTGGGTAAGAGTGGTCTGCTCAATTCAGACACTCTGTTCATCACCACCCCCCTTTTGTAAATCGATTTTGGCCACTATAGGTGTGGCAGGGTATACTCAGACATGAGTCCCTTTCTCACTGCTCCATCAGGATTCAAGCAAGCCGGGCCGAAGACGGCTGAAATGCCAGAAACCGGTCCCCGGTAGCTTGTCTCCTTTCTGGTAAAGAATTGGCTTGGTAGTTTAGTCTGCCCTGTTCCCATGATGCACTGGGCCAGGGACAGACTGATTTGCATATAGCCAGGCTCTGAGCTGGGATGGGGCAGTGAGATAAATAACGGTGATGGATCAAGCCCTGATCCTTGGACTGGGTAAGAGTGGTCTGCTCAATTCAGACACTCTGTTCATCACCACCCCCCTTTTGTAAATCGATTTTGGCCACTATAGGTGTGGCAGGGTATACTCAGACATGAGTCCCTTTCTCACTGCTCCATCAGGATTCAAGCAAGCCGGGCCGAAGACGGCTGAAATGCCAGAAACCGGTCCCCGGTAGCTTGTCTCCTTTCTGGTAAAGAATTGGCTTGGTAGTTTAGTCTGCCCTGTTCCCATGATGCACTGGGCCAGGGACAGACTGATTTGCATATAGCCAGGTTCTGAGCTGGGATGGGGCAGTGAAATAAATAATGGTGATGGATCAAGCCCTGATCCTTGGACTGGGTAAGAGTGGTCTGCTCAATTCAGACACTCTGTTCATCACCACCCCCCTTTTGTAAATCGATTTTGGCCACTATAGGTGTGGCAGGGTATACTCAGACATGAGTCCCTTTCTCACTGCTCCATCAGGATTCAAGCAAGCCGGGCCGAAGACGGCTGAAATGCCAGAAACCGGTCCCCGGTAGCTTGTCTCCTTTCTGGTAAAGAATTGGCTTGGTAGTTTAGTCTGCCCTGTTCCCATGATGCACTGGGCCAGGGACAGACTGATTTGCATATAGCCAGGTTCTGAGCTGGGATGGGGCAGTGAGATAAATAACGGTGATGGATCAAGCCCTGATCCTTGGACTGGGTAAGAGTGGTCTGCTCAATTCAGACACTCTGTTCATCACCACCCCCCTTTTGTAAATCGATTTTGGCCACTATAGGTGTGGCAGGGTATACTCAGACATGAGTCCCTTTCTCACTGCTCCATCAGGATTCAAGCAAGCCGGGCCGAAGACGGCTGAAATGCCAGAAACCGGTCCCCGGTAGCTTGTCTCCTTTCTGGTAAAGAATTGGCTTGGTAGTTTAGTCTGCCCTGTTCCCATGATGCACTGGGCCAGGGACAGACTGATTTGCATATAGCCAGGTTCTGAGCTGGGATGGGGCAGTGAGATAAATAACGGTGATGGATCAAGCCCTGATCCTTGGACTGGGTAAGAGTGGTCTGCTCAATTCAGACACTCTGTTCATCACCACCCCCCTTTTGTAAATCGATTTTGGGCACTATAGGTGTGGCAGGGTATACTCAGACATGAGTACCTTTCTCACTGCTCCATCAGGATTCAAGCAAGCTGGGCCGAAGACGGCTGAAATGCCAGAAACCGGTCCCCGGTAGCTTGTCTCCTTTCTGGTAAAGAATTGGCTTGGTAGTTTAGTCTGCCCTGTTCCCATGATGCACTGGGCCAGGGACAGACTGATTTCCATATAGCCAGGTTCTGAGCTGGGATGGGGCAGTGAGATAAATAACGGTGATGGATCAAGCCCTGATCCTTGGACTGGGTAAGAGTGGTCTGCTCAATTCAGACACTCTGTTCATCACCACCCCCCTTTTGTAAATCGATTTTGGCCACTATAGGTGTGGCAGGGTATACTCAGACATGAGTCCCTTTCTCACTGCTCCATCAGGATTCAAGCAAGCCGGGCCGAAGACGGCTGAAATGCCAGAAACCGGTCCCCGGTAGCTTGTCTCCTTTCTGGTAAAGAATTGGCTTGGTAGTTTAGTCTGCCCTGTTCCCATGATGCACTGGGCCAGGGACAGACTGATTTGCATATAGCCAGGTTCTGAGCTGGGATGGGGCAGTGAGATAAATAACGGTGATGGGTCAAGCCCTGATCCTTGGACTGGGTAAGAGTGGTCTGCTCAATTCAGACGCTCTGTTCATCACCACCCCCCCTTTTGTAAATCGACCTCTTTTATAGACGCAATTTACAATCCACCTAATGAAATGTTTTGTCACAGGATTTTTAACTTTTTAAAATGTTTTTTAGATTTGTATTAAAATTTCCTATGGCTGTTATGATTATCATTAGTGATTTTATCTGACGTTTACAAGATTTTGTGTATTTGTAAACCATATTTTACTCTCCGAAAATGTATGTTTTATCTTTTGTGCCTTCTTTTTATGTGGATCTCTTTTGAGTTCCAAAATTATAAATAAATTGAACTTGAACTTGAACTTGGTGGAGATGCCCGTCTCCATACCCTTGTCCACACCGGAAAGGTACAGTGGAGACCCTAATACGGTGCAGGTCTTCCTAACACAGGTGACATTGCACCTGTCCTGCAAACCCAAGGCGTTCCCCAACAGTCAGGCGAGGGTAGCCTTTCTCATTTCTTACCTAGCGGGGAACGCAGCACAATGGGCTGTTCCCTTGGTGAGCAGGGATGACCCTTTGCTATGCGCCTGGGGGCCTTTCGCAAAGAGTTCCTGAAAGTATTCGATTGACGTGCGGATTCCTATACCGCAGACAGAGAAAGGCTGGAACTACGTCAGGGCAGCAATGTCCTAGTACAATACCTGAACGCATTTCGGCGTTTGGTGGCAGAGACCAAGTGGCCCGTCTCAAAACAAACAGCGCTTTTTCACCAAGGATTGAGCGATGAGCTCAAAGACGTTGTAGCCCAGATCGACCCACAGCCTAAAACCTGTGAGGGTCTCATCAATTTGGTTCTACGGTTAGACCACCGCTTGGACGAACGCAAAGGAGACCACAAGAGGAAAGGGAGGTCATTGCCTTCCTACGTGTCGCAAGGAAACCCCAAAACCAGCACCACCGCTAAGGCGGAACCCATGGACATTGGAGCCATTCGTGCCAGCCTAACCGCCACCGAAAAAGAAGCACGCCACAAACAAGGCCTCTGTTTATACTGCGGCAAGAAAGGGCATTACGTACGAGAATGCCCGGCGAAACCAAAGAACAGACGATTCAGGGCAAACAGAACCGTGAACGCGGCAGTTGAAGTCCAGGCGGAAAACTAACGGACTCCCAGAATAGCGCAGGGGCCTCTCGGAGTCAAATATGCATCCCTTCTTTGTCACGCCTTGATCTGGTACAACAGTAGCACCTGTACATCACCGTTCATATATCCGTGGATACACGGTGTATTCCAGTAGAAGCCATGGTCAACTCTGGGACCACCTGACTCCTTATGGATAAAGAGGAGGCACTGCGATTGGGCATTGCCCTCATACCCAAAGAGATACCCGGGGATGTCTATGCAGTGGATGGGAGAAGGCTGGTAACCGGCCCTATCGGACATCACACAGGTGTAGTGCCGGTGAAATACGGGGAACAGCACGAGGAGGGGATAGACTTCAGTATCATCTGAGCGCCACAATACGGGGTTATACTAGGTCTACCGTGGCTAAAAACACAACCCATCCATCGATTGGGTGTCTCACACGATATTGATGACGTCTTAGCATTGTCATCGGCATTGTGGGGTGCAGACGGGTTCTGCCACTGGTCAAGGGTTGGCTCACAGAGTAGCCACGGCGGCGGAGAAAGCGGTTATCCTGCCCGGGGTATACCGAGATTTCAAGGACTTCTTTGACGACGTGCGAGCCAAGGTCCTTCCTCCGCACAGGATTTACGACTGCCAAATCGACTTGGTTCCAGGTGCTAGTGTACCCAGTGGCAGGCTATATGCCTTGACGGAGCCGGAGAACATCTATCTCCGCTCCTACATCGACAAGCTCCTGGGGCTGGGATTCATCAGACCCTCAAAATCCCCGGCAGTATCGCCCCTCTTCTTCATCCCTAAAGCCAATGGTGAATTGAGGGCTTGTGTAGACTTCAGGGCTTTGAACCCTATCACCGTGAAGAACCGGTACCCCTTGCCACTCATTAGCGTCTTGCTGGAACAAGTGAAGAAAGCCAGGGTCTACACAAAGCTCGACCTCAAAGAGGCATACCATCTTGTGCGCATGAGGAACAGCGACGAGTGGAAGACAGCATTTAAGACCAGATTCGACCTCTTCGAATACCTCGTCATGCCGTTCGGGCTCTGCAACGCCCCTGCGCCCTTCCAGTACTTCCTGAAAGAGGTATTCCACGACATTCTGGATCTGTATGTGGTAGTGTACATTGACGATATCCTCATCTATTCCAACATGGAGGAAGAACACGTACAACATGTATCAACGGTGCTCCAGAAACTCAGAGAGAACATGCTGTTCTGTAAGCTCAGCAAATGTGACTTCCACGTCACATCCGTGGAGTTTCTGGGGGTAATGTTGAGCCCGGAGGGACAGGAGATGGCTGAGCGCAAGGTCAGGGCTGTGGAGGATTGGCCTACACCGCAGGGAGTGAAGGACGTACAATGCTTTATTGGGTTCACCAATTTTTATCGTCGTTTCATCGATGGATTTTCTGGCTGGTGGCCCCAATCACTCAGCTGTTGCGAAAGTCGCAGTCCTTCCCGTGGAATTCAGAGGCTCAGGCCGCCTTCGTGGAGTTGAAGAAGGCGTTTGTTTCGGCACCCATATTAGCTCATCCCAACCCGGAATTGCCATACGTTGTGGAGGCGGATGACTCGGAAGTCGCTGTAGGGGCCATTCTGTCTCAACGGCACCAACACACCGGAGCACTACATCCCGTGGCCTTCATGTCAAGGAAGCTGAACGATGCAGAAAGGAACTACCACATAGCGGAGAAGGAGCTTTTGGCCATCAAGGACGCCTTCGCGGAATGGAGACACCTGTTAATGGGAGCCAGGCATGTAGTAACCGTGTTCACGGATCACCGCAACCTGCAATTCATGACGGCGGCTAGACACCTTTTGCCTAGACAGATGAGGTGAATGCTTTTCTTCTCCCGTTTTCACTTCCACATCACGTATCGGCCTGGCACGGAAAACAGAAAAGCGGACGCACTCTCCCGTCAATCCTCTGTTACGGCACCGATGCCCGCACCGGTGCACTCCATCATCCATCCGGATGCAGTAATAGGGGTGATACAACCAGACACATTCCTTAGGGGTATTCAGAGGGGGATACGATTGTTTGCCTGGAGGAGCTGGCTTCTGAGACACAAAGAATGGCAGGTTAAGGACGGGATACTGGTGAATGGTCGCCGCTTGCTGATACCGCTGGAAACAGGCGTTCAGTTGATGCCACGTTTCACCCTGTGCGGGCCATCTAGGGTTTGAGAAGACTGTGGCCAGCCTGGGTAGGCATTTCTGGTGGCCGTCCTTAAGAGCGGATGTCCGAAGGTGGGGAGAACCCTGCACAACCTGTGCTGCCATGAAAACGGACCACAGACGCCCGCAAGGCTTACTTCAGCCTCTTCCTACACCCAGAAGACCATGGGAGAACATATCCCTGGACTTTGTCGTGGGGTTGCCGGTGGACCAGGGCTAAACAGCGATCCTAGTAGTGGTTGACTACCTCACTAAGATGGGGCACTTCATAGCATGTAAACAGGTGCCCTCCGCTGGCCAACTGGCATTGCTACTACTGAGGAATGTGGTGCGATTGCACGGTCTACCCAGCCTGATTGTGTCTGACAGGGGTTCGCAGTTCACGGCCCAGTTCTGGAGGATGTGGTGTTCAGCATTGCATGTCACATCGGCTATGTCTACGAGCTACCACCCTCAAATAGAAGGCCAGACGGAACGCCTGAACCAGTCTCTCAAACAGTGCCTGCGTTGCTTTGTGGATCAGGGGAAAGAGGAGTGGGTGGATCTCCTGTGGCTTGCGGAGATAGCCTATAACAATGCCACGGATAGCTCCACCAAGGCATCCCCTTTTTATAGCAACTACGGCCATCACCCCAGGTTCTTGCCGTTCCTACACCCCGTCAGGGACCTTAAGGTGCCGGTGACATCCAAGAGGGTGGCACACATCAAGGAAACGCTCATGATGCCGAAGAAATGTTTGGAGGCAGCTAAGGCTGCTTACAAAACCTCGGTGGACAAGAGACAGCAGCCTGGGCCTGTGTATACCGTCGGTGATTACGTCTGGGTGTCCACCAGGAACCTGCGGTTTCACTAGCACAGTGTGTTTCATCCCCGGTACATCGGACCATATCGCATTACTCGGTGCATCAGCCCTGTGAATATGAGGCTGTGTCTACCTGGACACATGCGGATCCATCCTGTGTTCCACGTTTCCTTGCTGAAGCCCTCAGCCCCTTGTCGATGTGCGCCGCCCGTGCCTGTAACAGTGGACGCAGATGTGGAGTATGAAGTGGCTGGCATACGGGATTCCAAGTGGAGGGGTAGCAAGCTGTGGTATCTTGTGGCTTGGAAAGGGTATGGCCCGGAGGACAGTTGTGGGAGCCAGCGTCTGGTGTTCATACCCCTCGGCTGGTGTCTTTGTTCCATAGGAAACATCCTGCCTGCGCAGGCCCCGTGGGTGGGGGCTGATGGGATGAGGATGTACTGTCAAGGATTCCCTGTCCCCTGCTGCACAATGTGGTACTACCGCGCAGGACGGCAGTGAAGCCCGGAATCAGCAGGCGGATCAGGAACTACCAGTACCAGCATGCCTAGCGCGACCAGCGCGCATACCAGAAACGCCTATTTAAAGCGCACAGGAGCAAGGGACGGCATCGGATATTGAGATCCTTGCCGGCCTCCTTGTTTACTGCAGAGACCTTGCTGATTGCAGAAACCGGACCCGTGTTATCCCGGAAGACACTAGACCCGATTTTCTGAGGCATCAGTTCCGCGACGGAGGTAAGGCAGAGCGGCTGCTCGTTTTACAGTCATACTTGAGGAGTCTTGGTCGAATGTTGGTTTTTACGCTCCCAGGACGGGATGGGGCAGAGACGCACACCACGTAGGTGTTTGCCGCGTCTCTGCTTGGGTTTTGATTCCGGTGTTTCAAAGAAGAACCGGAGGGTGTAGGTGCCGTAACATCACCAGTGCACTACACCGGAAATACAATTGGAGATTATTTAACCGTGTGTAATTAAGCTGAAGGTGGAGCGGCTGCTCCCTTCTTCGCTCACAGGACCTTACGGTAGAGTGCCCGGCTGGAAATTCCCGAGTGCGTTCAAACACAGCGCAAAAGGCCGTCTCAACTGGCGCTCCCACACAGTGGACCGAGCCACCCCATTAGCCATATTCGAACTGCATTGTCGGCCGTTGCTCTGCACAGTGCCCTCCGCTGGGGAATACCGGGACCGGTTTTCATGCGGAGGACGGTTGGGCCTAAGCCCTGCTGAAGGACCTGGGCGGCTAATGGGTATCGTTATACTTTATTGTTTATTTCTAGTTTAACTATTGGTTGTGGGGGAATTCCGCACAACAACGAGACAATAGTTCACTATTTTCTTTATCCAAATCACTGTATACATTAAACGGTTGCTGGGAAGCAAACCTAAGCATTGTTGTTGTGTGGCTATTTTCGTCGCCCCGATCCCGAGATCTTTAGGAAGATCACATTCTCAGAATGAATTACTAAAGTTGAAATACTTTGCAAATATGCAATAGACTTTTAAGTACAGTAGTTACAGTTGTTGCAATGGGCAACACAATATCAAACACAATGCAACATTGAGCTGAATGGGAGTTTTTAGTTAAATACAATTAGTCACAGGACTGGATCCTAGATTCAGTCCTGGGACATCTCCTGTAAACAGTTGAGTAAAAGCGTTTTGGTTACAGTAGTGATTTTTAAGGAATATTATTGTATTTTAAAAGATGACACTTAGAAACTTTTTTCACATAGAATCTCCAAGGTTATCCTATGGGAGGAAATTCACTTAGCAAGTAAGTATAGTGTTATCGTTACTTTTTCTTGCTCAGTGGTGGATCCTGGATCCAGCACTGGTCCATCTCCTGTCAACAGTTGAAAGAATGTGTTTATGTCAAACAGGCGATTTTTAAGGAATATTTGTAGTTTTTGAAAATAGACACTTAGAAACTTTCCTGGTGAAAACCAGACAATGGATTCCTTTGGAAGGAAATACAAGTTCCTGGTAAGTACGGTTAGAATTATTCTTCAGGGTCAGTGCCGGGGTAAAAGATGCTGCACTGATTTCTCTCCTGATAACAGGTGAGTAAATCGAAATTTGTTGTTCGGTTGATTTTAGGTCAATATTTAAAAGTTCCAAAACTCCACACTCCGAAGAATTTCCAAGTGAAACCAGTCAATGTTACCCTATGGAAGGAAATTCACTTAGCTGGTAAGTAGTGTTATTGTTACTTTTTCTTACTCAGTGGTGGATCCTGGATCCAGCACTGGTGCATCTCCTGTATACAGTTGAAACAATGCGTTTAAGTCATACAGGCAATTTTCTAGGAATATTTGTAGTTTGTCAAAATAGAAACTTTTCTGTTGAAAACCAGCGAATGGATTCCTATGGAAGGGAATACAAGTTACTGGTAAGTATGGTTAGAATTACTTTTCAGGGTCAGTGCTGGGCTAAAAGATGCAGCACTGGGTTCTCTCTTGATAACAGGTGAGTAAACCAGAATTCATTGTTCGGATGATTTTAGGTGAATATTTAAAAGTTCCAAAACTCCACACAGAAGAATTTCCAAGTGAAACCAGTCAATGTTAGCCTATGGAAGGAAATTCAAGTTACTGGTAGGTATGGTTAGAATTACTCTTCAGGATCAGTACTGGGCTCAAAGATGCTACACTGAGGTCTTTCCTGGTGATAACAGGTGAGTAAATAGGAATTTGTAGTACATCCAGTAAGCGCCACAGAGCTGCGTAGCAGAAAGATGTAAAAAGGGGGACGGCATGCACCACCTTTCTGCAACACAGCACAGTGGCACCTCCTGGAAGCCCCTGGTGGGCTCCTTGGCCCCCCATGGTCCCTCAGGTATGAAGTGGAATGTTTTCCCTAACTTAAATGTGCCACAGGACATGTTTGCAGACATGTCTCCTCAGGCCCCGGCCCCTTCCTTCACCATTGTGCAAGCGCGCCCTGTGGTGCGTTTTAAGGTGAGGAATTAATTCCTATTCAATCTTGAGGGTCCCTGGGGGCCAACTAGTCCACCAGGTACCTACAGTAAGCGCCACAGAGCTGCGTTGCAGAGAGGTGTAAAAAGGGGAGTGGCCTCTGAACACCTCACTGCAACGCAGCTCCCTGGCGCATACTGAAGGTACCTGGTGGTCTAGTTGGCTCCCAGGAACCCTCAAGATTGAAGAGTAATTCATTCCTCAACTTAAAACACACCACAGGGCCCATTTGCACAATGGTGAAGGATGGGGGTGGGGCCTAAGATGACATGTCTGCAAACATGCCCTGTGGCGCATTTTAAGTTGGGGAATTAATTCCTCTTCAATCCTGATGTCCCCTGGTGGCCAACTAGCCCACCAGGTACCTCCAGTATTCGCCAGGGAGCTGCGTTGCAGAGAGGTGTTCAGAGGCCACACCCCGTTTTACCTACTGGCAGGAGCCTGCGCATGCGCAGGCTCCCACGCATGGGTAGTTTCCAGATGAAGCCGCGATGGGCAAGGATGCGGCGGCAGTAAGGTAAGTTTTATTTAAGTTTAATTTTAGGCTTTTACATATAATTTAATAAGGCGGGCGGGAGGCGGGCGGGAGGCGGACGGGCTGCGAACTTCCGTTCCGCCCCCGAATGTGCGGAGATTTGCAGCAAATTTCCGCCTTCTTTGCACAAGGGCAGAAGGGCAAATCTCTGCACATTCCGTGGACGGAACGGAGAGGTCCGTCCACCCCTACTACAAACACAGCAGCACACCTACTACAAACCCAGCAGCACACACCTAAACCATAACTAAAATATATAGGAATTACACAATATACTGAATTATTATTCAATTGTAATATTTAAAAAAAGTATGAACTATTTCTTTTTAATTATTACTTAATTGACTTCCCTCCCTATACCCCTACAAACCGATCAACCCTCACCTAAAATAAAAATTAAATAAATCAATATGACATAATGTACAAAATTCACATCAATCACATATCTACTTAACAAGTATAAATTAATGAATTATTAAATATTACTTCATTAACTTCCCACTCTATCTCCTTACAAACCCAACAAACCCTCCCCAAAACTATAAATTACTATTAGCAAATAAAACAAAAAATCGGAATCACTTAAAATTGCAAACTATATCAAAAAAATGAATAACAGTTACACAAATAATAATAACACATAACATTAATATATGCACAAAAACTCAGTAAAATAATGATAATGAAAAAAAGATTTTTTAAAAACTATATAATTGAGAACAATATTAAAAACAATATTCTTGAAAAACACAGTATATTTCTTCATCGCTATATTTTCGTATCACATTATTATTTATTTTTACGTTTCTGTCTCATGATATTGAAATCTTGATATTTTATCCAAACACCACCTGACACTGTGGTTAGAGGGGGCAGTGGGGCAGGAGGTTAGTGAGGTCAAAGTGCACAGTTCAAGGTGAGTAGGAACTAATGGGAAGTTAGTTCCTTCCCTTATATTTTTAGGTATTACAAACACATCTACAGTTCATCTACATTTTATTGTTACTTTTAAAGGATATATTTTTTGCTTTACTATTTTACTATCTTCTCCCTTTGAAACTACGGGCCCTTTTAGAGTGGGAGCTGTAAATCGTAGGTGTCCTTGTCCACCAAAACCTGTGGTTCCCCTGAGTTAAACCTCTGAGCTGGCCACCCGTATGCCATAGGGCTATAAGGTCACAGTGATGGTCGTCATACCCTACTGAGGATGGTGCTCCCATTGCGATTTTCTTTGCTTGTGTCTGCTATGAGAGCCATTCTGGTCACAAGCAAGGGAATGGACAATAGGTTCATATCCAGGAAGAATATTATTTGTGTGTCAATCTATTATTTTGGTCTGACTTTAGCCAATACCTTTGGACTCGAAGAAATATATATGTACATTATACTCTTGTAAAGGGGCTTTCGGCCAGCTTTCTTCATCGCATCGGTCTGTGTGTGTATTATTAATATTTTGCTTCCACCCCCTACAACATACAGCATACAGCATGGGGGCAGGGGGTCGACCCACTTCAGCCACTGGATAACTTCAGTTTGATTGACTGCATTTTGCTCTTTCAAAAGGAGCATGTCCTCACACAAGTTAATTCCCTTCTGTGTCAATGGTTTTGTTTCTCTAAATTATTACTTTGATGTTCCATTTGTGATTAGTTTCTGATGTGACAGAAGGGAGCTTTATACCAGTGAACTAATGCTGTTGTATATTCCTTTAGGAGTGTCCTTTATCTGCCTGTGTGTAATTCACAGCATAACAGATTGTGTTCATTCGAAACTGTTCTGTATTAAATTGTCGAAATTTTCAATATTATACATGTGAATTCATAAGCAGACAATTTTTCAGAACATGTTTATTTTGTGTTTGATTTCACTACTGGTGCTTGAATAAACTTTGCCTATTGTGTTTAATTTGCCGCCTTTGTGATACTTTCTTTCTTTTTCTTTCTTTATTTCTTTCTTACTGTCTTTCTTTCTTTCTTATTTTCGTATTTTCTTTTGTTCTTTTTTCTTTCTTTCTTATTTTCTTTTGTTCGTTTTCTTTCATTCTTTCTTTCTTTCTCACTTTCCTTTATTCATTTATTCTTTCCTTTTTTCTTTCATTCTAATATTTCTTGTTGGCTTCTTTCTTGATTTTCGATTTCTTTAATTCTTTCTTTCTATCCTGTTCTCTTACCTACTTTCTTTTTTCATTCTTTATCTCTTTCTTTCTTCTTTTCTCCCTTTTTTTTCCTTCTTCCCTGCTTTCATTTCTTGTTTCTTGGTTTCATCCTTTCCTTTTTTTTCCATGCTTTCTGTCGGGCTATCTTTCGTTCTTTCTGTCTTGATTTATTTCTTTCCTTATTTCTAGTCTTTCCTTCTCTTTTGTTCTTTCTTGCCTTCCTTGTTTCTTTCTATTGTATTTCATTTCCTTCTTTCCTACCAATTTTCTCCGCTTCCTTTTTTCCTTCTTTCTTTCTTGCCTCCTTTCTCTACTTTCTTTCTTTCCTTCTTTCATACCTACCTTCCTTCTTTCTTTCTTTCTGTCCTTTCTTTTTCTTTCTTTCTTTCTTTCCTGGTTTCTTTACTTCTTTCTTTTTTCTTTCCTTGTTTCTTTTTTTCTTCCTTCTTTCTTCCCTTCCTTCATTCTCAAAGGCAAGCAGCTAACAGCCAATGACACAACAATTTGATTTTTAGGCCTGTGTGTGTTAGCCAAGACCTTTAGATCTTACTAAAATGATGTGCATGTCTTAGTTACTCATTGGAGTTTTTAGCCACACTTCATCCATTTGTCTGTGGTTATGTCATTCATAATTTTTCTTAAACAGACTTGAATATGCATCAAGGCACAATGTGTCACCCCACTTCAGCCATTGGTTGACTTCACCATTAATTATGGCATGCTGCCCTTTCATAATGAGCACACAAAGGGCCTGATTATGAGTTTGGAGTTTTGGTGGCAGGTACATCCCACCGCCGCACCACAAAACCAGTGCTCAGGCCACCTGCCAGAATAATTATCATGTATGGGGAGCTTTTTTTTAAATGTTCCCACATCGGTGCCCTGAAAAAGAGCACTGCAATGGGAACAGTTCATGCATTGCAGGAACTGAGGTGCATGCAGACAGGGGAGCACATGTAGTGCCCCCCCCCTGCATGCATCCACATGGCGCTGAGGCACCAGGGGGCCCTCAGTGGAATCGCCATGAAAACTGTTATGGAAAGGAACCTTGTAATATGCTTGTCAGGAATGTGGCAAGTCCAACCAATCCCATTACTGCCTCTACACCACCGCACCACTACTAGGGAATGACAAATTGTAATAGGGCGGTTAGGAGGCTGCCACCTCCGTGCCCCCCTGAGTCTGGCAGTCCGTGGACTGCCAGACTCATAATTAAGCCCAAAGTAGTTGCCTTCAGTGCCAGGGAGTACTACGGTAATGTGTGCTTTTTTGAGGCCCAAAAACATTTTTGCCTTTAGTCAATGATTTCTTTTTAGATTGACAAACATCCAGCAGCTTTCCAAACAATAAAGTTTTTCAAAAGCAATGACTAAAAAAACAAGAATTTCTAAAAAGCTGGCAGACGAAACCAGCCCGATTGACTCTGCCAAAGCTTGTTTCATATTGAGAATAGAGTCTTTCTGTTATAAATCAAAAAATGTTCAATACAAAAAAGTCTGTGGAATGTGCATCTACTATTAAACCTTAGCTGCAGAGAGATTCGCATCAGGGAGATAGGAATTTCTCAATATGGTGGTCTATCATCAGCCATCGTGCAAGCGCCCTTGGCCACTGCTGCCCTGCCGGCCCAGTGTGCTTTTCTCCAGGGTCAACATGACTCCCATCATTATTTTGTCTGACACTTCAAACAAACAGAAATAAATTAAACTCAAGAGGAGTCACACTTCAAATCCCTCCCCCAACCTAGTCTACCACACTCAATTGTTAACCCACCCCCTTGGTCAAAAGTTAACATATCTTGCTTCCAACACTTTCCCACATATTACACTTTTCCCACCACTCATCTGACACTGATGGTGCTACTCTGTCTCTTTGCCACACTTTGACAAAAACAATAAGAGGGCCTTTTGATTGGTGGAGGTCCATTTGGTCATAATGATAGTGCTTGGCAACTTTACTAAGCTTTCCAATGCTTTGCTTGCATGTTAATATGATTTTCTATATTTTAACATTTTGATATTATTGGTTTTTGTAAAATGGGGTTATGTCTTTTTGTCAACTCCATGTCTGTTACTCAAAGTGATACAGTTCCCGAAATTTCACAGTAAAATAAAACATGACGACAATGATTTTGCGAATGGTATTGTACTTACACCCTATAATTTTTTTTAAGACAAAGTGACAGCAGCTTATGATATTTCTCTCCCAGGGACTACAAACGTACTATTTATTTTTTATTTCATTGTTCCAAAAGAAAAGCCATTGACTGATGTAGAGATCCTGACTGCTTAATATAGTTATTCACTTGCTTCACATACACACATACATAACAATCTAAAACATATGTATTAATATTGATATGAATAGCATTTTTTATATTAATGATTGGAATTCAAAATTCGAATATGAGAACTCATTTATTGTTTTAGGTGGGGCCCTCAAGATAATCCCTTTTATTTAGGTTATGATTTTTAGGGTTATAGTTTACATTGAAAACCAAATATCGCAATCTTAAAATGGCATATAAATTATGCAAAAGAGAATTTACGGATCTTTGGTTAGTTTTCTTTCTTTAGATGGAGAGTTCCTCTCTACCACAAAATGCTCCTACAAAACTAATTGCACTCAAAATCTACCTACTTTTGAAGTTCCGCTGTAAGAAACTGTGTGGCTTATTTACAAGCCCCTTGAATTGATGGTGCATCACTTTTAATATGGAAAAATGTGACGTACTGGTGGCACAAGGGGATTGTAAATAAGCCCCTGTGTTTTTTGTTGAGGGGATGGAGCCCCACTGAGACAGCAACCACAATTAGGATGAAACACAAAAGTCACTATATTAACCTGTGATTAACCCTCTGGTAGCTTGGCACAAAAGCAGTCATTCTTAACTTAGAGGCAATGTGTGAAGTATTTATGCAGCACACAAACAGTAATAAAGTGAAAACTCAACACAAAGAAAATCCCAAATAAGTTTAGAAAAATAGAGTAACTTTGAAACAAAATTTACCAGAATGACAAGCATCCAACTAGTAGAAGT
Source organism: Lissotriton vulgaris (assembly GCF_964263255.1). Taxonomy (NCBI): domain Eukaryota; kingdom Metazoa; phylum Chordata; class Amphibia; order Caudata; family Salamandridae; genus Lissotriton; species Lissotriton vulgaris. The sequence goes on from NC_141687.1 coordinate 1,300,009,225, forward strand.
GGAAATATTCAATTTGAAAGTTTGTATTGAAAATAGTAATTAAAAGCACAAAGCACCACTCGCGGTCAGCTGGTTCTGCTAGATATGGGGAAAGTCACAATTTAATGGTGACCACAATGGAAAACAAGTCAGATGCAGGTGTCAGATTAGACCTTTTCAGGTCTGCCACAAAGAATTCTGCTTGTGTTGGAGGAGGCCGTGAAGAGGAGGATTTCAGTATGAAGAGCAAGTTGATTGTCGTTGACAGTTGCTGCTGTAGCTCGAAGTTCCGGTCAATGTTGGAGCTTTGTGTAGGTGGTGGTCGTGGGCTGTCATTGGTGTAGCATGACCTGTAGGTCTTGTGTTGGCGGTCGTAGTGGCTGTCCCTCTCAGTATGAAGACTAGGTCTAGGTGGAACTTCGAGTTTGTGGTCGTCACGGAAGACAGAATCTTGACATGAAAAGGTCCGCTCTTGGTCAAGAAGAGCTTAGCATGAGGATTTTCAACTTCTTGAAGGAGCTTCCACTGATACCAGCCAAGGGTCCAGGTCTGGTGGTGGCACCTATTGGGGATTAGGATTCTCTCCAGCAGAGAATAGCAACAGGGCTCAGACAGGTCTTGGTGAGTCCAAGCAGGTACAAATGCAGCTGGTCTGCTGGGCAGTTGTAGGTTTGCCTCTGAAAACTTGTTGTGTCCCTGCAGTTCACACAAGAGGCTTGTCAACTGACCCTTGGAGTTACTCTGGGTAGCCTGTGATCAAGGCAAGCAGGTCCAAATGTACTCCCTGAAACAGCAAGACTTTCCTTCTGGTAGTAGAGGAGTCCTTGCGCAACAGGACAGGCCTACTTTCGAATCTTCCACTGGTCCAGGAGTATTCTGATAAGTGTCTCTGGAGGTTCAATATTTCTACCTGGAGTCATCCTCTATTTGGGAGGCTCCCAAGCCAACCGTCGCTGGTTCTGGAACATTCCTACACATGCTCATGGCTCCAGACTGCCTCAGGTGACAAAGGGCAGGCCTGGCCTGACACCACGTTCTTTTGCTGTAGGTAAAACCCTTGAAAGTGTAAGTGAGGCTCGGAACGGCCCCTTCCCCCAGCCAGCCTGGCACGATCGTCTATCTTGTCCACCCCTAAGCCCCCTTTGTGTTACTGTCTAGAAGTAATACACAAATTCCAACAGCAGAACAATTCATAGTGATGTGACCCAAGACACTGGCAGAAAGGCACAGTTGGTTGGGACAAGAAAATGCCTACTTTCTAAAAGTCCCAGTTTGAGAATTGTAACCTAATATCAAACTTAATTATTTAAGAGGCTTTTAAATTTTTTTGTTTCCACCAACTAGAGCTTGGCGTATCCCTACCACAGTTACCTTGTCAGGAAGGCACTTTTTAATCAGGATGCTTTGGCCACCGTTGACATGGGAGCAGAAGTCTGGGTAGAGTCGGTGAGACCACAGCAGTCTTCACTCAGTGCCCAGCCAACATCAAAATCAGGAAGGCAGACTGCCAAGCCGGTGGGAGGGAAGACCGGTCAAAAAGATTTGGCAGGACCAGCCCGCCAATTTCTAAATCAGGCCTGATATTTCGACCTGAGCCGAATCTAAAGTTAGAACTTATTAAATGTTATATGGTAACTCAGTATTTGTCAATGGGAGTGAAAGGCATTGCAACAGTGAAAAAAGGACTTTAGGGTTTTTTTACGACCCGGACATAAAACTTGAGTAAAACTTAAGCATATGTGTTCTACTTTTTAAATACAATGCACCCTGCTGTATGAGCCATTAGGACATGCCTTATTGGTGACGTACAAGTATTAAAAAGGAAGGTTTAGGCCTGGCAACATGTTTATTTTGGCAGTTTGAAATGCCAGTTTAAAACTGCCCTCACAGGCTGCTGTGGCAGGCCGGAGACATGGTTTCCAGTGCTACTATAATTAGTGGAGAAAGGAGTGCTGCTGCCCAATTGTAAGCCTTTAATTAACAGGGCCAAGATACTGTGCCTTTCACTAGGGACTTATAAGAAAATTAAATGTGGCAAAGAGGTTAATGTGGAGTTTAACAGTCATAGACCAGATCAAGTAAACTGCAAATGGTGCCGTTATAATCTGCACTAGTTACAGATAATTTTTCACAGGTGAAGGGTAGATCTGCAGTGATATTTCTACAGACCCTATAGTAGAAGCCCAGCATGATAGGAGGGATTTACTCTGTGTGTCTACAACCCGCACACTAACGAGTTGTCACAAGATGAATATTATATGATGACAATTCAATCATGCCTGAACAGCATCAAAAATTGTAGCAGCCTTACTAATCTAAGTCGGGCAGCTGGTCTGTGTCCACCTTCAACACAGGCATAAAATTCCCACTAATGGAGCAAGTGAACACCAAGCATCATGAAAGTGTTAATGTAACCTTTGCTTTTTCTGCTTATGACATTTCATATATTCATTTATTTTAGTGTACATTATCATTTGTAAATTATTGCTGCATTTAGTATTGTCTGCACAGGTAGAACAAATAACATTTGCTGTATAACATTTTGATAGTGCATCAATTATTCATATAAATGTATTCATATGATTCAGAGTGTGTTATAGAATTAAGTGAAGTTGCAATAAGATTAATATGTTAATTCTTGCGTTTGACATCATTCATTGTAAATTGCAAAAAACACAGTTGATGGACTGAATGTAGAACAATGTCATACATTCACCCCAGTACAAGGATCTGGGCCTAAATCCATCGTTTTTTTGCACTCCACACCACCCTGGGTTAGACACTGGATGTATGCAAATCAGCTCTGACCCTGTGCCTCATGGGAACAGTCCAGTCCGAACTACCAAGCCATGTCTTTCCCAGACCGGAATCAAGCATCCAAGGACCGGTTTCTGGCTATCAGCCTTCATCAGCCTGGATAGCTTGACTCCAGTGGTGTGGAGAGCCTGGGACTCACGTCTGAGTTTACCCAGCACACTCGGGGTGAAAATTGCAAAAAACAAAGTTGATGGACAGAATGTAGAACAATGTCATACATTCACCCCAGTACAAGGATCTGGGCCTAAATCCATCGTTTTTTTGCACTCCACACCACCCTGGGTTAGACACTGGCTGTATGCAAATCAGCTCTGACTCTGTGCCTCATGGGAACAGTCCAGTCCGAACTACCAAGCCATGTCTTTCCCAGACCGGAATCAAGCATCCAAGGACCGGTTTCTGGCTATCAGCCTTCATCAGCCTGGATAGCTTGACTCCAGTGGTGTGGAGAGCCTGTGACTCACGTCTGAGTATACCCAGCACACTCGGATTGAAAATTGCAAAAAACACAGTTGATGGACAGAATGTAGAACAATGTCATACATTCACCCCAGTACAAGGATCTGGGCCTAAATCCATCATTTTTTTGCACTCCACACCACCCTGGGTTAGACACTGGCTGTATGCAAATCAGCTCTGACCCTGTGCCTCATGGGAACAGTCCAGTCCGAACTACCAAGCCATGTCTTTCCCAGACCGGAATCAAGCATCCAAGGACCGGTTTCTGGCTATCAGCCTTCATCAGCCTGGATAGCTTGACTCCAGTGGTGTGGAGAGCCTGGGACTCACGTCTGAGTATACCCAGCACACTCGGGGTGAAAATTGCAAAAAACACAGTTGATGGACAGAATGTAGAACAATGTCATACATTCACCCCAGTACAAGGATCTGGGCCTAAATCCATCGTTTTTTTGCACTCCACACCACCCTGGGTTAGACACTAGCTATATGCAAATCAGCTCTGACCCTGTGCCCCATGGGAACAGTCCAGTCCGAACTACCAAGCCATGTCTTTCCCAGACCGGAATCAAGCATCCAAGGACCGGCTTCTGGCTATCAGCCTTCATTCAGCCTGGATAGCTTGACTCCAGTGGTGTGGAGAGCCTGGGACTCACGTCTGAGTATACCCAGCACACTCGGATTGAAAATTGCAAAAAACACAGTTGATGGACAGAATGTAGAACAATGTCATACATTCACCCCAGTACAAGGATCTGGGCCTAAATCCATCGTTTTTTTGCACTCCACACCACCCTGGGTTAGACACTAGCTATATGCAAATCAGCTCTGACCCTGTGCCCCATGGGAACAGTCCAGTCCGAACTACCAAGCCATGTCTTTCCCAGACCGGAATCAAGCATCCAAGGACCGGCTTCTGGCTATCAGCCTTCATTCAGCCTGGATAGCTTGACTCCAGTGGTGTGGAGAGCCTGGGACTAACGTCTGAGTATACCCAGCACACTCGGAGTGAAAATTGCAAAAAACACAGTTGATGGACAGAATGTAGAACAATGTCATACATTCACCCCAGTACAAGGATCTGGGCCTAAATCCATCGTTTTTTTGCACTCCACACCACCCTGGGTTAGACACTGGCTATATGCAAATCAGCTCCGACCCTGTGCCCCATGGGAACAGTCCAGTCCGAACTACCAAGCCATGTCTTTCCCAGACCGGAATCAAGCATCCAAGGACCGGTTTCTGGCTATCAGCCTTCATTCAGCCTGGATAGCTTGACTCCAGGGGTGTGGAGAGCCTGGGGCTCACGTCTGAGTATACCCAGCACACTCAGGGTGAAAATTGCAAAAAACACAGTTGATGGAGAGAATGTAGAACAATGTCATACATTCACCCCAGTACAAGGATCTGGGCCTAAATCCATCGTTTTTTTGCACTCCACACCACCCTGGGTTAGACACTGGCTATATGCAAATCAGCTCTGACCCTGTGCCCCATGGGAACAGTCCAGTCCGAACTACCAAGCCATGTCTTTCCCAGACCGGAATCAAGCATCCAAGGACCGGTTTCTGGCTATCAGCCTTCATTCAGCCTGGATAGCTTGACTCCAGTGGTGTGGAGAGCCTGGGACTCACGTCTGAGTATACCCAGCACACTCGGGGTAAAAATTGCAAAAAACACAGTTGATGGACAGAATGTAGAACAATGTCATACATTCACCCCAGTACAAGGATCTGGGCCTAAATCCATCGTTTTTTGCACTCCACACCACCCTGGGTTAGACACTGGCTATATGCAAATCAGCTCTGACCCTGTGCCCCATGGGAACAGTCCAGTCCGAACTACCAAGCCATGTCTTTCCCAGACCGGAATCAAGCATCCAAGGACCGGTTTCTGGCTATCAGCCTTCATTCAGCCTGGATAGCTTGACTCCAGTGGTGTGGAGAGCCTGGGACTCACGTCTGACTATACCCAGCACACTCGGGGTGAAAATTGCAAAAAACACAGTTCTATGTCCATCAACTGTGTTTTTTGCAATTTTCACCCCGAGTGTGCTGGGTATACTCAGACGTGAGTCCCAGGCTCTCCACACCACTGGAGTCAAGCTATCCAGGCTGATGAAGGCTGATAGCCAGAAACCGGTCCTTGGATGCTTGATTCAGGTCTGGGAAAGACATGGCTTGGTAGTTCGGACTGGACTGTTCCCATGAGGCACAGGGTCAGAGCTGATTTGCATACAGCCAGTGTCTAACCCAGGGTGGTGTGGAATGCAAAAAAACGATGGATTTAGCCTCAGATCCTTGTACTGGGGTGAATGTATGACATTGTTCTACATTCTGTCCATCAACTGTGTTTTTTGCAATTTTCACCCCGAGTGTGCTGGGTATACTCAGACGTGAGTCCCAGGCTCTCCACACCACTGGAGTTAAGCTATCCAGGCTGATGAAGTCTGATAGCCAGAAACCGGTCCTTGGATGCTTGATTCCGGTCTGGGAAAGACATGGCTTGGTAGTTCGGACTGGACTGTTCCCATGAGGCACAGGGTCAGAGCTGATTTGCATACAGCCAGTGTCTAACCCGGGGTGGTGTGGAGTGCAAAAAAACGATGGATTTAGGCCCAGATCCTTGTACTGGGGTGAATGTATGACATTGTTCTACATTCTGTCCATCAACTGTGTTTTTTGCAATTTTCACCCTGAGTGTGCTGGGTAAACTCAGACGTGAGTCCCAGGCTCTCCACACCACTGGAGTCAAGCTATCCAGGCTGATGAAGGCTGATAGCCAGAAACCGGTCCTTGGATGCTTGATTCCGGTCTGGGAAAGACATGGCTTGGTAGTTCGGACTGGACTGTTCCCATGGGGCACAGGGTCAGAGCTGATTTGCATATAGCCAGTGTCTAACCCAGAGTGGTGTGGAGTGCAAAAAAAACGATGGATTTAGGCCCAGATCCTTGTACTAGGGTGAATGTATGACATTGTTCTACATTCTGTCCATCAACTGTGTTTTTTGCAATTTTCACCCCGAGTGTGCTGGGTATACTCAGACGTGAGTCCCAGGCTCTCCACACCACTGGAGTCAAGCTATCCAGGCTGATGAAGGCTGATAGCCAGAAACCGGTCCTTGGATGCTTGATTCCAGTCTGGGAAAGACATGGCTTGGTAGTTCGGACTGGACTGTTCCCATGAGGCACAGGGTTAGAGCTGATTTGCATACAGCCAGTGTCTAACCCAGGGTGGTGTGGAGTGCAAAAAAACGATGGATTTAGGCCCAGATCCTTGTACTGGGGTGAATGTATGACATTGTTCTACATTCTGTCCATCAACTGTGTTTTTTGCATTTTTCACCCCGAGTGTGCTGGGTATACTGAGACGTGAGTCTCAGGCTCTCCACACCACTGGAGTCAAGCTATCCAGGCTGATGAAGGCTGATAGCCAGAAACCGGTCCTTGGATGCTTGATTCCGGTCTGGGAAAGACATGGCTTGGTAGTTCGGACTGGACTGTTCCCATGAGGCACATGGTCAGAGCTGATTTGCATACAGCCAGTGTCTAACCCAGGGTGGTGTGGAGTGCAAAAAACGATGGATTTAGGCCCAGATCCTTGTACTGGGGTAAATGTATGACATTGTTCTACATTCTGTCCATCAACTGTGTTTTTTGCAATTTTCACCCCGAGTGTGCTGGGTATACTCAGACGTGAGTCCCAGGCTCTCCACACCACTGGAGTCAAGCTATCCAGGCTGAATGAAGGCTGATAGCCAGAAGCCGGTCCTTGGATGCTTGATTCCGGTCTGGGAAAGACATGGCTTGGTAGTTCGGACTGGACTGTTCCCATGGGGCACAGGGTCAGAGCTGATTTGCATATAGCCAGTGTCTAACCCAGGGTGGTGTGGAGTGCAAAAAAACGATGGATTTAGGCCCAGATCCTTGTACTGGGGTGAATGTATGACATTGTTCCACATTCTGTCCATCATCTGTGTTTTTTGCAATTTTCACCCCGAGTGTGCTGGGTATACTCAGACGTGAGTCCCAGGCTCTCCACACCACTGGAGTCAAGCTATCCAGGCTGAATGAAGGCTGATAGCCAGAAACCGGTCCTTGGATGCTTGATTCCGGTCTGGGAAAGACATGGCTTGGTAGTTCGGACTGGACTGTTCCCATGGGGCACAGGGTCAGAGCTGATTTGCATATAGCCAGTGTCTAACCCAGGGTGGTGTGGAGTGCAAAAAAACGATGGATTTAGGCCCAGATCCTTGTACTGGGGTGAATGTATGGCATTGTTCTACATTCTGTCCATCAACTGTGTTTTTTGCATCATTCATTGTAAGGCATGTCCTTTTGAAAATGATCAAAAAAGTATATTTAATATTGTTGCAGACAAATATCTGGCAGAGAGGAATTTGTCAACTCAGTAAGAGACTTTTTGGCTGATTTACAGATTAGTAGAGAGGGTACTTCATTGTAACGATGACTGAGTACCCTCTCCACCAGACTCTTGGTCCACCCATTAATTTCGAGGTGGACGGACCATCAGGTTTATGCAGACAGAGTAAAATTTACTCCATCAGCATAAACTTTACTACGAAGGCCGAAGGCAGTATGGATGATCAGAGGTAATCTAACCAACAGTCCACCATATTTAGAACTTGTGGTTGGAGGCTTTTTACTGTTTGTCACTGCCAGATATATCCTGGCAGTAAGGTAAAATTAAAAATGTAAAATTACTCTAACACCATGGGAGAAAACTCTCATGGTGGGGTCTTTATTTTTCTATTTTTTTTTCAAAAACAAACTCCCCCTTTGGGGAGGGCAGAGTAAACCCTCCCCTCACTCTGACCACAAGTATTTGTAGATATCTGAGGATTCGTCTATGTTTTTACTCCCCGTATAAAGGATGTAACAAGGCTGTACGCTTGTATAAAAAAGAAAGGAGGAACATACTTCAGAAGAGCTCTAAATAAGAACAGCATTTTAGGAAAGACAATTTAATAATTGTGTCTCTCCACAACAAAGAGATGGACAACATCTCCTGTTGATTAAGCATTCATGGCATTTCTTTCAGAATACTTTTATTATTAGTGTTTCTTAGTCCATTGTACCTCTTAGTAAGCCTAACAAAATATTTCAGGCTAACTACTGCACATTGTTTATTCTGGTTATCTGTTCTAGTATGTAAAGTCTTTATTTTTCTGAGTTGAGTTCATACCATGCGGCAGCTCCAAAAAGTGCTGCAGTTTCTACAATTACAGATAATATGTGATTATGATTGGGTGTGGTTATTAAAACATCTTTAATGGCTATTACCTTAACTTCCATCTGGGGAAGCCTTATTGGTTCAGTACCAAAGCATTCCTTCTATATTTTCAAAAATGGTTCTATATACAATGCCTATAGTAAGGCAAACAGTTGAGATCTCAGCCGGTGTTATTAGAGTGAAAACCCAGCGTTTTAAAACACTCTACAGTATTGCGCTAACAGCATGTAGTAGTTAAATCTGGTAAAGCAGGGGGGCAAGTTGACTAATCTTTGAAAGAGTAGCTAAGCCTGAGTGCCATATGCTGCTGTAACCACCACGAATATAGAGTTTGGGGCACTAGAGACACCGGTGGTCCTAAATGTATGGAGCAGGTTACCTTTGATGAGCAATATTACCCTACAGTCCCAGTGCCTAGATTGAGAAAGTTTGACTATGTGTGTCTCTATTACATACAATTGCATATTTACAGTATGGCTAATGGTTTGGCTCCTGGTCTTGTGTTTTTCACCAGAAATTGCTAGATGCTCTACCTTGCAGAGTTGAACATAAAGTCTGCTCGGACCCCATATATCATACATTGGAACAGTGATGTACTTACTGGGCAGGAGTTGAAGGCCAGTTCCTCCGTGTTCATGAATGATGGAATGAAATGGGCAGGGAAAGTGATGAATCTTCGGATAGAACGGTGTAATTCTTTGAGGAGAATGAAGGAGATGAGCGATTGCTAGAGAGGTGAGTTTGACTGATGTGTGTGATAGGATATGTCAATTATAGCTTGTTATCAACCCACAGAATTGCCATTTAGAGAGATATAGCGAATTGGTACCTTGCATCCTTCACACATGATTAATTCATTTGCAGCGTGAGTGTTGCATTATCTAAGATATTAGGGGTTTGATTAGTAGTCACATTTCGTGCAGATGCATGGGGCCTTTAAGGCTTAGGGCCTAATTTAGATCTTGGCAGACTGGTTACTCCATCACAACGGTGACGGCTTTCCTGTCCGCCAAAATATAAATTCCATTATATCCTATGGGAGTTATATTTCGGTGGATGGGATATCTGTCACCGTTGCGACGGAGTATCTGTCCGCCAAGACCTAAATCAGGCTCTTAATCTTATATGTTTTTGGGAGTTGCGTGCTGTAGAGTGAGAATAGCGAATGGTTTGCAATAGTGAAAAGTTTTTGGGATTGTTAATATTACTAGCGACTATGTTGATGTTGTCATACTGATTGATAAATACTCGCTGTGTTGTTGTGAGTAAACAGATAAAATTTGTTTAGAAAAAAATGTGTAATATAGGTGATTGAGCATTTCTTGAAGCTGATACAGTCGTGTATCTGCATGGTACAGAGGTAGGATTATAGGAATTAAATGTTGTTATTCTTTGATTAAACAGTTTGCTGAAGAATGTTTTTCATGGATGCCAAATGTGGATGTGGTAGAACCTGGCTGTTTATTATTACTCATCAGTCTCAAACTTAGTTTTGCCTTGCATCCTTGTAAAAACCGTTTACTTAGCAATGAATTCAGGTGATTTCTGTCTTTAGTTTGTTAACAACATATATACATTGACTCAAGCTTTCTCCTGTAGATTCTTTATCACATTGCTTTTTCTTAAACAAGGTGAGCTCCAAGGCTCTATTCTTATAAGCACTGACCACAATGTTTGTGCATTGAGCCCATTTCTTATCAACTCTTTGCTGATGACATCAGATATGCTTCAAAGTCTCCTCTCCAAAAGATATCTTCCTTTTAGCGCAAGCTCTCAAAGATATTCATTATGGATGTCATACTTCCATTTAAGATGAAATTGACCTTTGCACATTTTAATTAAGCATGGGCATAAAATCCGTTCCGCTCGCGGAATTAGCGTTTTTTTGGCAAATTCGTAATCCGCGAACTCTCGCGAATTTGCCAAAAATTCTTAAATTCGCACGCAGCGGATTTTTTTGCTTGGTGATACAATATTGCGGCGCGCTGCGTTCACTTACCGTCATTCAGCGTTTGCAGAGTTGCTTTTCTCCATATTTTCCGTGTGCTGCGCCATTTTGGATCTTGCTGCGGGATCCCGCGGGAGTTTGGCGACCGCGATTACGTCATCGCGGCTTGCCACCTTGCACAGCACGCATCGCGAGAGTTCGCAATTGTGAACACGTAGATGCGGCGGGCAACAACAATCTCGCACTCGCAAAATTGCAAAATTTGCAATTCTGCACAAGAAATCCACCAGCAAGCAGCATAAACCTTCTGAAAATGATGATTTTTATCAGAATAACTCCTCAGGTTGACATTTGCCTGCACTTTTTTTTGCAAGGAGTCCATTTTGGGGGTGGGTGGGAGGAAGGAAGTGCCCCACAGTCTCCAACTTCCTGTTCCTGTCCAGCAGGCTCCTCTCAGAGCTTTCTTCATGTGACACTTTTATTTGGAGCTTGACCTGGAAGGATTCCTTTTTGTGGATGCTGCTGGATATTTGGATTTGAGGCCTTTTTGACTTTCTTTGGATCACTTTTTGATTAGAAATTTCACAAGTAAGTTTGTTTGGGGCATTACAGTTGCTGCAACTACAATTTTGGAATTTTTGATTTTTGGGCTGTTGTTGGGGCCTTTTGCCCAGGGGTACTCAGTGATGCATGGGCATAGTCTTTCTGTTGGGTGTCTTGAATTTGAACATGATTGAGGGCATGGATGGCATTGGATTGTGGTGATTTCTGTGTGTTTTTTTACTTTTGGGCTGTTTTTGGGGCCTTTTGCCCAGGGGTATTCAGTGGTGCATGGACTGAGTCTTTCTGTGGGGTCTCATTAATGTAAACATCATGGAGGGCATCGATGGCATTGGATTGTGGTGATTTTTGTGTGTTTTTCGACTTTTTGGGGTGGTGATGGGGCCTGTCCATGTGGGTGGGGGCAATTTTGAGGACTGGTACAGGCAGGGCCTGGCCATTTGGTGGGGGTCTAGGGGCCATTTTGAAGCCAGGCAGTGTGCTTTGTTGTGCCATAGGCCTGCACCCAGTCTGCCATGCTTTCATCCATTATGCCCAGGGGTACTCAGTGGTGCATGGGCCTAGTCTTTCTGTGGGGTGTCTTGAATTTGAACATGATTGAGGGCATGGATGGCATTGGATTGTGGTGATTTTTGTGTGTTTTTTGACTTTTTGGGTTGGTGATGGGGCCTGTCCATGTGGGTGGGGGCCATTTTGAGGACTGGTACAGGCAGGGCCTGGCCATGTGGCCGGGGTCTAGGGGCCATTTTGAAGCCATGCAGTGTGCTTTGTTGTGCCATAGGCCTGCACCCAGTCTGCCATGCTTTCATCCATTATGCCCAGGGGTACTCTGTGGTGCATGGGCCTAGTCTTTTTGTGGGGTGTCTTGAATTTGAACATGATTGAGGGCATGGATGGCATTGGATTGTGGTGATTTTTGTGTGTTTTTTGACTTTTTGGGCTGTTGTTGGGGCCTTTTGCCCAGGGGTACTCAGTGGTGCATGGACTGAGTCTTTCTGTGGGTCTCTTTAATGTAAACATCATGGAGGGCATGGATGGCATTGGATTGTGGTGATTTTTGTGTGTTTTTCGACTTTCTGGGGTGGTGCTGGGGCTTGTCCATGTTGGTGGGGGCCATTTTGAGAACTGGTACAGGCAGGGCCTGGCCATGTGGTGCGGGTCTAGTGGCCATATTGAAGCCAGGCAGTGTGGTTTGTTGTGTCATAGGCATGCACCCAGTCTGCCATGCTTTCATCCATTATGCCCAGGGGTACTCAGTGATGCATGGGCCTAGTCTTTCTGTGGGTTGTCTTGAATTTGAACATGATTGAGGGCATGGATGGCATTGGATTGTGGTGATTTCTGTGTGTTTTTCGACTTTTTGGGGTGGTGATGGGGCCTGTCCATGTGGATGGGGGCCATTTTGAGGACTGGTACAGGCAGGGCCTGGCCATGTGGTGGGGGTCTAGGGGCCATTTTGAAGCCAGGCAGTGTGCTTTGTTGTGCCATAGGCCTGCACCCAGTCTGCTATGCGTTCATCCATTATGCCCTGGGGTACTCAGTGGTGCATGGGCATAGTCTTTCTGTGGAGTGTCTTGAATTTGAACATGATTGCGGGCATGGATGACATTGGATTGTGGTGATTTTTGTGTGTTTTTTGACTTTTTGGGCTGTTGTTGGGGCCTTTTGCCCAGGGGTACTCAGTGGTGCATGGACTGAGTCTTTCTGTGGGGTGTCTTGAATTTGAACATGATTGAGGGCATGGATAGCATTGGATTGTGGTGATTTTTGTGTATTTTTCGATTTTTTGGGGTGTTGATGGGGACTGGCCATGTGGGTGGGGGCCATTTTGAGTGCTGGTACAGGTAGGCCCTGGCCATGTGCTGGGGGCAAGGGGCCATTTTGAAGGCAGGCAGTGTTCTCAGGCCTGCACCCATTTTGCCTAGCTTTCATCCTTTATGCCCAGGGGTAGGGAGTGGTGCATGGGCCTATTCTTTCTGTGGGGTGTCTTGAATTTAAACATCATTGAGGGCATGGATGGCATGGGATTGTGCTGATTTTTGTGTGTTTTTCAACTTTTTAGGGTGTGTAACTGATGTTCCTCTGTCTTTCAATGCTTTTAGGTGCACAAGAGAACCACCAGTGCCAGGAAGAAGTCCTGCAGTGGTGTGTGCAGCATAACGTCACGCGACGTCACGTGTGGCCACAGACAAGACAACTCTGCAACTCGTGCAACTGCGGCCTGCTGTTCTGACATCTGAAGAAGATGGCCCCCAAAAAAGTTCCCCGTAGCTCCTCTAGCAAGAAAGTTGCCAGTAAGGAGCAGAAGAAGCAAGGGGCGCCACTTACCAAGGAGACTGGAGTGCCGCCCGCCACATTTTTTGGGATTAAAAAAAAAGTATGCCTGCAGCAGCAGCGGGATCTGCTGCGGACCAAGCTGGGAGCAGCACCCCCGCTCCATTGGGCTCAGTGCCACCACCACCACGCCAACTTAAGTCCAAGCCTTTGAGTGCTTTAGAGGCAGCCAGTCTAGTTGTTCAATCACCATCGACCAGTGATGTTGGCTCATTACAAGAAAGTAGCAGCAATCCCTCAATCAACACAGGTTGTTGTAACTCATCTGATGAGTGTTCAACAACCACAGCCGCAACAACAACCACATGTGCAAGTACAAGCCCAAGTACATGTGGAAGGAGAGGCAGCGCAAGGAGATGCACAAGCAGAGGTGCATGGAGCGGCACAAGTGCCCACAATAGTTGTTCCTCCCAACGTAGGGGCACATCAGGAAATCGACATTCAAGCCGAGGTATCATTTGAGGAAGCCACTCCTCCCGATCATTCATTGCCTTCCAGATCCCTAGCAAGTAAAAGATCAAGGATGCTGTCTACATCTTCTTCAAGCCCCCTTCCTTCTGATGATATGGATCTAAATTGGGAACCACCACAGCCGTCTGAGAGTGAGGCACACCACGATCTGACAAAGGTAGCTAAGCGTAAAAGGAAGGTCCCCGAAACTCTCGTACTTATGGGGTGTGATGATGACGCTGAAGAAGAAGTGGCGTATACTACTCCTGCTGATGAAGACTCTCACGACGACGATGCAGTCATCATAAACGTCACTACAGGCTCAGCGGGCATGCAGCAAACAGACATTTTTACCCTAGCTCGAAAAGCTTTTGACACGGTCGATCATAACATCCTGATCGACCGTGTCAAAGCCTTGGGCATAAAGGGCAGGGCTGCGGAACTTCTGACATCTTTCCTAGCCAATAGAGAACAGTCAGTGAAGATGGGGAACTTCTATTCACCAACGTTTGTGCTGCCATGCGGAGTCCCCCAAGGATCCTCGCTGAGTCCGACACTTTTCAACATCTATGTGTCGGACTTGGCGAAGGTCATTAAAACCTATGGAATGGGAGTGACTTCGTACGCCGACGACACCCAGCTGGTGTTGGCAGTACATAAGAACGGGATCGAAGTGGCAGCCAACTTTCAGACTGGCATGAGAGCCATCAGTCGTTGGATGGACAACAATTGTCTAAAATTAAACACCGATAAGACCGAGGTAATGGTGTTTGGAGACCTAAAACCAGCTTGGTCCCCGATCTGGTGGCCACCGGAAATGGGCAACCCACCTATCCCAGTCTCAAAGGTTAGAAACCTAGGAGTGTTGTTCGACAACAAACTGAGTTTCACTAATCACGCCAACGCAGTAGTCTCCTCTTCCTTCTTCACGCAAAGGAAAGTGAAAAAGCTACTACCCTACCTTCCACTATCCGCAGGGAAAACCCTGATGTCCACCTTGGTGCTATCCAAGGTGGACTACTGTAATGGGCTTCTGCTGAATGCTCAGGAGCAGGTCCTCAAAAAGCTACAAATGGTGCAGAACGCTGCGGCGCGAATCTTGACCAGAACTCCCAAGTTTGCACCGATCTCATCAGTCGTTTACCAACTGGCTCCCAATAAAAAAGAGAACAAAATTCAAGGCTCTGTGTATTATATACAGGGCACTGAATAACCAAGGACCCGACTTTTTTAGGGAATCACTATAGCTGTACGTTCCCAATAGAGCGCTAAGATCAGCCTCTTCCGCATCACTATGCATTCAACGAGTGAGAACAGTCACCTGGGGAGACAGACGCTTCTTGGTGGCCGCCTCGAGGCTCTGGAACTCCTTGCCCCATCACATAAAAACCAGCGCCTCACTGTTGCTCTTCAGAAGGCAAGTGAAGACATGGTTATTCACTCAATAATGCACAGGATGTGCCTCTCTGTTCTGCCCAGCGCCGAGACACCACTTGTGGTATTTGTTCGCGCTTTAGAAATTTAGAAATAAATAATAAAGCTGCTGAGCGTGATGTTGTTGACGAGGAGGCAATGGGACCACCACCATTGCAGTTAACTAGTACACCACCACCTACCGCTTCCATATTTTCTCACCAGAAGGAGTGGTGTGGCTCACTGGTTAGAGGCGGCAGACCCGGAAGCAGAAGACGGCCGGGACCAGGGTTCAATTCCCGATGTGGCAGGGTTGTGAACCAGGGTCAGCAGACTCGATAATTCTCGCCTCGGTGCCTACTCTAACCAGGGATTACACTCGGCAACTCTGGGCATTAGCTTGCCTTATCTCCACAACGGCCCCCCACAAACGCCGGGGATGCCTGGTTTCACCTTGGAGAAACCCAGGAGGGAAAATCTCACAGGGAAAGCCAGGACGGGTTCCCCAGTGGTCTATAGCGCCAGGACGCCTCCGGGTAGCAGTGCGCTTTACAAGACACACACATTTACATTTACATTTACAGAAAGGACCTCCATCCACCTCGACCTCCATTTCCTCAATTAGTTGTGCTGCAAGTGCACAGTAGTAAACTTTGTCAACACACATCCTCCACTTCATCTGGCATTAGCAGCATGGCCAGTATCGCCTCCTCCGCCCCCCACAGACATTTGAAGTCCGCAGTTTGGGACTTCTTTAGTGTTTGCACAACAAGGGAAAACACAGCTATTTGTACCATTTGTAAGCTTGCAGTTAGTCGTGGTAAGCTTGGTACCAACTATGGTACCGGAGGCCAGAGAAGTCATCTTGAGAGACAGCACACTGTCAAATGGCATGCGCACCTGAAGGAGATCAAGGAAGCCCGAATTGCAAGTCAACTAACTGTATCCGTTGATGTTTCATCTGATGATGACAAGGAGGAAGAAGCGTCAAACACTTCACTTACACCCAGTACCCCTGTCAGCAGCACACCCCCTGTGAGCCACACTAAGAGTGTGGGAGAGAGTGAGACACCAATGAGAAAAAGTTCATCATCACCGAGCATAACTGGGT
This sequence comes from Lissotriton vulgaris, assembly GCF_964263255.1. Lineage (NCBI taxonomy): Eukaryota > Metazoa > Chordata > Amphibia > Caudata > Salamandridae > Lissotriton > Lissotriton vulgaris. The sequence goes on from NC_141687.1 coordinate 1,300,025,550, forward strand.
CGAAGAAGTCATCGTCATCATCATCCCGTAAAATCATGGTCCAGCCCACCATTAGAAGCATGTTGTTTTAAGATGCGCCATTTGAACGCAACCACCCAAGGGCGCGTCTGTATAACACTAAGCTGGCTAAAATGCTAGCGCTGGACCTTCTCCCTTTTTCTTTTGTGGAAGGGGTTGGTTTTCTTGAATTAGTGGCAACGCTCTGCCCTAAATGGAAGGTTCCTAGCTGGTTCTATTTTGCCAGAGTTGCGGTTCCAGCACTACATGAAGATGTGCTGGAGGTGATTGGGGCAGCTTTGCAGAAGAGTGCTGTTCACACTATACATCTGACAACAGACATGTGGACCGGTTGCGCAGCCACTGAATACATGTGCATCACTGCACACTGGGTCTCTTTTTCAGGAGTTACAGCAAAGCTAAGGGCAGGTGTTGACCCGGACAACGTTTTTAAAGCTGCTCAGAAACATGCAACACTAGCCTTGTTTGGCATGGAGACAAGTCATACAGAAGAAAACATTTTGCAGGAGTTTAACACAAAGGTCTTTCAATGGCTGTCCCCAAGAAAACGCAAGAATGGTTATGTTTCCACGGATAATGGCGCCAATGTAGTTAAGGCCATGGATATGGGTAACTATTTCAGAGTGCCTTGTTTGGCGCACTGTATCAACCTAGTTGTTAAAAAATTCTTGAGAGAAGAAAGTCCAGTGTGCGAGTTACTGACCACCTGCCAAAGAATGTGCACACATTTCAGCCATTCGTTTAAGGCCCGGAAGCATCTGAGGGGCCGGCTACATCAACGTAAACTGCCAGTGAAAGCACTCATCCAGGAGGTGGCAACACGTTGGAACTCAACCTTCTATATGCTTGAGAGTCTGTATGAGCAGTGTGCGGTAGTCAATCAGTATTTCTTTACACAGGGTGCAGCTATGAAGGACTTGAGGATACATGCGGAGCAATGGAAGCTAGTTCAAAGCCTGACAGACACGCTTCGTCATTTTGAGGTCTTCACGCGTGCAGTCAGCAGGGAGGACTGTAATTTGGGAAAAGCTATCCCATTGTTGCGCATGCTAGTGCACCAACTGAAGGTGGTGTCTTCTACGTTTCAAAAAGATGAAGAAAATCAAGAAGCTTTTGATTTGGTGGAGAAATTATTAGAGCGCCTACTTTGCGATGAACGTCTTCAAAAGATCCACACAGAACAGCATTACATTTGTGCTACTATTCTGGAGCCAAGCTACAAAAAGGCACTGGCAGGCAGAGTATTCTTTCCTTTTGGTGACGCAGAAGTTTCAAAGTACAAACGTTGGCTAGCTGTGTAAGCCATGAGGTTTGAAAGAGAACGGCAGGAAATTGAAGGAAAAGGCAGTACATCAGCATCAGCAGGCCATCCGGAGTCAAAAGAATCCACTTCTGCACCTTTGGCTGTGGCAGAAGTGAGTGATTTTCCCTCTCAGCCGTTAAAGACACCAGCAACCGGATCATCTGCACCAGACACAACAGTAACATTGTGTGAAGAAGAGGATTGGCTAACTCAGCTTGGGTTTGCTTCTCAAAAGGTCCCAGCAAAAAGTAAGCAACGTGGAGGAACCGTGGAGAACCTTGAGTCGATGGTGCAAGACTATCTGAATGACTCAACAGAGGTTTATGTTCATGATGACCCATTGGCGTATTGGCATGGGAAAAAATAATTGTGGCCAGAGATCTCCAACCTCGCTATAAATTACTTGTCTTGCCCACTCGCAAGCATGTCTTCTGAACGTGTTTTCAGTGCTGCTGGTGGCATTGTAACTTGCAAAAGGAACCGCCTCTCGCCCCAAAATGTGGAGAGGTTAACAATGATCAAAATGAATCAGCACCTCATACCCCCAGATTACAAAATACGAGAATACACGCAGGAAGAAGACGAGGAGGATACCAACTTAGATGGGGAAGTTCTTCTCTGTTAGGTGACCTACTCCCGCCTGAATTCGCAGAGTATGAGGACGAACTCTTCTTCCCTGACACCGAGCCCTGAAAATGAGCCAATGAATCAATAACCTTCTTTTTGTCCTTATTCACTTTTATTCCTGTGTGTCTGTCTTTCTTTGTTTTGCAAAGTCTATAAAAAAAAACTTTAATCACCTAATCACAAAAACAAGCCCATCAGCAGAACTGTCTTCACTTATTTGCTTATTAATTGGAATTTCCCTCAAAGCAGATGGCTGGATTACGCCAAATGAAGAAAGACTCTGCACTTGTGGGGGTGTTCTACTTCTTTGCGGGTGAGTTGACGGCTCTGGGGCCATTGCTGGGAAGGTCTAATATCGGATAAAAGTGTTTTGGAGAAAATCAGATTTGAAAAAGTTTTTGCCTTATTGCTCACTATCATGTTTACGGGGGCCTGTTTGGGGGGCTTCCTGGTGTTTGTGGGTGGGTTTCGGGGTCTGGGAGCACTGCTGGGTATGGATACTTTTGATTGCAAGAGGTTTGAAGCAGATCCATGGTGGCATAGGGAAGTTAGGGCCTAGCTGCAGAGCGCGCGTGGAGTGATTTTGGAAATTTGCCTGAAAATTACTAAGTCCTCATTTTTGTAGTTTTGCTTTTTGGCTGTTTGGGGTCTTCTACTAGTTTTCGCCTGGGTTGACGGCTCTGGGGCCATTGCTGGGAATGTCTAATACCGGATAAAAGTGGTTTGGAGAAAATCCATGAGGAAAAAGTTTTTGCCTTTTTGCTCACTATCGTGTTTTCGGGGGCCTGTTTGGGTGGGTTCCTTGTGTTTGGGGGTGGGTTTTGGGGTCTGGTAGCACGGCTGGCACAGACTAATGTTGATTGCATTTGTTTTCCAGGACATCCATGGTGGAAAAGTGGAGTTATGACCTAGCTGCACAGCACGTTTGGACAGAAGGCCGAAAAATATTGTAAGTATGAGATTTTCCATGTTTGCCTGTTTGGGGGTGTTGTGCTTTTTTGCGGGTGGGTTGGCGGGTCTTGGGGCATTGCTGGGAAGGTCTAATACTGGATAAAAGTGGTTTGGAGAAAATCCATGAGGAAAATGTTTTTGCCTTTTTGCTCACTATCATGTTTTCGGGGGCCTGTTTGGGGGGCTTCCTGGTGTTTGTGGGTGGGTTTCGGGGTTTTGGAGCAACACTGGGTATGGATACTTTTGATTGCAAGTGGTTTGAAGCAAATCAATGGTGGCAAAGGGGAGTTAGGGCCAAGCTGCAGAGCGCGCGTGGAGTGATTTTGGAAATTTGCCTGAAAATTACTGTCCCATTTTTGTAGTTTTGCTTTTTGGCTGTTTGGGGGTCTTCTACTTGTTTTCGACTGGGTTGACGGCTCTGGGGCCATTGCTGGGAAGGTCTAATACCAGATAAAAGTGGTTTGGAGAAAATCGGAGCAGAAAAAGATGTTGCGCTTTTGATCACTTGCCTGTCTTTGGGGTGCTGTTTGGCGGGCTTTTAGGTTGTTGTGGGTGGGTTTTGGGGTCTGGGAGCACTGCTGGCACAGTCTAATGTGGATTGCATTTGTTATTCAGGAAATCCATGGTGGAAAAGGGGAGTTAGGGCCTACCTGCTTTTGGAAAGAATTGAAAGAAGGCCGAAAATATTCAAAGTATGAGATTTTCCATTTTATTCTTTTTGCCTGTATGGGGGTGTTCTGCTTTTTTGTGGGTGGTTTGGCAGGTCTTGGGGCATTACTGGGAAGGTCTAATACCGGATAAAAGTGGTTTGGAGAAAATCCATGCTGAAAAGCGTTTTGGCACATTAACTTAGGGCTCGTTAGGGTTAGCACTAGCAGCAGGATTGCATGTGTTTCGGGGTGTTCTAGATTTTTGCAACTGAGTTCTGGGGTCTTAGAGCACTTGTGGGATTGTGTAATTGTTGCAAGTGGTTTGAAGAAAATCCATGGTGGGAAAGGGGGGATTTGGCCTAGTTAAAGAAAGCGTTTGCCACTATTCTCAACTTAGGGCTCGTAAGGGTTAGCAGTATTGTATTGCATGTGTTTGGGCGGGGGGCTGTTTGTGGGGGGGTTTGCGTGTCTTGGAGCGATGCTGGGTATGGATACTTTTGCTTGCAAGTGGTTTGAATACAATCCATGGTGGGTAAGGGGGGATTTGGTCCTACTTTACTTTCAAAGTACGTTTTGTCACCATTTTTCTACTAGGCCTCGTTTTGTTAGATCTTATTGGGAGTCTTCTACATTTTTGCGACTGGGTTTAGTAAGAGTCTGGGAGCACTGCTGGGAAGGTCTAATTTTGTTCTAAAACACAGTTTACAGTACACCTAGCTTGAGGGGAAAGATCCGCTAAATTAATTCGCCCATACTTATTTATCCTTCAAAAGGAGACTCAGACAGAGTACGCACTTTCAAAAATATTGTACTGTCTATTCGGAAACTCAAAGTGTGACTTTTTGCACTACACAGCGTACATACCTTATAATTATTTGTCAGTGGTGTTCTAATATCACTTCCTGTTTTTCCATCAATAATTACAGGCCGGGTTTCAGTCTGTGCAAGGGGAAAAAAAGGATGAAGTCAGGCTTCACATTAGCGAGCCGCAATACAGCATCCGCCAGGCAGGCAGTGGACAGGGTATCTTCTGGTCACCAACATTGATGGAAGGAGCATCAGCTGGAATGGAGGAGTCCCGCTAATAAGAGGAATGGTTTGATGCATGCAACTTACCAAATTCAACAGGACAACTACAACAACATACAGATGCAGTATCCGTTCTTTTCTAATTATCTTTTAAGTAATGTTATTGCTGTGAACTTCTATGAGTGTGACTCTGCATTTCTTTGATCTCTGCTTCTAAATTCATCCCTACAGCCATTCTATAGGTTTTACTTCTGCTATTTTTTAAACCTAATTTAATGTAAGAAGTGTTTCTCTGAGTGCAGAGATAGGCAAGTGAAAACGCATAATTATTACTGCAGCCCTGTACTGTCGCATTCTTTCATTCACGGTTGTCGAAAGTACTACTTACTTTTCAGTAACCATGCATGCAGTAGTCCATGCACTTCCTTTATGTCACTTAAAAGATTTATGGTTAGCTTTGTACCCAAAGATTTCTTTATCTTCAATTATTGTTTGTCCGTGCTGTGCTTTTTTTTTCTTCTCTCAACAAAACTTTCCCAAAATCCCCCATTCCCATCCATTTTCCAAACCCTAACCCTCTTCCCCCGGGCTGTGTGGTTTTTATTGATGTGTGACTAAATGACAGCAATAATTCCAAACACTTGCTGGGGAGGATAAGGTCATAGCAACAGGCTGGTGAAGGAATCAGAGGATATATTCTATACTTACTCAGCTTGACACTCAGTCACTATTGGCAAATGAAAGCAGATTTTCATGTGCGCCATCAACTTGATTGGTCATCAAGAACATCCTCCTCCTAGATGTGGCAAATTATTACGCTGCTGTGTCCTTCACCTTCGGTACTATTTCTTGTAGTAGTAGCCAATGTCAAAGAAATTCAACGCAAGTACTAGTTATACTTTCAATACTTTACCATTTGTTAGGCTACATTGTGGCACTGTTCTAGTGTACTGTCACCTGCTATATTCTCTATCGTACCGTTCTAATGCTACGGTAAGGACAAACAAGGTTTCATTTTCTTTTTTTTCAGATGCTGCAACTGCCACTGTGTAACATCACAAGTACCACTGCAATGATGACATTTCATCCACCCAGGATTGCCAACCTTAATCGCCATTTTGCGTGCAGCCAGCCCTGTGCCTAGCCCTATTTCCAAACACAAATTACAGGTAAGATAAGCGTTTGGGGGGGGTAGTATAATGGAGTATTAGGACTCGGAGAGACGAGAGACTGACGGTCCTAGGACTATTGAATTCACTTACTCTGTGAGAGGCACTTAGTTTTGAAAACATTTGGGCCATTAGTACTTACACAACTTGAATCAAGATGCCACTTAAGTTTCTGGACTGTTAAACCCCCACCCACCAGCCTCAAAAGCAGTAAAAAACACCTATGCTAAGATAAAGTTTAAAGTATATTTATATATCCCTAACATAAATAATCTCCCGCAAGACCCAACCCACCCCCCTCCCGAACCCCAATGAATGTCCCTGAAAACGAAGTCCCAAAAAGTAGAAAACCCAACTCCCAATTCCCACCCCCCAGAAGTCTTTAAAAAATGGGCAAGGGACAGTCTCCTCCTACTGCTGGCTGCTGTTGACTTTTCGGGCCAGGTCGGCATGCTCCTTGCGGAGGGTCTCGAGCAGGGTTTTGGTGTTGAGGAGCTCCTGCTTGAGGTCGGAAACCCTCAGGGAAAGAAGGCGGTGCATCTTTTTTTTGTAACTGCTGTGGGGGGCTGCTGATTTCTTTGCTGCTCGGCGGTGGCGGGTGGCTGCGGTACCCCAGTTCCGTACTGCTGGAGACCTGCTGCGCTGACTGGCTGACCCAGGGAGCGTGGAGGAGGATGCAGGTGTCGCCGTGGATGTTGTTGACGTACTAGTCTGCATGTCCTCCTCCTCCTAGGCCACCAGCCGCCGATATTCGGCGACAGTGGCCTCCAGCCTCCGTTGCCGGGCCCTTTTAGCCAGCTACTTCCGTGTTGGTTTGGAAGGAGCATCTATATGAAGAAAGAAAGACATAGTCTGTAACCAACGCTCTTTAATATTAACACAAAATGATTCAGCAGAAAGTTGTGTCACAGTAGAACTAGCAACTTGCAAGAGCAGTACATAACTATTGTGGCCAGTATCTATCTAACCTCCCACTTCTCCACCTTGCTCTAACATTAGTGGGAGTTTAAGGAATCAATTCTACGAGCACTATGGACTCACTCCATTAGAGTCGACTATGACAGTACACCAGTCTTATTCTTCTTCTTCTCTCATGTTTAGCAAAATTGGTACGTTAACTTCTGCAAGCCGTCATAATGCCAGCGCAGTCAACTTGCACCCGAGAAAAACAGACCCCCGCCATGATGAGTGAGATTGACTTGCGTTACTGTACCAGTCCAGTACATGCAGGTGGTGATGCTCTTACTTTTCTATTATGGGTGGCACTGAGAATACTCTGTTACAAGGGTTACTGCTTAATTAATTTAACTTGCACCCTACAGTGCCAATGAATACTAGAAAAGGAAAATTAAGAAGATAAATTATCTGATTATCTATCACAGCACATGGTATGTATTTGCTTACATATGGGATGACTTTAGGTGCTTTGCTTTTTATTAGTGAACGGTGATACATCCACACATGAATGACCGAGTTCTACTAAACTTATTAACAGAGGTAGTGAGTGAGTGGCCATCGTAATAGCCCGATATATGCTGTGCTTGCAATACAAACTACTGCTACTATTCATGGTAGTATTCGGACAAAATTACAACTTCTTTTCCTTGCCTTTCCTACACTGGGACGGACGTGCGGGTGCGGTGTTACATGCTCTTCAAAGTAACACTTAGTATATCCAGTGACCGTCTACTCTCTCTAGATACACATATGCTATCTAAGAGTCAGATAGTACCATGATCCAGGCATCCATCCATTCAAACTATATGTCAATCATTCTTCTTCATGTCTCTCATCTGGACAAACCTTACGTTTTCTCACGGGGAGCACACTATGCAGTCTGCAATCTCAATAAGTAAGGAATATAAGAGCTTACCACTGCCCGCCACTACTGTGGCAACCTGCACAGCAGTTTGGTCCGGCACTTGCACCGCCTCCTCCCCAGAGCTTTCTGTAATAAAGTGAATACACAGGATAATTGGGTTCAAGTAAGAGGTCTTTAATAAACAACCTCATCCAGCATCACAGGAATAACTGCCGGAACTAGAACATACATAAGGTTCCCCTAAGGAACATTCCCCTGACTTTTTTCTATGTCGGAACATTCATCATAGAACCAAGAGACATCATCACACTCCTTCCCCTTTACATCTAACAAGTTCAAACTGTAAAAATGATAAGATGAAAAGGCAATGATAACAAAATGGAAACAAGACACCAAGTTGAAGAATACCTTTCTTAACAAATATCCCACATCTCCCTTTCAATAAAAAAAAACATTGAAATAAGACTCCCATAGTAGAAAGGTTGTTACACATAATCATTTAGAAGAAACAGGTGGTAACAAAACATCACCTGAAAATTGTACAGGCACATGTGCAACAGGATTTAGGTTCCAAATGCGCCCGTCATTTGTCTTCACAGCATTGTTGAACATTTTTACAATCCTCTTCACATCTGTAAACTCAGACCATCTCTTACAACCAACTGGAACTCTAATTTTTACCATGTCACCAATTTTAAAATTGTGAACCAACACATTTTTCTTCTCATCATAGTACATTTTCCTTTTCCTCTGTAAAAGCAATTCTTTGTTTCTCCATTGTCCAATACTGTTATCTTTTAAACCTTTACCTTGAATCATCCAACCCGGACATAAATTGGTGATGGAAGATCTTCCCCATAACAACTCAAAAGGTGTTCTCCCAGTTGTGAAATGAGGTGTGAAGGGATAAACAGAAATTCTATTCTGCAATTCAACCCTCCAATCCAAAGAATTCACTCTAGCTAACTGAATTCCCTCTTTTAAAGTTTTGTTTAACCTTTTCAACGAACCATTTGATTCGGGATGATACAACGATATCTTTTTGTGAACAATGCCACAAGTTGACAAATAATTTTCAAACTCAACTGAACAAAATTGAGGCCCATTGTCCGAGAGTAATGACTTTGGAAAACTTTCCCTCTAAAATAATGAATCAAGAAATGAAATCACACAACAAGAGGTAACCTCTCTCACAGCACTAACTTCAACCCACCGAGAATAAAGATCCATCAACACCAAAAGATAAGGAGTAATTTGCTCACCATGTAAAGGACCAACAATATCTATAGCAACTTCATCCCAAGGACAGAACGGTAATTTTCTGCAAACCATAGGTGAACACCTCGGTTTAAGTACCTTGTCACTCACTTGGCATGCCACACAGTCACGAACAGCTCTCTCCACCATCACATCCAGTCCAGGCCACCAAAGGTCTTGCCTAATACGCTCCGTTGTTTTAGATATGCCCAAATGACCAACATGGTCCATTTTGATGATATTGTTCCTCAAACTCACTGGAGGAATTAATCTAGTTCCTCTTGCTAGAATCCCATTCAGCACTGCCAGTTCATGAGAAATTAACGACCAAGGTTTTGCTACTTTCCCAAAAGTATTCTTAGAAACATTACTCATGACTTCAACCAATTCACCATCCTTGCCCAAATCTTCCTTCCACTCATCCTCTTTTATCGCACCTAAAGTGATATCACAAACTCTAATCTCACTCTCCTCATCTCCATCACTGACACTCACCTCATCTTCCAAATCTTCCACAGAATTCACTAAACGCGACAAACAATCTGCAGAAACATTAGTACAGCCAGGAATATATTCAAATTTGAAATCAAATTCCTGAAGGGCAATTACCCATCTCCTAATTCTAGCAGAAACCGAGTCAAGACCTTTCTTTTCCAAAATCTCTCTTAAAGGCTTGTGGTCTGACCTCACTACAAATGGACAACCCCAAACAAATTTTCTAAACTTATTAATAGCCCAGAAAATGGCAAGTGCTTCTTTCTCTATTACAGAGTAATTAAGTTCTGCACCTTTCAAACACCTAGATGCACAAGTAATGAGATTTTCACCACCATCCCTAAGCTGAAATAACAAAGCACCAAGCCCTTTACAACTCACATCTGTTACAATGAAAGTTGGTTCACCAGGTCTAAAAGTTTGTAAATTCGGTGCAAATTTGAGTTCTTTTTTAATTTGTACAAATTCTTTATTGCACTCATCAGTCCACACAAACTCACATTTTTTACACATCATGCCTCTTAATTTCTCTGTTTTGTCTGCAAAGTTCTTAATGAATTTATTGTAAAATTCAGCCATGCCCAAAAAGGACGAGAGTTCCTCCTTTGTACAAGGTTCCTTTAGTTGTTCAATAGTTTTTACCAATTCTTCTTTTGGCCTTACACCAAAACCAGAAATATGATGACCTAAATAATCCAGTTGCGTCACTCCAAACTTACATTTGTTCCGTCTAAGAGTTAGTCCAGCATTTAACATTTTCCTAAGAACACACTTCAATCTAAAATCATGTTCTTCCTTTGTACTCCCACAAATTAGCACATCGTCCTGATAACATTTCACTCCATTTACATCCTTAAACAAGTCATTCATAATACGCTGAAACACCGAGGCTGTAGAAATTAAGCCAAACGGCATTCTTTTAAATTTATATGAACCAAAAGGAGTTATGAAAGCTGTTAACTCTTGTGATTCAACTGACAATTGAACCTGATGATATGCCGAAGCCATATCTAATGTTGTAAAGTAACACGCCCCGTCCAATGTTGCAACCAACTCTTCAATGTTCGGAAGAGGAAATTTATCTACAATTACCTCCTTATTCAAAGCACGAAGGTCCACACAGAGACGAATCTCATTATTGGGTTTTCTCGCAACAACAATGGGGGCCAACCATTCAGTCGCTTCCACTGCTTCAATCATCCCAGTTTTTAGTAATCTATCAATTTCATTCTTTACAGCATCTTGCATGCAAATTGGAACACGCCTAACTTTTGCTGCAACAGGGATCGCACCAGTTTTCAACTTGATCTTGTGTTTGTAACCTCTCAAACATCCTAGTTTTTCACTGAACAAATCTTTAAAACTTCTCACCACTTCCTCACTGTCATCTTCCACAGTTTGCACTTGAATTGATGGATTTGCATTCGGATTGAGCACTACACCCAAATTTGCTTGATGTGACCAGCTAATTAAGCTATCACCTTTTTCCGCAACATACATTTTCCCCACAACATATCTCTCATTGTATTCAATATTCTCTATGAAGAAACCTAACATTTTTATTAGGTCTTTTCCATAACAAGTTGGTCTCACATCAGATTTTTTCAACTCAAATTTCCCTTTAAAATATTTTAAATAGTCTTCTTCAGAAATAAAAGTTAAGTGTGAGCAAGAATTGAACTTCATCATAATCTTAACCCCACCTACACTAACCCAGTCAGATGGATGATTTAAGATGTCATCATTAATTTCAAATGTAACTTCTTTAGTTTCAACTCTGGTGTCTCTTCTACATCTTAGTCGACAATTCTTGCCTAAGTGACCCTTCTTTCCACACACATTGCAGACAACTTTCAAAATAGGACAATTTTTATCATTAGCCATATGTCCCAATCTTCCACATATGTAGCAATTGCCCTGAAAAGTATTCCCACTTTTCTTTTCCAACACATTTTCCCTGCTTGACTATCACCAGCTTTGGTATCTAAAGAATCTTTTTTCTTTTTTTCTTCTAGATTTTTCACTTCTTGAACTTGTACTTCTTCTATCTTTTCATTACTGCTCATATTCTTCCCAGCTTTGCTCAACTCTCCCGCACACTTAACCATGTGTTCTACCCGCTTAGCAATAATCATCACTTCATCCAAAGGTGGTTCATCTTTCATCCAAAGCTCTTCTCTTATTTTGTCAATGGTACATCTCAGCACGAATTGATCTTGAATCCTCTCCTCTGTTAACTCACCAAACTTACAGCTAGATGCTAATTTTCTTAAGACAGTTACAAATTGTTCCACCGTTTCTTCCTTTCCCTGCTCTCTCAGTCCAAAATAGTATCTCTCCATTATGGTGCTTAATCTTGGCAGGAAATGTAAGTCTAACTGTTTTATACAAATTTCGTACTCATTAAGTCCCCTTTGTTCAGCCTGACTCAATGTAGGTAAATTTTCTAGCACTTCCTGCCCTTCCCCACCTAAGCAATGCATCAAGAGAGCATGTTTCCTTTCTGCACTTAGATTCGTGCGACAAACCCTTGCATAATTTTCAAACATTTTTTTCACTTCTTCCACCTGATCGGTGGATCACCTGGATCAGAAAGAAAGAACGGTGGCGATGTAACATTCTGCATGTTCAGAGACCCTTTCTACTTATCTTCACTACAGTATGATGTTATAAGAGTATTTATCTTATCTCAAATAATATTATTCACAAACTTTACCACATCACACGGAGTGTCCTCAAAACCAACTCAAATTATGAATAAGAGTGACATCGCTATTCATTTAGGACGTAGTGTTAAACTTATATTCTCAGCAAAGTCAACTTTTATGCGCTTGTCACCCTTATCCCAAATTCTTTTTTTTTTTTAATCTACAAATTTCCACTCTTTTTAATTTTAAAATACTTCACTAAAGATATCCGGAGAGTTCTGCTTGTTTTTCCAAACTCACGTCAGTGGAACGCAGACCGTCTTCTATGCGTTCCACCTTGAGACACCTCCGCCGATCAATCTGCAGAAACGCCGCACCTCCTCGAAGCACTTCTTCTTCAGCGATCCTGCTCTCAGACTTCAATCGTAAGTCTCCGCTTTTCACTTTCCGCTTTCCGGCGTGTCAGCTATACTCCAAGCTGATTTTTTCTGTGAGCCTTATTCTTCTTAATTCCTTCGTTGTTGAAGTTGTGGACCGCTTCAAACCTCTGTTCACCACACCACCGATCATCGCCAGTGTAATAAAGTTAGTACAGGGGATAATTGGATTCAAGTAAGAGGTCTTTAATACACAACCTCATCCAGCATCACAGGAATAACTGCCACAACTAGAACATACACAAGGTTCCCCTAAGGAACATTCCCCTGACTTGGTTCTATGTCGAAACATTCATCATAGAACCAAGAGACATCATCACACTTTCCTCCTCCACCTCCGCGCTGGGCCCAGCACCAGATGTTCCACCTACAAAGTACATTTAAGAATGTTAGATGTCATAGACATACACCACTCACTAGTATTTTGTCTAGGAATGAAGAAATGTGAATACAGAAACCAATGTAATAATTTGTGACTGTCTACTCTAAAGTAAAAATGTCCCTTTTTCCAGGGAAGGGTGTTGTCTTGCTGCACTTTTTGGCACAACTAATGAATGCTTACTTTTTAACATGCACCATTTTTCTCATAACAGACAGAAGCTTCACTTCTAAGAACAAATCATCATCATCACCACTAGGACAGAGGGACCAACGATTCAGCACCAAAAAGAAAAATTAAAGTTCAAACCAGGTGAGAGCTCAGCTCGCCCACAGTAAATGTGTGAAATAAATCACTATAAGCACTTTTCTATTTTCAATCAACCGTTTATGTTTTATGACAAGCTTGATTTTAATAAATATTTTTACGTTTAATAAAGCTTTAAAACTTAAATAGACTCTGTGGTTTTTGGTCAAGAGTGAATGAGCAAAAGGTTTTGCAATTTGCAAGCATGAGTCTGTGCCTCTGACACTTCTGGACTCTGACTCTGTACTCTTGTCCTGCGTTGGATAATAATCATTGGGGATCAATCATCGATGAATTCGGGAGCTAAATGACTCTGCCACACTATCTAGTCAGTAAGGAGATTGGGGGTTCTTCAAAGACTGATATCACTGAGGTATGTGGAAAGTCTATCTGCGCCTATTATAAATGATAAACAATGTACTATTTAGTGTCCATAGTTCTGTTTGTGCAGATTTGTCCCTGCAACAGTAGTAGTATGGATTGTCCTCCTATCCAAACCAAAAGTAAAGTAGTATCTTATTCTTTCTTGGTGGTCATTCACCTTTTTATTGTTGGTAATTGTCAAAGCATAAACATTTAGAAGACTTGAAAAGACATTATGGACAATCCCAGAGGACTGCACTCAGTGCATAGAGAGGGATGTACGACGTTACGACGCATGGTTTTACCACGCGTACCTTTACAACATGTTTTTTACAACGCAAGTCGTTACCACGACTGGCGTTGGAGGGGTGCGGACTTAGGAATTTTTTAATTTACTATTCTAACACCAGCCTACATACAGTAGGGAAGGTGTTGGATAGTAAATTAAATTATTCCTTATCCTGTAGCGCCCCCCAGCGCAAGTCTTGGTTACGACTTGCGTTGTAAAAGACGCGTTGTAAGGGTACTGCGGAGTAAAATCCGCGTTGTAAAGGATGTTCCCCATAGAGAGCTATTGCTGACTAGAATGGGAGTTTCGTTAAACACCTTTTGCCAAATGTGCAATCTTAGTTAGCTACACAGACAGACTAATAAGAATAATCTAGTAATACCACAGGGAGTCATAGTCGAGGCAGGATAAGAATTTAGATACAGTCTATAAGAAGATCAAAGAAGATTTAGAAAAAATCAAATGAGGAACGCTAGGAAAAAATAGGTACTCTCTATTAAAATTAAAACTTACCGGGGCCAGCAAAGGAGCCCTCGCCTGACCGATCCTGGCCTTGTTCAGCAGCAGCAGCCTCCTCCAATGCCCTCTTGCCCCTGGGGGGAGCGGATGTACAACATGAAAGACCCGAAAACATGGATGATTGTGGTCAACCAAATCAAACATTACAAAAGAACAATAACAAAATATTTTGGCGAAATAGCAAATAGACAACTATTCCACGGGATATATTGACCCATCTCATGGTCTACTACGATATTAGTATTGCTTGATTTGCGGACCGTCGACTTGGAAAGTTATGTAACTCACTAAACAAACTACTAAAAAGGTTCGCCTAGGACTGGCAGGCAGCAGTCCGCAGCACGCGAAGTGACAGACAAACTCCATTGTGATTGCAGATCAGGGACAACTTTAAAAAGTTTCCTACTACATTAACCAGTCATTAAAATACTCAAACTATCAATCCACCACCACTATTTCTTCGTATTGCCAGGTGTACAAAGGAAGGACTGGACTTGAGTCTGTAGGGGCAGATTTACAAGCCCCTTGCGGCTCTTTTGCTCCGTTGTTGTGTGACTTTTGAGACGCAGCAGCAGAACAAAAAAGGCGCCATGGTGCGGCGTATATTAACAACGTGACGCATATGGGAGATGCATCACGTTGTAAAGCCCTGCGCCATCAGGGGGCGTTCCGGCGCAAGGGAGGGCGTTCCTGCACAGGAACGCATCCTAAAAGTGGCTGAGGGAAATCTACAAGATTTCAATAAGTCACTTTTAGGACAATGATGCGTGACTCAAACCCTACGCCTGCTTGAAGCAGACGTACGGCTTGAGGCAGCATTGGGGAGATAGGGCACACCAGAGCATTGCTGGAGCTGCGCCATCATTGCGACGCAACTCCAGCAATGCGCTGCCTTTACGGCATAGATGCATAATGCTTCGGTGACGTTTTGGGCCCATGGGGCGCCGCATTGTAAATACGGCGCACCATGGGTGGTAGTGGCGTGGCGCACAATTACTGGCGCATCCCTGCTACTTTGCAGGGATGCGCCGGTAATTAAAAATCTGACCCTTAGTGTCTAGCATTACGCAGTTCTACATAATTTCTCAGGCCAATGAAATGAACACAAAATCTAAAACAAATAAGCATAGTAGCAACGCTACTGAGAAGGAGAGCAGTGCACCTGAAATGCACAGAAAATGTTGAAATATAATTTACCTACAATGTAATCAGCAGCATTATTGCAGGAGAAAACAGAGTAGTGAAGAAATAGCTACTACTACTCACCAAGCCTGGGGATCTCAAGGCCGAGCAGGTCGATCAAGTCGTGTTCCCGGTCCAGGAGATCCGTCCAATGGTGGATGGCCTGGTTGTAGGTGAGCCGGACCCGAGAGTGTTGGTACATGGCCCAGCACACCTTCTCCCACCGCTTCCGGCGCTCCCGGATCCCGTAGCCGCTAGCGATCTTGCCGCCTGCCATGATGGTCCTGGGGAGGCGGCGCTGGGCATAAAAGACTAGTGTGGCCACCTCCTCTGCGCTAAAGATCACCCGGGCTGTGACTGTCTCCCCCCTCAAATGCCCGCACAGGAGCCGGGCACGGGGTGCGGGACCCTTCCCCTTCTCAGGCTGCTTCCCGGCTCCCTTTACCATGGTCTGGGCAGAAAGGAAGGTAAACAATAAAGAAGAAATAGAATAGGGAAGAAGAAAAGAAAAGAGTTTAAAAAGTAGTTTAAAATTAACCAAAAGTAGCAGAAAACACAAAAATATAGAGCTAGAAAAATAGAGGGATAGATAATAAGTAAAATAGATCAAAAAAACTTCAAACAAGCAAAGGATGGCAGAGATTGACAGAGGTTACAGAAAGCATGCCCAGAACCATAGCAATGAATGAAAAACAAGATGGCCGCGCCCGTTCACGACCACGTGGGTAAGTTCGCGCAAGATTTTCCTCGCGATCACACGCGAACTTATACTAGCGAGCCGCACACTTTGCGAGATTACACATAGCGCCCGGAAACAGAAATACGTCACGCAAACAAAATGGCCGCACCCGTGAACGACCGTGAGGGTAACTTCACGCCGTTGCGCTACAAGCAGCTCGCTAAAATGCACAAAACCTTGCGAACTAACACGCCGCAAAAAAACAAAACGCATATTCGCACAAATTTGCGGCTTCCGAATTCGATCTCGTGCAAATTCGTGCCCTGCGAATCTCGCGTAAACGATTTTTGCAAAACTGAAAGCACTCAGCAGGTGCAAAAGTTCAACCTCATCATTAGTAACCATTCCCTGTAGTGCTTCCTGAGGGCCCCTCAAGAGTTCAGTTGCCTACTTGCAACTATTCTATGACCCTGCTCTGACCCTCACAGCAGGCTCAGAGAATAGCTACAAGTAGACCACAAAGGTCCTGTGAAAAAAAATTGCACTGCAACAGAAAGCAATTACAGATAAGGAAGCATGTGCCAGACTCAGTGACACATTAATCAACCCCAAATTAATTCATTTCAGTTGAAGCAGGGCAGGTGTGCTGCCTTTTCCCCCATAATCTACAGTGATGAACCAGAGGGTGGCAGTGATGTACCAGAGGGTGGCATGGGTGAACCAGAGGGTGGCAGTGGTGAAACAGAGGGTGCTGTGATGAACCAGACGTAGAAACAACATATTCGCGACCGTTGCGACCTGACAAGTAAGTTCGCATTTGCGAACTGGTACAAAACCCTTGCGAACTGGCAGAAACCCTTGCAAACACAAAAAAAAGAAAAAAGAGAGTTCACGGATTTTGCGGATTGCGAATTCGTGAATACGCAAATTCGTGAATTCGCAAAATTCGCAATGCTTAATTTGAATCTTCATGATCACATCAACTCAACACAAGAAGTTCACGTTTCGAACTCAGACTCGTGGAATAAAATCATTCTTTGCCTTGAAAAAAGAGTACAATCCATAGTGTTATCCAGTTTAGAGTACAATAATGCACCTCTCATTTCTAAAGTCAAACCTGGCAACCTTTATGCATCATCAAGCATGGTGTCAGTACCCAAACTGTCTGACCATATCTATCCAGTTCCTGTTACCCTTAAATGTTTACTCAGTAAACATAGACGTACCTTTAAACTACTTGAATTGTGTACAATCATCAATAGAAGCGAACTCTTAAACAGTCCTTCTCAAAGAGTTCTACCGTTTATCAGAATTCTGCTTCTGCAGTGATCTGGATTAAAGCATCATACAAAGTGTTAACCATAACCGAAATAGCTCCCATCTTTTCTTCACTTCAGCAGTGATGTTCATAATCTCCAGGTATTCGAAATTATTGACTGTTCATTGTCAAATTAAATGCTATAATCTGTACTTCATACATAAGTAACTTTCCTAGTGTCATTATATGTGTATTATTGCTTCTATTTTCTTTTTTGTCCATAACTGTATGTAATCTTTTAGGGATGGAAGTATCCCCCCTTGGTATGATCTGCAATACGTAACCTGCTTTCTTTAGAGCTTCTACCACATGTGGCTTTGGAAAGAATAGCTTTACCATTTGCATATCTTTATCTTGCTTCATTACACCTTTCTGATAATCACTTATTGCACTCACATGGTAGTCTCCAAAAGTGAGAATATTAATTTTTAAGTGTAAATTGTGCTTCTACTCCTGCTAATTCCCATTGCCAGTTTAATCACTATTTATCCCTTGAATGAAAGGAAATTAAATGGCCGCTCATTATTTTCTGTAAAATATTACGATTGGATACTGCCCTTATTTGAAGCAACAAAGCTGCACCTTCACCATGTCCATGCAGAAAACATGCTTTCAATGTGCCAGATGAAGTTGACATACAATCCATGTATTACATTCTGCTGCGCTGATCTATTTATCTTGCTCTTTTTGTTGCATGACTGCTCTAATTTACAAATTATTTTTGTAATCTACTTGGCCATTCAAAAATATAGAGCTAGAAAAATAGAGGGATAGATAATAAGTAAAATAGATTAAAAAAAAACTTCAAACAAGCAAAGGATGGCAGAGATTGACAGAGGATACAGAAAGCATGCCCAGAACCATAGCAATGAATGAAAAACAAGATGGCCGCGCCCGTTCATGACCGCGTGGGTGAGTTCGCGCAAGATTTTCCTCGCGATCACACGCGAACTTGTACTAGCGAGCCCCACACTTTGCGAGATTACACATAGCGCCCGGAAACAGAAATACATCATGCAAAAAAAATGGCCGCGCCCGTGAACGACCGTGAGGGTAACTTCACGCCGTTGCGCTACAAGCAGCTCGCTAAAACGCACAAAACCTTGCGAACTAACAAGCCGCAAAAAAAAAAAAGCATATTCGCACAAATTTGCGGCTTCCAAATTCGATGTCGTGCAAATTCGCGCCCTGCGAATCTCGCGAAAACGATTTTTGCAAAACTGAAAGCACTCAGCAGGTGCAAAAGTTCAACCTCATCATTAGTAACCATTACCTGTAGTGCTTCCTGAGGGCCCCTCAAGAGTTCAGTTGCCTACTTGCAACTATTCTATGACCCTGCTCTGACCCTCACAGCAGGCTCAGAGAATAGCTACAAGTAGACCACAAAGGTCCTGTGAAAAAAAATTGCACTGCAACAGAAAGAAATTACAGATAAGGAAGCAGGTGCCAGACTCAGTGACACATTAATCAACCCCAAATTAATTCATTTCAGTTTAAGCAGGGCAGGTGTGCTGCCTTATCCCCCATAATTTACAGTGATGAACCAGAGGGTGGCAGTGATGTACCAGAGGGTGGCATGGGTGAACCAGAGGGTGGCAGTGGTGAAACAGAGGGTGCTGTGATGAACCAGACGTAGAAACAACATATTCGCGACCGTTGCGACCTGACAAGTAAGTTCGCGTTTGCGAACTGGTACAAAACCCTTGCGAACTGGCAGAAACCCTTGCGAACACAAAAAAAAAGAAAAAAGAGAGTTCACGGATTTTGCGGATTGCGAATTCGTGAATACGCAAATTCGCGATTTCGCAAAATTCGCCCATGCTTAATTTGAATCTTCATGATCACATCAACTCAACACAAGAAGTTCACATTTCCAACTCAGACTCGTGGAATAAAATCATTCTTTGCCTTGAAAAAAGAGTATAATCCATAGTGTTATCCAGTTTAGAGTACAATAATGCACCTCTCATTTCTAAAGTCAAACCTGGCAACCTTTATGCATCATCAAGCATGGTGTCAGTACCCAAACTGTCTGACCATATCTACCCAGTTCCTGTTACCCTTAAATGTTTTCTCAGTAAACATAGACGTACCTTTAAACTACTTGAATTGTGTACAATCATCAATAGAAGCGAACTCTTAAACAGTCCTTCTCAAAGAGTTCTACCGTTTATCAGAATTCTGCTTCTGCAGTGATCTGGACTAAAGCATCATACAAAGTGTTAACCATAACCGAAATAGCTCCCATCTTTTCTTCACTTCAGCAGTGATGTTCATAATCTCCTGGTATTCGAAATTTTTGACTGTTCATTGTCAAATTAAATGCTATAATTTGTACTTTATACATAAGTAACTTTCCTAGTGTCATTATATGTGTATTATTGCTTCTATTTTCTTTTTTGTCCATAACTGTATGTAATCTTTTAGGGATGGAAGTATCCCCCCTTGGTATGATCTGCAATACGTAACCTGTTTTCTTTAGAGCTTCTACCACATGTGGCTTTGGAAAGAATAGCTTTACCATTTGCATATCTTTATCTTGCTCCATTACACCTTTCTGATAATCACTTATTGCACTCACATGGTTGTCTCCAAAAGTGAGAATATTAATTTTTAAGTGTAAATTGTGCTTCTACTCCTGCTAATTCCCATTGCCAGTTTAACCACTATTTATCCCTTGAATTAAAGGAAATTAAATGGCCGCTCATTATTTTCTGTAAAATATTACGATTGGATACTGCACTTATTTGAAGCAACAAAGCTGCACCTTCACCATGTCCATGCAGAAAACATGCTTTCAATGTGCCAGATGAAATTGACATACAATCCATGTATTACATTCTGCTGCGCTGATCTATTTATCTTGCTCTTTTTGTTGCATGACTGCTCTAATTTACAAATTATTTTTGTAATCTACTTGGTCATTCAATATGCACAACATAGACATACTGGAATGTGAAATTAATAGATTGCTCATTTATCTATCTTGTAAAGAAACACAATTTCTGCTACTCAAATGCATGCCATTAAATGCAAATAATGCATAACATTGGAACAAAGTCATGAATACTTATATGAGTTAAATGAGGTTTCTTAGAAATTGCCTCTGAACACTGATCAATGTTCAATACTTTAATCTTACAGATTTTCTTAGTCATTTTATTTCAACAAGGCAGAAATTGACTAAAAAACTTTATGAAATTGTTATAATTGTAAATGTACTTTCCTATTGCAATGCTTTTAAAACAATGTTAGAATCTATGTATACCTACTACATTAGAAAAGACTGGACTACTGAAAATATTAAATGAGAAAGGAAAGCACCAAAAAACTAGTTCAAGACCATAATATGAGACCACCAGTCCATTACAGCAGATTATAGGAGATTATAAGGGATTCTTTAATTGTTCATACATGTACATCAATGCATGGGCATGGGAATTCCGCAGAGTTACCTAAAAACTATGTGAGATTCTGCGAAATTCCCCAAGTGGCAGAATTCCGGTACGTCGTGCTGCTCACGCTGATTTTTAGCAGGGGGCTTTTCCCGCTTTGTAAAATCAGTAGATTTTCCACTTGAGCAGTAGCTTTTCCAACATGAGCAGCACTTTCTTATGCGAGCGGTAGTGGCCTGCCGCTACTGTCTGCGTTGAGAAATCACACCGGAATGTGGTTTAGCGACTGTTTTTTCTCGCTCACCCTCGCCAACTTAACATTGGCAAGCCACATACATGAAAAACTCCGACACATGGCAGAGATTTTGCTAAACTCCTCTCTCCAAGCAGAGTGGGCAAAACTCCACAAACTCCGTCGGCGGAACAGAGTTTACCGCCCACCCCTAGTTATTAGTCTCATCAGGCCAAAATATATTTGTATTATATAATGCAGCACACAAGAATGTTTATCTGTGAAGATAAAGGCTTGAACATATTTTGAAAATGGTGATTTTTTATTGTTTTAAGACTGATCTTCGTCAAAAATGTTAAGTTGTTTCTTTTCCTCTGACCACAGACTGAAAAAAGCACGATCAGTCAGCTGTATCCTGCAGTGGTCCAAGAATACTGCAAGATTACCTGCCCTTATGTGAGTTAACCCACAGATTTTTTGACGAGGCTGCCAGGACACAGTCTGGAAGGTTAATTCCCAAAATTGCCCTATTTTAATTGCCTAAAAAAATGGAAAACTAGTTTATTGAAAGAACAACAATTATTCATATATTTTAGACCTTTGAGTACAAACAAGGTATTTTTTTCTTCTAAATGGTAAGGTGAATAATGGAATGGAAAAGGGAATGTGAGGAAAAAGAATAGAGCAAAGATGGAGAGGGCTTAATCATGAGCAGCCATGGGTCTGTGTTTTTCAACTAGGGGCCAGATGCGGGTCGCCCTATACCGGTCGGTAATGGGCGAAATTACCGAATTTCGACCGTTACCGACCGGTATTAGGCTTTTGAGATGAAGGGGCCTAATTTTATGATTCGGTAATATACCGAATCGGTAATTTAAGGAATCGGTAAATTACAGAATTCTTAAATACCGATTCGGTAAATTACCGAATCCTTAATGCAGGGAGCACTCAAAGGAGTGCTTTTCACATTTTAGGATTCGGTATTTACCACCAACTACAAGTTGTTGGTAAATATCGAAAACCCCAAAAGAAGTAATTTTTTGCAAATGATTACTGTGCCATGTGGCAGACATACGTGCCCTTAGGACATGTATGTGTGCCACATGTGCACCCATACTCTATTCAGGGGTGCAACAGGGTGTCTAAGTGACACCCTGCCACCCTTCAATGTGTTCCCCCTTTGACTGAATCGGTATTTACCGATTCGAATCGGTAAATACCGATTCGGTAATTACCGAATCTTACCGATTTGGTAATACTTACCAAATAAATACCTACATCCCATTTACCGATTCTAAAATACCAAATCGGTAAAATTCGGTATTTAAGAATCAGTATATCTTCATTACCTACATCTGGCCCTAGATGTATAATGTTTAAAGGGTGTGGGTTAACAAGAGCCTTTAGATGTATGCTATTCTGGTGCTATGGAATTTTTTGCATAATTATGGATTTGCTGCATTTGCCATGTAATCAATCATCTGCTGCATAATCTGCAGATTTTAAGAAGAAAATGAATTTTGTTACTAGGTAGCAGATCAAAAGTTACTAAAACCATGGTGATGTGTTCCTGTGCACTGGAAGAGCCTTCACAATGGTTGGCTGGTCATCTTTCTGCTGCTTATTGCTTTATTTTGGTGTTAAATTGATAATATTAAGGTGAAATCCTTTCCCAGATAGTGCTAATGTTCTATTCATTGCGGATTTCTAAGGCGTGTGGCTACCTGAAGGCTTCTCAGAGCGGGTTGTACCACAGAGCTGCACTTGAGCTGACAGGGGACCATATGAAGAGATCTTAATTAGATTGGAAACAGCCCGGATTTTAGGTGTTTCCTAAACAGTGTCTCTTTGTTTAAACTTCTTGATTCTAAGGGCAGTGAGCTTCATAGTTTTGGGATAAGATGGATAAAGGAGCATCCTCCCTAGTCCTATGGATTTGCGGAACCTTCTAGAGTCGGGCAGTAGGGGATTACAGTGCCCTGCTAGGGGTATATGGCATCAACAAAGCCCAAATCAAGAAGGGTCCTTTGGAGTGAAGCCCTCTATATGCTAGACGTAATGCTTTAAATTGTACCCTTTCCTTAACGAGGAGCCAATAGACAGGGAGGCCAAGGTCTTTTTTGCCGATGTGTGTGTTTGGGACCTTGCTGCCTTGTTTTGAACAATCTGGAGACTTTTGGCCATGTGTTTCGAGAAACCTAGGTTTAAGAAATTCCCACAGTCCAGGTGGGAGAGAACTAGGGATTAGACCACAATTCGTCTGGAAGAGATGGGTAATAGGTCTCCAATTTTTCCGAGCATTCTAAGGATACCAGAGCAGGTTGCAGTGAGTTCTTTGCTTTTGCATACATGTAGAGGAAACTGTCAAGCCACATTCCTAGGGTTTTTATGGGGTTGGAAGGGATTGGTAAATTGCCTAGACGGTCCGCCCATTCGAGGGTTGGTTGGAGGTTGGGTCTATTACTCAGAATCATAATCTCTGTCTTTTCTCCATTAAGCATGAGACAGAACTTTTCTATCCAACTAGCTATTTTTTCTAAACAGGGAGACAGCTGCTGGAAGGGTGCTCCTACTCCAGGTGTAAGGGAGACAACAAGTTGTGAATCATCTGCATGTGAGACAATTGACAGCCCGAATTCCTGAACAATGTCAGCCAGAAACTTTAAATATAGGTTAAAAAATGTGGGGCTGAGGGCAGAGCCCTGTGGTTCCCCACTTTTCAGGTGAGAAGTGTCCAAATAGAATGAGTTACTGTTCCATCTTTTTGGAAGGAAGTTAGCCAATTTAGAGCATAGTTTTTTTATGGTCAACCGTATCAGTAGCATCTTTAGTTCCTCCATTACTGCTAAGGGAGAGGTTTCCATGCTATGTTGTGGGTGGAATCCTGTCTGTGTGGGGTGAAGGAGAGAATTTCTTCCAGAAATAGGGAGATAGTTTGATTCACATATTTTCCTAAAATCTTCCCTGTAGATGGTAGCAGGGAGATGGGCCTATAAATCCTGGGGCATAAGGGATCGAGACTGTTTCTTTTTCAATAGATGTTTATATGCTGGTGGAAAATGTTCATTCGTGAAAGAGAGATCGAGGATTTCAGGTAGTGCAGAGAGGATAAGGTTTGTTCCTTGAAGGAGTATGTGTGGTAGAGCAGGGTCCAAAGGGGATCCCGATTTCGGTTTGCTGAAAAGTGTTGTGAGTAATTCACTGGAAATGAGGGGAGGCTTGAAAGGCAGGTGGAGGGTGGGATACAAGTTTGAATCTCTGAAGGGGCTTTGGTGGTATTCATTTGTAATGATCAGTATATGTCAGAGATTTTGTTTTTTGAAAGAATGTTGCAAATTCATTACAACGTGCTACAGTGGGTTCTGGGATATTTATGCCCGACTTAGGTGTGGTAAGGGATTGAACAATGTGGAGCAGTTCCCTTTGGGAAATAGCTGCCTTTCAATTTTGGCTTTGTAATGCAAAGCTTGGGCCTTTTTAATTTCAAGGTGAAAGTTCCTGATTGCTGGACGACAGATGTTTTTCTCCTGTTAGATTAGATTAAAGTATTTATAGAGCACGTGACTGCCTTGGCAAAAAGGCATTCCAGCGCTAAAGCAGAGCAGAGCGGGGAACATATGAAGGGAGTTAGAGTTGAAATCGAGCTGAGAGAAGAGACAGGTTTTTATGTGCCACCTGAAGATCTTATGGTCCGGTTCTGCGCGGATGCATAGAGGTAGGGCGTTCCAGAGTGTGGGGGGCAATCGTCTAAAGGAGCGGCCACCGGATCTGGCCTTACGTATACGGGGAGTGCGTGCAAGACACTGGTTTGTTGAGCGCAGTGCACATGCTGGAGTATACAGGGTGCACAGCTCATTAAGAATGTCTGGGGCTGTTCCTCTCAGTATCTTATGCGTGGTACTGAGTGTCTTAAAGCTGACCCGTTGCTCAATGGGCCGCCAGTGAAGACAATGGAGGAGGTTGGCGGCGTGGCTGAACTTCGGCAGAGCAAAGATGGAGCGTGCTGCTTCATTCTGGACCCGTTGCAATCTTTTCATCACAGATTTCTTAGAACCAAGGAGAAGAACATTGCAATAGTCCTGACGGGCCAGGATAGAGGCCTGAACAATCAGCTGGTGTGTTTCTGTATCAAAAAGTCCCAGAATCGGTCTCAGGCCACGGAGTATCCCAAAACATTTCACGGCCACTGTTTTTGCATGTATTTCAAAGTTCGGGACTTTATCTAAAAAGAGGCCCAGGTTTTTTACGATGTGTTTGGGATCCGGAGGGTTACCCAGTGCCGAAGGCCACCATTCACTTGTCCAGAGATGGGAATCTATGCCCACCAAGAGGATTTCTGATTTGGTGGAATTCAGTTGCAAATAGTTGTTTGTCATCCATTCCGCTATGGCAGAGATATCTTCTTTAAATTTTTGTTTGTCTTCAGCGGGGTTGTTAGATAGGGTGAGCACCAGTTAGGTGTCATCGGCGTATGACACCGGGGACATTCCTCTTGCCTTGGCCATCTTAGCCAAGGGGCTCACATAAATGTTATAGAGCGTAGGGCTCAGTGCAGAGCCCTGAGGAACCCTACAGCGAAGCGGGTGGACCTGAGAGGCAAAAGGGGGGGCGGTCACTTGGAACGTCCGCTCAGACAGGAAGGAGGTGAACAAGGCCAGAGCAGTGTTTCCTATTCCTATTTCCTCCAACAGATGGAGTAGGATTTTGTGAGACACTGTGTTTAATGCCGCGCTTAGATCTAGCAGCACCAAAACTGACGTGCTGCAACCAGCGCGGATTTGAGATGTTCAAACACTGCTAATAGGGCTGACTCAGTACTATACAGAGGGCGGAAGCCATTCTGTGAACTATCCAGGATGTTATTGATATCTAAGAATTGCGTAAGTGCATTATTCATGTAGGTTTCCAACATTTTAGACAGAAACAGGAGCAATGAAATAGGGTGGTAATTTTCTGCATGGGAACAGTCAAGAGTCGTTTTTTTAAGCAAAGGTACCACTTTGGCATGCTTCCATGTTTTAGGCAATGTCGCAGTGGAGAGAGAGAGATTTAGTAATTCTAAACATGCAGTTATAAGATCAGATTCGATTTTCCTGAAGACTTCAGGCTTTAGGGGATCAGCCGGAGATCCAGATTTAATTTTGGTTACTAATTTCTGTGGTTCTTTGGAGGTCAAGGGTGGGAAAGATGAGAGCAGGGTGGATTCGGATTCGGGACCGAGGTTCATGTCCCAGCTCCAGACATTGGAGGAGGTGTTATGTCCCTGCTTTCAATATATATCTTCAACTTTCTTCGCGAAGAACATCGCCAGCTCCTCACAATATGAATTGGAGGAGATGATATTACCAGATTCCGCTGGTGGAGTAGTCAGGTCCTTTAGTAACGAGAATATTGTTTTACTACGATTCGTACTGGAAGAGATCAAACTGGAGTAGTGTGCTGCTCTAGATTTACGTACTACATTATGGTATGAATTAATCGCTGTTCTATATAATATTTTAGCTTGTGTATCATATGTTTTCCGCCAGGATCTTTCCAGGGTTTTGCATTTTTTTTGGCCAGTGTGAGTTCTTTATTGAACCGCGCATTGGCTAGGGTGCTTTTGGAGTAAGTGAGTTTTTATGGGGATGCACGTGTCTAGTCCTTGAATGATCCATTTTTTAAAGAGCCATCAGCTTCATCCACATTATTAGATTGTTGCAGAATTTTTGATCTTAGAGCTAAACATAGATCTACTTGATTAAGTTTATGCCATGGCCTTTTGAGTGAGGGCAGATGGTTAGGCCGAGATTTAGCGCCACTTAATCTTAGCCGCATTGGGACGAGGAAGTGGTTGGTCCATATCATAAGGAGCGGAGTTAACACTTCCAATATCTCAAGATTCGAGAATATCGGGTCTAGGAGGTGTCCTGCTCTATCAATCAATCAGAGTACCTGTAAATTGCGCTACTTACGCATGAGGCTCTCAAGGCGCTGAGGGGAGGGGTTGCCGCTACTGCTCAAGGAGCCAGGTCTTGAGGAGTCTTCTGAAGGCGAGTAGGTCTTGGGTCTGCCGTAGGTGGGTAGGGAGGGTGTTCCAGGTCTTGGCGGCGAGGTAGGAAAAGGATCTGCCACCGGAGGTTGTTCGTTGGATGCGGGGAACAGCGACGAGGGCGAGTCTGGTGGAGCAGAGCTGGCGGATGGGGGGCTATGTGTTGCACCAGGGGCCAGTTGAACCAGCTGACAAGCTGCCAAGTCCCCAAGGAACCCGGTAATCTCCGGGGAGTTCTGCAGTTCTAAATGAAGATTTAAGTCGCCTATGAAGTTAAAATTGGCCGTATGTAGAGCAAGGGCTGTCACCATATTTGGCAGAGCTACTCTGAAGCGCTTAGATGGACCAGGCGGGCAATAAATCAGAAGGCCAGAAAAGGTAAAGTTGGCACCTAGTGCGATTTTAAAGAGTGCACTCTCGCAGTCTGGAAGGTCTACGGGGATAAGCTACAGGAGTGGACTGCTTTGTATATAATCGCGATGCCACCTCCTCTCCCATCAGTTCTATCTATGCTCCGTATGGTGTAGCCTGACGGCAGGGCGAGAGCAGGTATGGCCACGGACAATGCGCAAAGCCACGTTTCTGTTAGGAAGAGAATCTCAGGGCAATGGTCCTGGAGGAGATCCAATACCTCTGCATGATGTTTAGTTAGGGAGCGACAATTTATACTCAGAAAGGTATATACTGATGTAATATCACTGTAGGGAGTAGGGGGCTTTACTTGGACCAGGCTAAAGGTACAGTGCTCACAGTTAGAGGGACACTCATCTGGGGGCCACCCATGGGGGCCACCCATGTGTCCCACAGGTGATTGCCTTATTTAGAGCTATTAATTCCTCCCCCAAGTAGCAGAGTCTTAGAGCATTGGGAGAGGCAGGGTCCCTGGCTCCTGGCAACGGCCAGGCGCAGACGGGCGCAGACGAGCTTGCCTTTGGCGAGCCTTCAGCACGCCAGCGGTGTGCACGCAGCGCGTGTCCGCTGCACGTCCTGAAACCGGTGTATATTTGAGGCCTCGAGTGACAGCGGGCTGCGCCCATGCTGCCCACTGATTGGCTAGCAATCAGGCAATCAGCGTGGGAGAGAATGAAAATCAGCTAATGTCAGCAGCCACACAAACAGAAGCGTGTGAGCCGGAGAAGCCAAGTTCAGATTTTAAGTGAGTGCGCAGTTGTCTGAATTGTGGGTGCAATTTAAAAGGATAAAAGCAATGTCTCAGCAACTATTCCCCCAGTAAATTCCACAACAACGTTTATCGCAAAGATAGCCGCGTGACCTAGGGTCGGTGTGCTTTTCAAACCTCGAGTGACAGCGGCACCGCCCGTGCTGCCCACTGATTGGCTAGCAATCAGCCAATCAGCGTGGGAGAGAATGATAATCAACCAATGTCAGCAGCCACACAAACAGCAGCGTGTGAGCCGGAGAAGCCAAGTTCAATTTTTAAGTGAGTGTGCAGTTGTCTGAATTGTGGGTGCAGTTTAAAGGAATAAAACAATTCCTCAGCAATTATTTCCCCAGCAAATTCCCCAACAACGTTTACCGCAAAGATAGTCGCGTGACCTAGGGTCGGCACGCTTTTCAAGCCTCGAGTGACAGCGGGCTGTTCATCATAACTTTTTCTCCATTTCCTTTCTAGCATTTTTGCAATCTTTTATTAAGGATACTAGGTGGGAGGTGAACCCAGTGAGGATTTTCCTTGTGACCTCTTTTAATCGAGGTAGTTGCAATGACCTCATCAAGATATTGTTTGATCCAGTCTTCAAATGTATTATTAGCCACATTGGTTTGGTCATCTAAGACTGGTTTAGCAGAGGATATAAAAAAATTCCATTTATCCTTGTTGAGTTTCGACCACCTTCGGTCAATTCTTGATAATAATAATAATAAAACATTTATAAAGCGCCTGGCTGCACAAAACTGTGTGTCCCCGCGCTAACTGCTAATACAAAACAAATCCAGAGGAGTAGTGGCGTGGAGCTCAGCAGAAGAATTACTTGCTAGGGAACAGATGAGTTTTTAATTTTGCCCTAAATCTCATTTCGGAGGGTTCCATCCGCAGGTGGAGCGGAAGTGCATTCCAATATTTTGTGGCCAGATAACGGAAGGATTTACCTCCCATTTTAGCTTTTGTGATACGGGGAAGTTTAAATAACATCATACCTGATGATCTTAGATCTCTAATCGGGCGGTGAATGGTGAGAAGACTTTTCAGGTAGTCGGGCCTCTGTTCTGAGCGATACGGTGGGCATAGCAAAGGGTCTTAAATTTAATTCTCTCTTTAATAGGGAGCCAATGGAGTTTGGATAAGGCAGCTCTGGTAGATGTTTTTCTTGGGAGACCGAGCACCAGTCGGGCTGCTGTGTTCTGTACACATTGTAATTGGTGAAGGCCCTTCTGGCTGAGACCTATCAGGAGGGCATTTCCATAGTCCAGATGAGGTGTTATCAGAGCATGGACTATTGTTTTCCTGGCTTCGGTGGGAAGAAGGTCAAGTACCTTGCGGAGAACTTTTAATATGCCAAAGCATTTTCCCGTTATTTTATTGACTTGGGTCTTACCGGAGAGGTCAGAATCCAGCATAACGCCTAGATTTCTAACCGTCTCTACGAGAATAGGCAGCTTGCCCAGTTCACTGGGCCACCATGCATGAGACCATGCAGAGACATCTCTCCCCACCACCAGAACCTCTGTCTTATCTCCATTCAGACGGAGACAGTTGTTGTTCATCTAGGTTGCTACCGCCGACATACAGTTCAAGAAATTGGTGGCAAGTTCTCTTCGATCCGGGGTCAGCTTGAACACCAACTGGGTGTCGTCAGCGTAGCTGACAATGCTCACCCCAAAATCCTCTACAATGTGTGCCAGGGGTTCCATATAGATGTTAAATAACGTGGGCCTCAAACTGGAGCCCTGTGGAACCCCATGGCTCACGCTGCGAGGCGATGATCTAAAGGGTGGGCAGTGTAGCTGGAACGTTCTGTCGGTCAGGAAGGATTGAAGCCAGGCAAGTGCTGGGCCCTTTACTCCCATGTTGATATTGACTTAATGCCTATTGGAGTGGATTTACAATCCAACATCAATGGAATTAAGAAGTGGTCTGACCTCGGCATAGGCCAGGGTTTTTTAAATTTAAGATTGAGTTTGTTTCTAAAACCTGGATTGAGGTGGTGCCCTTTTTCGTAGGTAGGGCCATCTACTCTTTGAGTTAGTTGCAGGGAACCAAGGTCATGTTATATGCCTGATACTACTGGGTTATTGGTGTCATCAAAGTGGACAATCAGATCTGCCACTATGGTTAGATATGCTTTTTAAATGGCTAGACTAACAATCAGATCTGGGAGGCCAGCTTTGAACTTGAACGTGGTCCTGGGTGTCTGTAGCTCAAGACTCCTTAGAATGAGAATGTGGCAACATGTTTACGGAGAAAGATACGTTCTCACAGTCAGGGATGGGGAGATTGTTATATACACGTCTGTAGGAGTCATTTAATTTTATGGCTATTCATCCACCCATTTCATTTACACAGTCTTTCCTACATATATAATAACCTGTAGGAAGTGCTTGGTTTATGTCAGGAATAGAATTTTCATGTGATCAAGTTTCCATGAGGACATTCTTCCTCGAGCAGTGTTAACAG
Source organism: Lissotriton vulgaris (assembly GCF_964263255.1). NCBI lineage: Eukaryota > Metazoa > Chordata > Amphibia > Caudata > Salamandridae > Lissotriton > Lissotriton vulgaris. The sequence continues at coordinate 1,300,056,283 of NC_141687.1, forward strand.
CTGAAGTTTGTGGGGTGGAAGGGATCTGCAGTTGATCAAGAACATACTCCAGCTTTTTACTGTGGAGTGCTCAAGGAGAGAGAATCTGCAATTTGTGCATTGCCACTCTTGGCTTTCTCAGTTCAGTAGTTGTTGTGAGCAGTAGCGTACCTTATATGTGGGAAATTGGGCAGGACAAATTGGGCATTTGTGCTCATCCATGCTCAGGCATGGATGAGCACAAACAGGATTGCCTTTGGAATGCTTTTGGTGTGCCAGCAGCACGCCCACAACCTAGCCATCATTTATGTTGGTAGAGCTCGAAAACACTAGAGTGCCGACCCCACTGCTGACTCTAGGTTACATGTTAGTTTCAAATTCCTTTAAAACACTTCAAGTTTGCTCTTTTGAAATGTATTTTTTGCTTTAATCCCATAAAATCATATTTTTAGCAGCAGAATCTAAAAAGTTTGTTCTCCTGTTGGAGTGTGTTGCAATGTGCAGCTCAGCATGCAATGCAAATGTATATATTTAAATAAATAAATATATATATATATATATATGAGGTATGTCCAGTTCCTAACACAGGTAGCACAGCGCATTCAGCCACACCACAGACAGGAACCGGCGACACCCAAGATGGTGCAAATTATTTTATTTAGTTTTTAGCCCAGCACCAGTCCGCCATGACGCGTTTCGGCTAGAGATAGCCTTGATCACATGACCGAATATATATTTTATATACATATATATAGCAAATAATGAAGCATTACTATCACAAAATGTGCTGCATTATGCAGCAACATTTGCCTTTTCTTGAAGCATTATTTAGTCAACTCTGCCACACAATTTGGTCCTCCACTGCCACTTAATTCCAGTGGCCTTGAGGCTAAGGAACTATACTTAGTGGTAACTAACCTCCACCCACATGAGAATCTCTTCCCACTTGAGACACCACATGAAAGTTTGCCTCAATAAGCTTGCACATTCAGCAGATTAAGATGTCTCTATCTAGTTTGTAGTATAGCATTTCTGAATCATGTGTCTTAATGCTTTTTCTGACCGATGATTTTTCACGCACCGTTGAAAAGGAATTTGGGGAGAGGAGAAGCATGTGTTATAGTGAAGGGAAGGTGAGGGTAAAGTGTAATCCATAATTATCTCAGGATCACTGAGACATAAATGAGGTAACCAAATTAACATTCTTTTTTACTGGACCATCATCATGGGCATGTTCATCATCACTGACTCTGGCAAACCTTACAGTTATATGATTTTATTAGGGGGTCTGGCAGAAGGGGTTCCTGAAGCAAAGGTTTCCTATGCTATTGCATTTTGGTCATGTTAGGTCCTGGGCCTAATGTGCTTTATTTCCTGGTATCCTACATGTTCTTTGTTTGGTTGTTTGCTTTAGAAGTCTTGAAGCATAGGCCTACACTTAGCTGGAAATTTTGCTAAGCAGGATATTGTACTTTTTATAGCTTCAGCAGCTTTATAAATTATAGATTGTGTAAAGGATGTATGCTTCAGTCCTCTGTACCAATAACAAAATAACATCTTGTGGTGGAGATTTTTCTTTTTGCCTGGGATTAGAGGTGCTTGGGCTGTTCTCTGCAAGGTCCCTATCCTTTCTGCATTTGTATAAAGCATATTAATTCACATTAAAAAAATTAATTTATTAATTAAATGATTCTGATATTTATTGTTTCATTACTGGTGTGTGTACACAATGTTTTCCAGGATAAATATTTTAGTGTTTTCTCATAAAGCCCCACATTCTTCCGTTACGTTTAAAAGGTAGCTGCCAGTCTTGCTTAGATTGCTAAATACAATTTGCATGCATCAGCATAAAAAACTACTTTTAAAATTTATTTCCCCATAATGGAATCATTGGAGATGAGGATTGTGTTGGCCCTTTATAGCTTATGGTTTCAGAGCACATTTAAATAGAAAAGGCTACAGTAGGCAACTTGGCCTATTTCCTCTCCTAAAATAGAAACATTTATACAACCTTCAGAAAGTACTCTAGCTCTTGCATTGAAGCAGTGAGTTAGCAACTGTTTGATAAAATTTCTACCAAGCTTACATCTATGAAAAAAGCACACATTCCAAATACTACCAATTAATTCAGTTGAAGTCCTTTTAGAGTTTAAATATATCACTGCAGTAGATAAGGAATTTTCATTTTTTTGTCGGCAATAATAATAATTAGGAGCAGAATATTATCACTAGCATGTCTCCCTTTCATGGAAGCCACCTGGTTAGGATGAGGAATATTTTCCAATGATTGAATTGCCTGTTAGCCACAGTTGAGACTTGGGGGCTGATTGCGATCGCGGACAGACTTCAGTCCGTCCACCATTGTCTCGCGGAGTGGGAATGCCCGCCTAAATTTATGGAAATACGAGGGCCTCCGCAGCACCGGTGGAATCAAGAAGCCCTTCGGATGTGTGGCGGTTGGAGTTTCCGACCACCACAGTACCGCCTGCCATTATAATATGGCGGGCGGAAAATGGCCTCACGATGGCGGTGAACACTCCACCGACAGCCTGTTGGTGGCGGGTTCACCACCAATCATAATCAGCCCCTAATATCTCTGTGTCAATGTTTAGCAGAGTGTTAGGGTGAAATTTTCACATTTTGTACAAATGAGATGGTTTGCTAAAATTCTCCAACTTAGCTATCTAGACCCAGGGCTTTTCTTCCTTTTAAGTTTTCCATTGCTTCAAATATTTCAGTAGTTAAGACCTCACTTTCAGAAGCAGTTACGTCTCAAGCGTTAAAGCCGGGAGATTTATGTTAGAGAAGAGGTGTTCTTGTTTATTTTTTGTTGGGTGTAGGTTTTCTATTTACAGATTTGAATAATTATCTTAAATTCATGTGTAATAGTTTTACTTGGTGTTACTACATCTCCTCCTTGGCGGAAATATTTTTATTATACTGCATTTCATTCAAGAATGGCACTAGTCAAATACCTGCTCTTTCATTTTGTTCCCAGTAAAACTGTCTCATACAGAAGTCTTCTTTTTAACCTTTTAGGCATTAAATCAGTAAGAGCCTCATACCAGCTTTTAACCCTTAAAACAGCAACAGCCTCCTATCATACATGCTTTATTTTATCCGTAAAACTCTCCGTTAGCTTTTCTTATGTGATGTCAGAATTCAACCAGTGATATGTCTATAACGCTCTTTTCAATGTTCTGAACCATCCCAGTATTCTTGAAGACTCATATGAGTGCCAAGAACTTCACACATTGTTCCATAAGGTCTTAATTGTGATCTATCTTCTTGTATTATACTCCTAGACCTCTAAGCTGACTTTTAATCATGGCACTATGCTATTTACCCCCTTCCCACTTAGCGTCACCGACAAAGCATTCCACTAGTTCTAGTTTGAAATTGCCTCAAAAGTCTATTGTTAAGGCTTCACTCAGTTTCAGGGGGATAATATTGTTTTGTCTAATTCTGTTACACCACTGTTTTTGACTTTATATTTGGGTTTCCTGTTTTGTATTTCTGTTTGTATTCCTGCATTTTTTCTTGCTTTTTTCCTGTATTTTATGCTACTCTCCCACCTGTTTTTTTCCCGTTTCCCTCCAGCTTCCTATCTCCCACCTGCCCCACCCCCCAGCACCCCTCCCTCCTCCCAGAATCTACTTAATGGAGGCCACAGCTGCACCAAAGGCAAGTCAGAGGTGCCCCCTCGCTATTAACTCCAAACACTACATCTTCCTCTGAGACAGCAATTTCTACCTTGACCTTAACAACATCAACACTGACAACCTCTATGAAAGCATGAACAACATTGGCCGTACCCAACTAATCAGCAACCCCACACAAAACAAAGGAGCACACGTTTAACACCATCTTCATGGTAAGTGACAGAGTCAAGTACAGTCATATCACCAAGCTCACTTGAACAGACCACTCCATTGTCCACTTCATCATCACAGGATCCCCTGGCACTGCCAGCAAGCTACCCAGCACCTCATGCCTTAGCATGCCTTAGCTGGAACAAAGTGTGAGAGAGCCAGAGGACTGACACCCTCAATACCTCCCAACCTGACACTGCAAGTGAAGTAGTGTGGCTCACTGGTTAGAGGCGGCAGACCCGAGAGCAGAGGACGGCCCGGGACCAGGGTTCGATTCCCAACGCGGCAGGTTTCTGGACCAGGGTCAGCGGACTCGATAATTATCTCGCCTCGGTGCCCACTCTGATCAGTGATCACACTCGGCAACTCTGGGCATTAGCTTGCCTCATCTTCACTAACGGCCCCACCAGACCGCCGGGGATGCCTGGTCTCACCCTGGAGATACCCATTAAGGGACCATCTCTCAGGGAAGCCAGGAAGGGTTTCGCAGCGGTCGAAGCGCCTTGGGACCCTACGGGTAAGTAGTGCGCTATATAAATGCCTATACATACATACAACCAACCTAGAACAGGATGTTAATATATTCCCCGCCTGGAACACCAACTGCACTAACAAAATCGCACCCATCAAACACCAAACCCAACAGATCCTTCAAACAGGCCAATTGGTACAACCCGGAACTAAAAAAAAAACACAAAATGCAACTGCAAGCAACTAGAAAAAAAATGGGGCACCTGCAGGCAGCCCGAAGACCGAGCCACCTTCAATCCCTCAACCAATACCACCAACTTCTAAAAGAAAAGAAAAGGAGTGCCTTAACTGACCACATTGAAGCTAAGCATGGGTGGAAAATCCGTTACGCTCGCGGATTTTGCGGATTTTCGGTAAATTTGCAATCCGCGAGATCCGCGAATTTCCCGCAAAATCCGCAAATTCGCACGCAGCGGATTTTTTGCTGCGTGCCGTGTAAGTTCGCAATTGCGAACTTACACAAAACCCTCGCGAACTGGCAGAAATCCTTGCGAACTGGCAGAAATCCTTGCGAACACAAAAAAAGCATTCAGCAGGTTCAAAAGTTCAAACTCATCATTAGTAACCATTCCCTGTAGTGCTTCCTGACAAGGGCCCCTCCAGAGTTCAGTTGCTAGTTGCAACAATTATATGACCCTGCTCTGACCCTCACAGCAGGCTCATAGAATAGCTACAAGTAGGCCACAAAGGTCCTGGAAAAAAAATTGCACTGCAACAGAAAGCAAATTACAGATAAGCAAGCAGGTGCCAGACTGGAATTTTAAAACAGTGACACATTAATAAATCAACCCCAAATTAATTCATGTCAGTTGAAGCAGGCAGGTGTGCTTGCTTTTTCCCCCATAATCTACAGTGATGATGAACCAGAGGGTGGCAGTGATGCACCAGAGGATGGCATGGGTAAAACAGAGGGTGGCAGGGGTGAAACAGAGGGTTCTGGGAACCTGTGAAAATGAACCAGACGTAGAAACAACATAATCGTGACCGTTGCGAGCCGACATGTAAGTTCGCAATTGCGAACTGGTACAAAACCCTTGCGAACTGGCATAAATCCTTGCGAACTGGCAGAAATCCTTGCGAACACAAAAAAAGCATTCAGCAGGTTCAAAAGTTCAAACTCATCATTAGTAACCATTCCCTGTAGTGCTTCCTGACAAGGGCCCCTCCAGAGTTCAGTTGTTAGTTGCAACAATTATATGACCCTGCTCTGACCCTCACAGCAGGCTCATAGAATAGCTACAAGTAGGCCACAAAGGTCCTGGAAAAAAAAATTGCACTGCAACAGAAAGCAAATTACAGATAAGGAAGCAGGTGCCAGACTGGAATTTTAAAACAGTGACACATTAATAAATCAACCCCAAATTAATTCATGTCAGTTGAAGCAGGCAGGTGTGCTTGCTTCCCCCCCCCATAATCTACAGTGATGATGAACCAGAGGGTGGCATTGATGCCCCAGAGGATGGCATGGGTAAAACAGAGGGTGGCAGGGGTGAAACAGAGGGTTCTGGGAACCTGTGATGATGAACCAGACGTAGAAACAACATAATCGTGACCGTTGCGAGCCGACATGTAAGTTCGCAATTGCAAACTGGTACAAAACCCTCGCGAACTGGCAGAAATCCTTGCGAACTGGCAGAAATCCTTGCGAACACAAAAAAAATTTCGCAGATTTTGCGGATTGCGAGTTCGCAAATTCGCAAAATTTGCGAACGCCAGATTCGCAAAATTCGCCCATACTTAATTGAAGCCAAGAAATCATCAGGGAGTTCTCCAACCCATCAGTCACTGAAAATATCATCACCTCAACCCAGGAACTTTGTGACACCATGGCAGATTTCTTCCATAACAAGATCTCTACAGTCTACAAAAACTTCAAACCCCCAATGCACAACCTCCGACCTCTCCAGCCTCTTCACTCCCAAAGATGCAAACCCTGACCACCTACTCACCACCTGGAACAAGCTCACCACAGAGAACACCACAACCATCATTAACTCTGGCCACTCAGGAGCACCCAACTGCTAACTCACAGACTACCTGTAGAACAACAGTCTTCTGGATACCTCCCAATCCAGATTCCCCACCAACCACAGCACTGAAACCACACTGATCACTGACACCGACAACATCAGAACCCTCCTTGACTGGAGAGAAATGGCAGCCCTGATCCTCCTCGGCTTCACAGCAGCGTTCGACCCCGTATCTCACCACACCCTCAAATGGATCTCCTCTTTCCTCACTGGAAGAACCCAGAGGATCCACTTTCCACCATTCACCTAGGGAACCCTGAAAATCATCTGCTGCGCCCCTCAAGGCTCATACCTCAGCCCCACACTCTTCAACACCTACATGACCCACTTGACCCACTTCATCAGAACCCATGGACTAAGCATCATATCCTACAAAGATGACATCCTGCTCATTCTCTCACTATCAGAAAACCTCTCCACCACAAGGGCCAAATTCCACAGGTGCATGACGAGAATTGTCGCCTGGATGAAAAGCGATTGCCTAAAACTTAACACAGACAAATCAGAAGTGCTAATGTTCGAGAACAACACCTCCCCTTGGCGCGACTCCTGATGGCCTTCTGAACCTGGACCATCATCCATACAACAGACCATGCCCGCCAACCTTGGTATTATGCTGGACCACAAGTTCACCATGAAAAGCCAGATCAATACAGCCTTATCCACCTGCTTCCTCACTCTTCCCAGGTTCCAGAAAATCTCCAAATGGCTCCCTGTCAACTCCGGATGAACCATTACTCAAGCCCATAGTCACAAGTCGGCGCTATGGCATTGCAATTAACTTGGGGCCAGCACCCACTTTCTAAAGAGACTTCAAACAATACAGAACTAAGCAGCCACACTCATCCTCAACATCCCCAAATGAACTTACAACAGACACCACTGCAAGAAGCTCCACTGGTTCCCTATTCAGAAGAGATGTCAATTCAAGATGCTGATCCTCTGCCAAGCCCCTAAAGGCTCATACCTCAGCCCCACACTCTTCAACACCTACATGACCCACTTGGCCAACTTCATTAGAACCCATGGACTAAGCATCATATCCTACAAAGATGACATCCAGCTCATTCTCTCACTATCAGAAGCCCTCTCCACCACAAGGGCCAAATTCCACAGGTGCATGACGAGCGTTGCCGCCTGGATGAAAAGCAACTGCCTAAAACTTAACACAGAAAAATCAAAAGTGCTAATATTCGAGAACAACACCTCCCCTTGGCACGACTCCTGATGGCCTTCTGAACCTGGACCATCATCCACTACAACAGACCATGCCCCACAACCTTGGTATTATGCTGGACCGCAAGTTCACTATGAAAAGCCAGATCAATACAGCCTTATCCGCCTGCTTCCTCACTATTCTCAGGCTCAAGAAAATCTCCAAATGGCTCACTGTCAACTTCGGAAGAACCATTACTCAATCCCTTAGTCACCAGTAGGCACTAAGGCAATGCAATATCATTAGGGCCAGCACCCACTTTCTAAAGAGACTTCAAACAATACAGAACTCAGCAGCCACATTCATCCTCAACATCCCCAAATGAACCTACAACAGACCCCACTGCAAGAAGCTCCACTGGTTCCTTATTCAGAAGAGATGTCAATTCAAGATGCCGATCCTCACCTATAAAGCCTTTTGAAATCAAGGCCCAGCATACATTCACCACTGCATGAACTTTCACCAGTCCTCCAAGCTCCCTTGCCCTCACACACACAACCGACAGCCGCTGAAGGAACAATGGAGGACACTCCTCCTGCCTTACTGCTAAGTCCTGGGACCACCAACCCTTCACCTTCAGACCGCATCCTCTCTTCTGGAATTCAGGGAAGGACTCAAGACCTGGCTGTTAAACTGAACCCACCAAAGCTGCAAGGCCCTCAGCTCCTGGACATCCTTGCAGGTGATTAGCCACAATTTGTAAATCATAAATGATGAATTTTTTGATCAAGTTCTCCTCTTGTCTTTCAAATAGTGTGTTATGCCTTTTTCTCTCTATCCAACTTCTCTAGGTAACCTTATTTCATCCTTTGGATTCTCGTTTGTTTCTACACAGATTATATCCAAATATTATTCTCCTTTCTAACTTTTTTCCAGGTCCTTCAAGCTCAGGTTTTGCCACACATCAATTTGGTACTGGATCGCTCGTCACTATCTGATGCGGAACTCGATTGAGATGGAAATTAAATACTTCTCTCCTAATACTGCACCTACTCTTCTTACATGCCCTATAAATTTTCCTCCAGCGCTCTCATTCCAACTCCATCTGAAAGAAACACTGCATATATTGCATCCCCACTATACAGCTACCACTTCTAGATTCCAATTACTAAGCATCAATAGAATACATCATAACATCCCTTTCATCCTGCCAAAACATTGATTTTGGCATTAATCTTAAAATACGACTATACTATTAAAGAGAATTCAAAATTACAATTCTGTAGACACCAAACTACACATTCCCACCTGCTCCAAATCACAAATGATTGCCTATTAAATGTTATATGTTAACCCAATATTATCTTATGGGAGAGGTAGGGCTTGTAGGAGTGAAAATTTGAGCGATTTTCTCTACCAATATTTGCAAAAGTTAAAAGTACATGTCCAACTTTTTAAATACACTACACACTGCCCTATGGTCTGTCTAGGCCCTACCCTTGTGGTGACTTACATGTACTAAAGAGGAAGCTTTAGGTCAGGCAAAAGGTTTTCTTGCCAGGTCAAACTGGCAGTTGAAACTGCACACTCAAGCTGCAAAAGCAGGCCTGGGACATGTTTAAAAGGCTACTTAAGTGGGAGGCACAATCAGTGCTGCAGTACCACTAGTAGCATTTAATTTACAGGCCCTTGGTACACATAGTACCACTTTGCTAGGAACTTACAAATAAATGAAAAGTGCCAATTGGGTGTTAGTAACTTTCATCATGTCTAAAGGAGAGAGCATACACACTTTAGGCCTAGTAAACAGTGGCACTGAGCACAAAGTTATAAGGCCAATAATATTGAGATCAGGCAAATGTTTTGGGAAAGACCACCCTAAGGTTTACAGGTCTAACACTGATCAATTGACAATTACGTTCGACCATGACTGATTGTTCATGCAAACTCGTGTTTTAAATAGCCAGGTCATCAGGGCAAATATTGCTCAATATAATGTAATGTACCGAACCTTTAATTTGTTTTTATCTCACTGACCGGCATACCAAAATCTGTTTCATCCTTCTCTGACCAACTGTCCCTCGCCTCCTGCTTAAAGTGAATGAACAGTCTCTACCATGATCTGGCTTGTTTAAGTTCCTCGTGTCATGCATCAAAGTTGGCATTAAGAAAGGAATCGCCGAATCATGTTTTACAGCGTATGCTTGAAATATTGTGCATGCTTTAAAAATAAGTGCCAAATTTAGATTTGGCCATTAATGGAAAACCATCTGATTTCTGGAAGAAGTCCTGAATTCCGAATCGACGTCCAGATTTTCAATCAACGTGCGGATAGTATTTTGAAGGAAATGTCACTGCCATTTCTCCTCCAGATCTTCTACTCCATCCAGAAACCAGAGTTTTTTCCATTACCAACCGAATTTAAATGATGCTGTTAAGTTAGCGTTGAGAAGTAGCTAAAATAAAAACGTACAGATGGAGAGCAAGTAAATTTGTTCCAGATGTCATCAATTAAAAACTAGACTGGCGTGAAACACCGTGCCTCAATTGAGAACACTTTTTAAACTACTTAGTAATCGATTACTTGTGATGAGAGACTCTTTGTTAATTACCAAAAGGTAAACAATGCATCTTAGAGGAACTGTATCTTTCCCACAGCTCAGGGCATGGTGGGGACATTAAGTAGCAAAGCTGTTTCACAGATTGTGATGCATGTCAGAGCTGATTAGTTTCGAAGCCAGAAACACGAAAGGTAGGTTACACGTTCACTTTACATTTGGCATTTAAAAAGGTCATTCATCAATCAGCTGAGCAAATGTAAAAATATCCCACAGATGAGAAAAACCGCAACGCAGTATGATGCATTATTATCCACAAACCACCTGCCCGTCGTTTATGTTCCCATATCCAATCCTGTTAGAAAAGGTCTGGTTCATATCTTCCGTAGAAAGGTTAGAACAAAACACAGAACTGGAAAGGGAAGGAAAGGAAAGAAGGAAGACTATAGGACCAGAATGTGCAGTGAAGGTTTACCTTAACATGCACGTAAAGGCGGACGCAGCAGGGAAATGCATTTTTACCATTACTTTGAAGCAGCAATAACATGACTGTTTTTTGCGGTCGCAATTGGGAAATCGTCCCGTTTGCGATGGCAAAATAGGTTTTCCCCTATGTACAAACCCTATTTTGCAAGTCAGTAATCTATTACCGACCTACAAAATAGGGTTTGAGACTTGCTATTAGGAAGGGCCGTGCCAAGGGTGTACCTTCCTAATAGCGAGTCATACTTCAATGTATGATTGTTTTGCGATCGCAATCGTAGCTGCAAAACACTTGCAGTTTACCACCCATTTCAAATGTGTGGTATTCCACTCCCAAACCCGCCCAGGGGACCCCTTGCCCTTTGTGACTGGCAGTCAGCGACGGCTCGTGGAGGGAGTTACGGTGGGGCAGGAGGGTGGGGAGGGGGAGGGGCAGGGTGGAGGTTGCTAAAAACCGGCATATGGATAATTGCAGGTAAGTAAACAATTTAATTAATAAAACGAATTTCGTAGTGCGCCTTGCATCGCAAAATGCAATGCAGTGCGAGCTACGAAATTCGTTTTTTTAATTAAATTGTTTACTTACCTGCAATTATCCATATGCCGGTTTTTAGCAACCTCTGCCCTGCCCCTCCCCCTCCCCGCCCTCCTGCCCCACCGTAACTCCCTCCACGAGCCGTCGCTGCTGGCAGTGTAAATATATTTTAAGAGCAGGCAGTGGTCCCACGGACCACTGCCTACTCTTAAACAAGCATTTACAATGCAATAGGTCTCCAGCATTAAAGTTTGAGTTACTGGCATTGTAAATGACAATGCTTTGCATAATTATTTTTTTTATTTGCAATTGGTATATAAAAATAGTTTGTGAATGGTTAGCTCTGAGGTGAGGTTAGAGGTGGTTGGCAATGAAACACAACGCCTGTCAATACTTCCAGGATGGGGAGGAGGGAGTATAGAAGCCCATTTGGTAGTGAGATGGAGTGTCATAAAGCTAGGGAGATTATTTTCTCTTTCCAAAGACCATGACAATTGATTGTGCCAATGTTTGTTTTTAACTAGCCTGTGTGACTACAAAAGTTATCCAAACGTATGCAAATGCGCCAACCCCACTACACTGAGGCATGTTTCCTGTGCATTACACGCAAAAAAAAGCCCAGGCCGATTCATCGCCCTGCTTATTTCTTATTCATTTTATTTTGTCCATTCTTATATCCCGCTAGCCTTTAAAGGTGTTAAGGCAGAACTATCATAAATGCACCAGGACTTTTTCAATGGGGAAGGCAAGGGTTAATTTCTTCCCAGATGTAATAATGGAGAGAGGTTTTTATTTTTATTTTTCAGTTTAAGGCGATAGTTCAGAAAAAGGAGATTCCAGGGGACATTGTTGATCCAACAGCAGGTGGTCAACAATTCTATTCAGTCTTTATCTTCCTGGTTCTTTCTTGCCTCCCATGTGGCATTTAATGTAGGCTTTCCAAAGTGATCTAACTTCTGAAGCAGTGGCATCATCTGTACTTTTGTGTAGTAGCCCAACTCTTTATTTATTATGACATTCTTCTAACACAGAGATTTCGTGTGCTATTGTTTGATGTTCGACCGTTGCATACCTTCGGTAGGGTACCCTAACCTGGGCACAGGGGTATTTGATAAGTGGTTCTGAAATTGCTGCCAAGCTATTATATCTGACTCAGAGCTACTAGGCATCACAAATTGCCTCTTCCATACTTTAATGCAATTTTTAGCTTTGAACCCCCATCTTATTCTCCTCAAGCTGTCCAGCCCTTCATAGGATCCTACTGCTTGCAGCTTTTCCCTTGGGTGCTTCAAGTTAGTGATACCTATTGTCAAGGGGAAATACTTGCGTTCGCACCTTTTCAGTACGCAGTTCACTGCAGATTACACCCAACTGAGGATGGACCCCAAAGGCACACAAGAGGAATTATTCGGCCACTGGAATTAGTGAGTCTAACAAAAACAATGTTTGTGTGGCAGGAAATGCCCCCGGAATCCCGCCGCGGCCCGCACCGGAAGTCAGGCAAGGTCGCCTGTGACGGGGGCGGGGCCGCATCCGGACCGGAAGAGGAGGCAGGCGGAGTAAATGCGTCTCGCGGCCCGGGGCTCCTGTGAGCGGTGGAGAGCCCCGGGGCCGCCTGCAGAAGGTTGCGCAAGTGTTGCGGGGCTCCCTTGACCAAGAGAGAGCCCCAGGAAAGGAGCTGGCAAGAGCCGCAGCGTCAACTCTGCGGAGGGGGCACGAGGCACATGCCTGGTGCCTGCCCCTGCCGCGTACTGAGAGCGGAGTCCCCCAAGATTGGCCCAGTAAGTTCAAAAGAGCTGGGGGGGGGTGTCTCGGTGCACTTGTGTGTGCTTGTGTGTGTATGTATGTGTGCGACGGCGGGAGGGGGCTCAGTTCACTCGTGTCTGTGTGCGCACGTGGGTGTATGTGTGGGAGGGGGTGTGCTCGTGTGTGTGCGCATGCGTTAGCAGGGGGAGGTGTGGCTTTGTGCCTCTGCTTCCCAGGAGAGGAGACAGGAGCTGGCCACAGCGAGCGCGTTCGCGTGCGCGTGGCCCGCTCCATTCCCCAGCGCGGCCAACTCCTGTCCCCTCTCCTGGGAAGCAGAGTCGCTAACAATAGGTCTCTGGCGAGACCGCGCTTTCGGGCGGGTCAATCAATCAATCAATCAATCAATCAAAGACATTTATAGAGCGCACTACCTACCCATAGGGTCTCAAGGCGCTTGGGGGGGGGGGTGCCGTTACTGCTCGAACAGCCAGGTCTTGAGCTTCTTCCTGAAGGAGAGGTGGTCTTGGGTAAGGCGCAGGTCGGCCGGGAGGGAGTTCCAGGTCTTGGCGGCCAGGTAGGAGAAGGACCTTCCTCCTGTTGTCGCTCTCCGGATGCGTGGGACGGCGGCGAGGGCGTGGCTGGCTGATTGGAGGTGGCGTTTGGGAGCGTAGAAGTTGATACGGTTGTTGAGGTAGCTCGGGCCTTGATCGTGTAGGGCTTTGTGTGCGTGGGTGAGGAGCCGGAAGGTGATTCTTTTGTTGACGGGGAGCCAGTGCAGGTCTCTCAGGTGTCCGGAGATGTGGCTGTTTCGTGGGATGTCGAGGATGAGTCTGGCTGAGGTGTTCTGGATCCGCTGGAGTCTCTTCTGGAGCTTGGCGGTGGTTCCGGCGTAGAAGGCGTTGCCGTAGTCCAGTCGGCTGGTGACGAGGGCCTGGGTGACGGTCTTCCTGGTCTCCGTGGGGATCCACCAGAAGATCTTCCGAAGCATGCGCAGGATGTTGAAGCATGACGAGGAGACGGCGTTGACTTGCCTGGTCATGGAGAGGGAGGAGTCCAGGATGAAGCCCAGGTTGCGTGCGTGGTTCGTCTGTTTGGGTGCGGTGCCCAGGGCGGGGGGCCACCAGGAGTCGTCCCAGGCGGAGGGCGAGGAGCCCAGGATGAGGACCTCCGTCTTGTCTGAGTTCAGTTTCAGGCGGCTGGTCGTCATCCACTCGGCTACCTCTTTCATCCCTTCGTGCAGGTTGGCTCTGGAGGCGGCGGGGTCGTTGGTCAGGGAGAGGATCAGCTGGGTGTCGTCGGCGTAGGAGATTATGTTGAGGTTGTGTTGACGTGCGATGGCCGCGAGGGGGCACATGTAGACGTTGAAGAGGGTAGGGCTCAGCGAGGATCCTTGAGGGACGCCGCAGATGACTTTGGTTGCCTCTGACTTGTACGGTGGTAGGCGGACTCTCTGCGTTCTTCCGTCGAGGAAGGAGACAATCCATTCCAGTGCCTTCTCCTGGATTCCGACGTTGCCGAGGCGCTGCACTAGGGTGCGGTGGCAGACCGTGTCGAAAGCTGCGGAGAGGTCTAGGAGGATGAGGGCCGCTGTCTCTCCGTTGTCCATCAGGGCTCGGATGTCGTCGGTGGCGGCGATGAGGGCGGGTAATGCCGGAGACCTAAAAATGAAACAGAAATGTTTCATTTTTCTTTTTTAAATGCATCCTGTTTTCCTTTAAGGAAAACTGTCTGCATTTAAAAAAATACTGCTTTATTTAAAAGGCAGTCACAGACATGGTGGTCTGGTGACCCCAGCAGGCCACCATTCCTGGGAATGCTAGCCATTCCCAATGAGGTTGCAAATGGTACCTGCATCATGAATATTAATATTAATTTGCGACCCCATTAGAAATCCCAAACTTCCACACTTTCCAGACATGCTTCAAACTTTTAAAAAGAACATTTGAATAAATCTCAATCCGTGACCGCTACACGAATAGACCTCCTGTATTAGTATTGTATTATGCCTGAAACGTTGAATGTGTGCCTGGTTTTTCAGCAGGCGAATATTCCAATATGTATGTTTCCTGTTTTGCACTACGTGTGAACACATCAAATGAGATGATACTCATTGTCTTTATGCATGCTGGAATTATTTGAGTGTGGCCAGGTCCCCTAGTCCCTGTTTGGAATATTTAGATATGTACCAACCGGGATAGTCTACATTCAGCATGCCTTTCATATTTGTAAAGAAAGCCACCCCCTTCCCACCAAACTGCCACTCCTCATACCATGTGGCACATCAAAGACAGCACCCCATCCATGGGGAGGTTAATGTGGCTTAGCCACAGATACTTACAGAATCATTCAGTATCTATTCAAGGCCACTCTTCAACGCAATCTTTGACACTTGGGGTCACCCCAGTTTGGTAACTACATTTAAAAACTTCACCCTTCCTCATGGGTGTCCTCAGTGACCCCTACAAGGTTCAGAATGTACGGATCACACCGTCACGGAGCAGCTGGAATATAACCTGGTAGCAGTGCATGCTGGGAACTTGCATCCTGCTTCCTAATAGGCCTCCAGTACGCCTGGTCATAACAGTTGTTTGCCTTTGAACTATCATCTTACCTTTAAAAGAGTAAGGGCCACCATATTGCTGGTTGTTTTGCCAGCTAAAAGGCAGAGTAAGAATTGAGATGGTTACAATGACTGACTTCTTCCTACCACGAAGTCTAAACCCCAAATTAACAATATGTCATTGCTAAATGTATGCTGCTACAAATGTCGGATGGATGCTCGTTTGTTTGCAGCAACTATGAAAGATTGATGATGAATTGTGCCACATAAAAAGTTTTACTGTAACTGAATGATCTGATCACTATTTCTGTAACAGTTATACTCCCCAAGATGAAAGTCAGTGACCTCAATAAAAGTCCAATGGAGAGATTAAATGGTTAATCTATATTGTGGCTTTTCGCTCTCTAAAACACAGTAGCATTAGTGCTTCCCCAGTGAGCCGCGGTTTCGCTGTGAGCAAAAGTATTTTGGCGCTCGCAAGCCCCCATCTGCAAGAAATCACCTGCACAATGTACATTTGATCTGCTTATGAACATGAATGGTCTGGGCTGCTGTTGCTGCCCTTGAAGATGTATTATTAGTTTACCAGCATCTCCTATTATTCGTTTGAGGCCTCCAGCACCAGGATACCAGTTTGGTGATAGTGTGCTTTATAAATGCTGCAATGAATACATAAAGTATAGATCAAATCAAAGGAAGGCATGGCAGGGCAAAATAAGTACATTTCAACAGGACAACATTTTGGTCCTGTTTTTGCACTGTTTTTCAAGAATATTGCTCATTCTGCACTATAGTCAATGTGTGCTTGATTGTTGTAGCCTTTTTAAGGTAGTATGAGTGTAACAAAAGATGTCTGATGTATGCACCCAAGTCCTACCATCAAACTGGACAATCGTCGGTGATTCATGGGAGTTTAAGGGAATAATTGTAAGGCGTGCAGTACTTTTTAGGATTATTCTTTCGGGTAGTAATCAGAGTATGAGGGTTTGGAGGATGTGGGACTTAAAAAGGTGCAGGGTGAATATTTTATAGAGTGCAGGGCTTTAAAGGCTCATTTTTTAGGGTTTGCAGTTTCCCAGTTAAGACAGAATCATATGGGAGTACAACATGGATGCGCCGAGGTGCACCAAGAAATTGGAAGCCCAGGATACTTTGTGGAGGGAGGGAGCCGTGTGAAACTGGTGGGGCAGTATGGATTGAGTGTGTGGTGTGGTGGCTGCAGTGATCTGTGTGGTGTTGTGCAGAAGTGATTGACCCACATGTTTCTGGCTCCAGGCTTGCCCCGGAGACTTATATATAGCAGCATAAGAAGAACTGCTGCTGCAGTCTAAAATAAAAAGTGAATGCGGTGTGAATTAGTGCCCTTCACACCAGCCATCTTAGAATAAGACCCTAGAACGAAATGAAACGCAAAGGCACAGGCACCTCTGAGTCATTTTAAACGTAAAGCATGCACCATGAAATACACAATCAACCTACCATACAAACACTATGTCCTGTCATTTGTACTGCAATCCATTATTTTATATCGACAACACACATTTGAAACCGCACAGGAAGAGGTTAAAGATACTCATGGAACTATTACACTATTCAATCTCCCTTTAAAGTTGATGGAAGAGACTGTATCTGCTGGATGTTTTGTGCATTCAGGCCCTTGGTGGCAAATAGGAAGGTGCAGTGCTTAATTTGAGGCTGTGGTGATGGTGTGGCCCACCCCCACTCATTCTTATGGACCTGCACTTACTTTTCCTCAACAAACATTGATATACACCAAGATCGAGAAAACACAATAAGGGCGAAAGGCCCGAGGATGAGAAAAACGGTGTTAAAAGGAAAAGGCAGGGATGAAAATAGCCAACCTGCGCGATGAGCGAGATTGGCAGGAGTGTATGGTGGTGGATTAATAAGGTATGAGCTGGAATAAAGATTAATCGGCCTCAGGAGTCAGCTCCCCAACCTTCTATAGCGATGGATGCGGACATCTCAGCAAAACATTGGGCCACAGCACTTATTCTTACAAATTAAGCACTGGGAACGTGGTTTGTTCTTGCTCTGCAAAACCATACAAAAATGCATACACCATCTGTTACTGAAGATCCATCAACTGCAATATGGAACCGTCCATAATGGTTGAGATATTACAGATAAACAACTCATAGTGAGTATGAGTCATAGCTGATTTCCTGGTTTATTACAGACACTTTTTCCTTCTTCACTTTTGCATAATGTTCATTTTTGTTCATCAATTACTTGTCATATAGTCACCTAATTTGCAATGAATTACTTTTTCGAGTGTTTGATTATGCCTCTTTTGAACATTCCTCTGACCTGCCAGGGGTGACAGACACCTATGCCTTCTCCTGTTTTGAGATTGATGCATCTTGTTAATGTCTGAGCCGATCAGCTTAGAAAAAAAGATGTGGTTGCCGCAGAGTGAAAGGTAAACCTTCTGTAGTGTTTATCTAAAATTGATTTGAATAAAGTGTGATTTGAGTGGCCGGTCGGATCTCTAATTTGCATCTGTTCACTGTGAGAGCTTCTATGACAGTACAGAGAAATTAAGAACCAATATGTGGTACTGTAGGATTTTCTGTGAAGTAAAATAGGGATACGGGGATGAGATTTGTGGGGCACTATCAAAACTCCCTCCCCTTACAGTGAATGAAGGAAGTAATTCCAATGTCCTTGAACTGTTAATGGGGATTTAAAAAGCTTACTGTGACTTCTCGCTGATTGTTTTTCCCTCCTAAGCTAAAGAAATGCCTTTTTTGGCATCTTCGAGCTAGATTGTGCTGTGCAATCTTTTTTAATCTTATTAATGCCGCTTACAAAATTTCCTACATATGTTTTGTCTGACCGATTGGAAGTATTGAGACAATATTTCTAAAGTGCTGCCTAGCTAATAGTAATTGCCCATTAACCTCCCCAGGCATCAGGAGCCTTTTGTTGGTTAAGCATTGTTAAATGACTGTACACCTGGATTTCCACATCTTGTCTGTCATGGGCGGTGAGACTTTTGTAAATGAACAATTCTTGTAGTCTGGTTTTACTGTGATTTATCATTTCTTTTATAATTATAAAAAAAAACATTAGTAGTTGAAGAATGTTGCAGAATATTAGGGGGATTTTATTTCAATAGACTTCCTGTAGTCACAGTGGGAAAGACAATAATGGCTGCTGTTCCTCCAATTCAATTTTATCGTTCCAATCACTTCTGGATCATAACAGAAACATTACGATTCCTAAATTTATCAAGGAATCCAAAATAGCCAACAATGACAAGTTTCACATTTAAACGCAAAACCAAAAAGGAAAATCTCCACGGTGGGGGGAACATGAAGCCTAGGATCTCAAGGGTAAGTCAGCCTCCAACACAATCCTTTTCACAAAAAGGCCACAGAGTCAACTATGGACATATCCCAGGAATACTTGATGTTTCACATACTTATTCTATTAATTTCATCCTGTCTGTCCAACTTACTCTTTGGCATACAAATACAATTGATAGGATGTCCTCACACAACGGCCAGCTGTCATGCTTTATCAATCGACAATCCCACAATTTCCAAAACCATGGTTTGATGGAGAGCGGACCTACACCGTGACATCATACATCTAACTAAAGAGCTGTAAAACAAATTAAACAACAATGTGGTAACCTAGTGTGAATTTTACTTAGAAGCGTGCCACTCTGTATTAAAAACTGTGGGTGTAGTATAGGGGAACTAGTACCATAACCCAACTAAAGTGGCAACATGTTTCTACAAAGGCAGCTCTTAAGAGTCCATGCCACTCGACAGCATGCACCAGATCCTATAGAAGTATACATAACTTGCATACAGTATTGGAACTAAAGAAATACTTGCTGCTAGCGTTGCTCTTAGGTTCTCTTGTCACCTGTAAAAAGATACAATCAGAGTCAATCAGGTGTGGCTGATAAATGCTGTATCAAGGTTAAGCAATAAGCACAATCCATTGTTAGTAGGACGAGTTGTGAACATTAGGTAAACAGAGAGGAACGTATGTTGGTGAAGTAAGTGGGATTATAGAAGGGCTAACAACTGGTTCACCATTTTATTGGAGACTTTCCTGTTAACTCCGGTTTTCATACCTTATTCCGACCTAGAGCCTGTCTACAGGGGTTCTTGCTCTGTGGGGTTCTGTTGACCCTCAGCTTGGGTAAGAATAATGTGGAAACCTCCCACTGTGTGACACTGGAAGGATATTGTATGGATGTGTGATACACGAGTGCAGCGTCACAATCACATTGCATGCGTTTTTTATTATTCAAGCTCCCCTCGCTCTCCTGCCAGAATCTTTACTGACATCACCTGCACCGCAGCTGAAGCCCTGTGCACCCGAGCTCCCCTGACTGCGCCTGGTATCGTTGCCATTAACAAACGCTATCGCGTTCTGAAGCTCCTACTCGCGCAGCGATTTAAATACTTCATTGCCAATATCTGAATTGTGCCTGTTGTAATTTTATTTTCCGCATCTCGCTCTGTGCCACATAGCCTTTAAGTTTACCGCGTGTATCTTTTCTTCAACATTAGCGCTTTGTAGCTGATTGGCGCTTTAGAACCCTAGTTGTTCAATTTAGTTTGGCGCTCTGTGTTAATTACGTGCACCTCATTGCTGCGTTGTGCTTGAACGTTAGTAGTCTCTGAGTGACGCTTTGGCAGAGGTATTGTGGTGGAATCGAGAGCCTTTAGCTGCCTGTTGACTATCATTGTGCTGTGCCCTCGCTGCTGCTTTTAGTTTCACTTTGCCCTCCATTTTGTGTTTTCCTCTCCCCTGTCCCGCCTCTCTGATCCCGCCTCCCAGCTGACCCTCCCACACACGAAGAACAGACTCTCCCCAGCCCGTACCTAGCTGTGACCGCCGGGATTCCTTCCTGAACGGTCGCTCCCCTCGCTCTCCTGCCAGAATCTTTACTGACATCACCTGCACCGCAGCTGAAGCCCTGTGCACCCGAGCTCCCCTGACTGCGCCTGGTATCGTTGCCATTAACAAACGCTATCGCGTTCTGAAGCTCCTACTCGCGCAGCGATTTAAATACTTCATTGCCAATATCTGAATTGTGCCTGTTGTAATTTTATTTTCCGCATCTCGCTCTGTGCCACATAGCCTTTAAGTTTACCGCGTGTATCTTTTCTTCAACATTAGCGCTTTGTAGCTGATTGGCGCTTTAGAACCCTAGTTGTTCAATTTAGTTTGGCTCTCTGTGTTAATTACGTGCACCTCATTGCTGCGTTGTGCTTGAACGTTAGTAGTCTCTGAGTGACGCTTTGGCAGAGGTATTGTGGTGGAATCGAGAGCCTTTAGCTGCCTGTTGACTATCATTGTGCTGTGCCCTCGCTGCTGCTTTTAGTTTCACTTTGCCCTCCATTTTGTGTTTTCCTCTCCCCTGACCCGCCTCTCTGATCCCGCCTCCCAGCTGACCCTCCCACGCTCCGCCCCCTCCAACAACCATTTAAGCCGGATGGTCCCACGCGCAGCGTCCACGCGCTACGTCCACGCCGAAGGTGCGCCAAAGGTAAGCCCGTCTACGCCCGTCCGCACCTGGACCGCGTCCAGCGCCAAACCCCCTGGCCCTCGCATTGCTCAACCCTCCCACATTACCTACGATGCCACCACCCTCCTAGCCCTTAACCCCGGCCGCTCCCCCAACTGTGTCCAAGCCGCTCCTGGACACACCCATGGACCGTTCTCATGCTACTCCTGCAAATTCATCAGCACCGACAACAACTCCGCTACGACCACACCACAGATTCCCGACCCCAACCACCTACAATGCATCCTGCTCAACACCCGATCGGTCCACAGGCACGCCATGGACCTATGGAATCTACTAGACACCATCTCTCCGGACGTCGCCTTCCTAACAGAAACATGGATGAACGCCTCTTCCGCCCCAGACATCACCATTGCCATCCCAGAAGATTATAAGATCATACGCAAGGACCGTACCGGCCACACAGGAGGAGGAATCGCTATCGCCCATAAGAAATCCATCCACATCTCAACCAGCTCCGACGTCAATCTCGCCAACTCTGAACACCTTCACTTCCAGATCCTCATCGACCCCAAAACCACACTCAGAGGCACCCTCCTTTACAGACCTCCAGGACCCCGCGCACAATTTAGTGAGGACATCACGGACTTCATCACTCCACACGCGCTCCACTCCAAAGATTACATCCTTCTGGGAGACCTCAATTTTCACCTTGAAAAGAACAACGACCACAACTCCACCACCCTTTTGGACAACCTCGCCAACCTCGGACTTAAACAACTGGTCACTTCCCCCACCCACATCGCAGGTCACACACTCGACCCTATCTTCACCTCCAGCAATAATGTTTCCTTCAGCCACACTACGGCTCTCCTCTGGACTGACCACAGCTGCGTTCACTTTACCTACAACAAGCCCAAACCCAACAACCACCCACAACCAACTCTGCAAAGAAACTGGAACAAAATCACCATCGACCAGATCTCCTCATCGCTTCTTCTAAACCCCCCAGCCCACTCCTCAAACCCCGACCAAGCCGCCACCAACCTCACCCTATGGTTATCCAACAGCGCCGACATCCTAGCACCACTGAAAAAACGACAAAGCAAACTTGGCAGAAAGAAGGCCTCCTGGTTCAACGATGATCTTAAGAAATCCAAGAAACTCTGCCGCTCCCTTGAGAAGGCCTGGAAAAAAGACCCAACCACCAGCACCAAGGACGCCTTCAAAAACGCCACCCGCAAACACCACCAACTAATCCGAAAGGCCAAGAAAACCGCCTTCAAGGACCGTCTAGATAACAACGCCCACAACAGCAAGGAACTTTTCAACATCGTCAAGGAATTTACCAATCCCTCAGCCAACTCTAACGACATCACCCCCTCTCAAGCCCTCTGCGACTCCCTAGCCTCATTCTTCCACAACAAAATTGCAGACATCCACAACAGCTTTGACAACCAACCCGGAGACCAACCCATCCAACCATCTGCTGGACCTTCACCCCCCTCGAACATCCTTAATGACTGGAACCCAATCTCCACTGAGGACACCATCCGCTTGATGAACTCCATCCACTCAGGATCCCCCACAGACCCATGCCCTCACCACATCTTCAACAAAGCAGACTCCATCATAGCACCGCACCTCCGAGACGTCATCAACTGCTCCTTCAACTCCGCCACCTTCCCGGAAAGCTGGAAACACGCTGAACTCAACGCCCTTCTGAAAAAACCCACAGCGGACCCCACCGAACTAAAAAACTACCGCCCCATCTCGCTCCTTCCATTCCTGGCCAAAGTCATCGAGAAAGCTGTCAACAACCAGCTCGCCGCCTTCCTCGAAGCCAACAAATCCCTCGACTCCTCACAGTCCGGCTTCCGAGCAAAACACAGCACGGAGACCGCTCTCATTGCAGCAACAGACGACATTAGAACTCTGCTGGACAATGGAGACACAGTCGCCCTCATCCTCCTCGACCTCTCCGCAGCCTTCGACACAGTCTGCCATAGCACCCTTCTACAGCGCCTCAGAAACATCGGAATCCAAGGAAAAGCACTAGAATGGATCACCTCGTTCCTCACCGGAAGAACACAGAGAGTCCGCCTTCCACCATTCAAGTTAGAGGCCACTGAAGTCATCTGCGGCGTACCACAAGGATCTTCACTCAGCCCCACCCTTTTCAACATATACATGAGCCCCCTCGCGGCCATCGCCCGCCATCACAACCTCAACATCATCTCCTATGCGGATGACACTCAACTGATCCTATCACTCACCAATGACCCTAGCACCGCCAAAACTAACCTACACGAAGGAATGAAAGAAGTAGCCGAATGGATGAAACACAGCCGTCTGAAACTAAACTCAGATAAAACAGAAGTCCTAATCTTGGGCACCTCCCCCTCTGCATGGGACGACTCTTGGTGGCCAGAAGCCCTTGGAAAAGCACCCATCCCGACAGACCACGCACGGAACCTGGGCGTCATCCTGGATTCCTCACTTTCGATGAACAGACAAGTCAACGCCGTCTCTTCATCCTGCTTCAACATTCTTCGCATGCTCAAAAAAACATTTCGTTGGATCCCCACCGAAACTAGGAAAACGGTCACCCACGCTCTGATCACGAGCCGACTGGACTGTGGAAACACCCTCTACGCCGGTACTACCGCTAAACTCCAGAAAAAACTCCAACGAATCCAAAACGCCTCAGCCAGGCTCATATTAGACATCCCGCGTAAAGAACATATCTCTGGCCACCTGAAAAACCTCCACTGGCTTCCCGTCAATAAGAGGATCACTTTCCGGCTCCTAACCCACGCACACAAAGCACTCTACGAAATCGGACCAGAATGCCTCAACACACGACTGTCCTTCTACATCCCCTCCCGCCAGCTACGATCATCCAACCAAGCCCTTGCCACGGTACCTCGCATCAACAAAACCACCATGGGAGGTAGATCCTTCTCTTACCTGGCAGCTAAAACCTGGAACTCACTTCCCACTTACCTTCGCCTTACCCAGAACCAACTAGCATTCAGAAAGCAACTTAAAACATGGATATTTGACAAGTAATTCCCCACCCCTCCTCAAGCGCCTTGAGACCCTCTGGGTATGTAGCGCGCTATATAAATTCTCTGACTTGACTTGACTTGACCTGATATATATGTTAAACTTTCTTTCTACAGGTGCCCAGAGAACCTTAAAGCAATGCTAGTAGCAAGTATTTGTTTAGTTCCAATAATGTATCCAAGTGTTGTATACCTCCATGGGCTCCCATGCATGTCCTGATGAATGTCATGGACTCCTAGGAGCTGCCTTGGCCGAAACATGTCGCCACTTTAGTGGGGTTGGGGTACTAGTTCCCCTATACTCCATGCGCAGCTATTATTCCCTAATGGTACTCCGCGATGCAAAATTCACACAGGGTTACCACACTGGTTTTTAATTTGTTTTACGGTTCCTAAGTTAGAAAAGTGCCTCCATGATTTCAAGATGTAGGCCCGCTCTCCATCGAACCATGGTTTTGGAAAGTGTGGGGTTTTCCAGTGATGAAGCATGACACCTGGCAGGTGTGTGTGAGTAAATCCATTCAATTATATTTGTATGTCAAAGAGTGACTGGACAGGCAGGAATAAATTAATTCAATAAGTCTGTGAAGCATCCCGATTCAAGTGTTTTGGGGATATGTTCATAGTTGACTCAGGTGGCCTTTTTGTGAAAAGGATGTTTCACATCCAACCAAAGCAAACATTCTTATTTAAAAGTTTAGATGTTACACTGGACAATTAAAAACATATGTGTGTGTATTTATCAGGATAAATGCTAATAGCAAAGTGATTTGGGGGTCTGGGGATTTACTGGCAAGAATTGAAGGCTTACATTGATAAGATATTCAAAACAGGAACATGATTTATTTCACCTCAGCCAGGAAGATCAAATTAGGATTCATGGAGCCAATAAAAAAAATCGATGACATTTTAATATAAATAAATATATGTCTTAAAACAGCAATATCTTTAGAATTCTAGTGTACATAAATAGATGTCTTTGAACAATTCGTAGATGTCCTCTTTCTGTCAAAACATAAGCAGAAGTTACATTACACGTTGGATATAAAGAACGCTGGTGTTGTCTCTATGCAGTAGCCACTTCTTAACATTACTGTGTTATGAGGTCACAGGATGACATGATTCTTCCAGCACTTTTGTTGAAGCAACATAATTTTTACCCAGGAGTGCAACTTGGTCAATAAGTTTGGGGGGGTTTGAGTTTCAGATTTTCCAACTATTAGGCTGGCATATAATGTTAAACTACATTCTACGACAAGCAGGGTGCAAGCGACTGGTCTAAGGGGCTGTGGAAAGGGAAGGGAACGGAATATGGATTGGTAGGAGTTCTAAGAGAGAAAACACTATATTTTGTAAAATAACCAACATTTACGAGGATTTTCAAAACCAAGAGGAAGAGAGTGTGTGCATTTTTGTCTAGGTTTATGTAAGCATTCCTGGTTAAATTCGACAGACATCTCAGCATACCCAACTGAAAGCACCTATACCCAATAACTGATCAGAAAGTATATTTGTCACAGAGTTGTAACACCCCCATGTCCCCCCTCTGAAGCTACTCCTCTGTTTATACTTTATTCAGGATGCTAGAAAGGAGACCAGCGAAACATTTTTTTCTCATAGGCCCAGTTCTCATAAGTGTATCTATTGATATTATCGCTTTAGCTCTGATGGTTTCAACATTACAGGAAAGTACAGAACACAGTTCTTATACAAACTAGTAATTCTTCCGGCTCATCACAACAAAAAGTATGTATATTGTACGGAAGCTTAAAGAAATGTCTTAATTCAATGACTTTCCTGACTGAATAATACACAATTGCAGTTGTGTTTCTGATAGGGTTCTAGTGACAAAAAAATGTAATTGCAGATCAAATATTACTCCAGCAGTATTACTTTACCCACTCACAATTGGTATATACAAAGCTTCAGCCACAGATAATGGTCCTATATTTTATGTGCCGAAATTTCAGTCACAAGTGTAGAAGAATATTGGCTACACCCATTTACTGGCCACTGTATCTTTTCTCAGTGTACGTGGAGGACCATAGGCATCCCACAGGCAAGCTAATTATAGTGCATAATGAAATGCGTGCATAACTGAATGAACCAGTTTATTGTCATGACAGTCACTGGCAGCAAGGCAATGGGTGTCAAAGGAATTTTATGGCATTGCCTGATGCCCATAAGGTCTTTATGCCGGTGATTACAACCAAGTAGCACTTCAGCCAGTGGAACACCATTTTAGCAACAGACATTACTGAAATTCCTTCAGTGTGCAAGCTGTCTGCCCTGCTAAAAGCAACATCACTTATATGTACTCAGTCTTTCCTAGGAACACATTTAACAAGGAGTTGTACCAGTGGTCTATGTCAATTGATGTCAAGATCAGATACTGAAAGTCTATCAAGTCACTTTCTAGGTTGTTAGAAGAGAGCAAAAAACTCCTCCAGGTAACGGAGGTGCTACCCTGGACAAAATATTATGCAGGAGAAGTGTCTCCTTTTCAGGGTCACAGCTTGGAGGGGAAACACCGCTTTTGTCCATCTCGGCAAATCCTGATTGAAGATGAAGATAGAATTAGTGAGCCCTTGGTCATTTCTGATTAAAGATACAATTGGTGAAAACAAAAAGGCACAAACTCCTTCTGACATCAAGGAGGAGAAAAGAGCCAAGCAGAATAAGTAGAGTCCATTAATGATTCACAAAGAAAATGATCCAAAGTGCTAGAGGAAAAGCTCAGGAACAAAAATGAATAGCAGTTGGGCTTTCAGTGTGACACAATTTATCAAACAAAATGGATTGGGATGCTTCAGGCCCTTCTCTGTTCTGCTTCATATAAGTTGGTGCAGGGACTACCATCACAGAATGAAACTGCAACTTTTTGAATTGGGAAACTCCAATGACTTATAATGAACTGACAAGATCTTTGCAAGGGCATTTTCTAAAGTTTAGTTTTCCCCATATTTTAAAATTCATTGTGTGCATGTCACCTCAAAAAAAGGAACCCAAGATTGACATTCAGTGCACCATGCAGCATTCTGAAATACTGCTTCTGTGGCATGTGTTTCATGATACTTCCAATCCCTCATATTCTTCATTAATGAAGCAGTAAAATTGTATCGTAATATCTGATGTTCAAGCTCTGACAAACCACTACTTTAGTTCTATGGCTACGGGAATAGACACAGTTGCTCTGCTACAACTAAAGAGGCTCTCCACAAAAAAGAGCCACCAGAAACTCCTACTATAGACATTTCAGAAGGTCAAAAGCAAACCATTTTAGGAACCAGTTAGACCAAGCCAAAAATCGACCCAAAATACTATTTGAATTCATCAAAGTACAATCAAATGGTTTACCTTAACCCCCTCAAGTTGGACCGAGCGCACTACGCAGCTGCCAATAATGTGCCTCTTTCTTCACTGAGAAGACAGAAATCATGAAGCTAGACCTACATAAGGCCTTAGTAAGTTATACT
The DNA here is from genome assembly GCF_964263255.1 of Lissotriton vulgaris. Taxonomy (NCBI): domain Eukaryota; kingdom Metazoa; phylum Chordata; class Amphibia; order Caudata; family Salamandridae; genus Lissotriton; species Lissotriton vulgaris. Next base: position 1,300,083,795 of record NC_141687.1, read on the forward strand.
GACACCAAAAAAGACACAACTTCGCCCTCTCTAGCAACCCTGAACATATGCACACCAAAGCTCCCCCTAAAAAATAACACTGCATGGTCCTCTTTCAAATCTTTCAGTAAAGACGCAATCTTAAAAGCGCACATGTCATTGAACCCGTCTAACCAGTTCATCGATCCTCTTCCTGCCAATAACTTAAAAGAGTTAATACTTCTGCTACTGCCACTATGGACCAAGATTATCAGTACCTCTCTGCTTCAAGGCATTATTCCTGAAAACCTTAACTCTGGGGGGTTGTCCCCATCCTAAAAAAAACAATGGCACACCACACAGACTCAAATAATTACCGCCCAATCGCTAACATTCCAACTCTTGCTAAACTCCAAGAAAAATGGGTGCACATATAGCTGGGCAACCACATTGACCCTTTCAAGTTTAAAAGGTTGGAGAGTGTGTATTCCATGAGAAATCACAATTGTACTTGTTTGGATTAATATCCGTTCTTTCAAATCGTCATATAAAGGACAGAACTATTTCAGGTTGCAGCGTGACATCTTTATTATTTTTTAGTGAAACATGGTCAGCCGACACGTGTTTTGCCCCCTATTGGCGAGTTGCGCCGGGGCTTTTTCAAGGCTATTTCCACATATACAGCGTATATTAATACTATTTCCAAGTTTGACAAAATCCAAGAGACAATAGTTTCAATACTTGAAGAGCAAAGTTCTTCTGTAAGTTTTCAACACTGACGAGTGCAGTACGGTCCCTGCTCGCAGCTCTCAGTCTGCGGGTTGGTCTATGGGTTTGATTTTGTCAAACTTGGAAACAGTAATAATATACGCTGTATTGTTTTTCACGCAATGTACCAATCTAGACAAAGGCTGACTTACGTAACTCAGAACTGACACTGCTCCTCATGTGAACAGTCCATCCCGAGCTGCCAGGCAAGGACCCACCTAGAAATGAACACAAACAAACCCAGATCGGGTCTGTCTTGTTAGACCTCATCAACACAATATAGCTTAGACTGTCTGGTACAGTGAGCATACCGTTGGCTACTTATGGCATTATATTATTTACACAAAAAATGATGGAAGGAAGGCTTGCAAAGAGTCTATCCACTTGCAATCGTTGAGGGTTTTTAAAAAGATGTGAACTTTCTGAAACTAGTTGCAGTGCCTTTTCCACTCACTCAAATTCTCTGTAGCTGCAGAAGTCAAATGGATTAATTTAAGGAGAAAATGGAAGCATTCTTGAATGGAAGACTCGCACACAAATGAATGGTGAATCTTTACTAGATCTATGCATGGCATAGTTGTAAGAAAAATCAGTAACTGGCAAATATGAGTCCAACTCTTCCTGAGTTCAGTTACACCTGCATACCAAAAATGGGGTAGAATCTGAGTACCTCAACCAGATAGGATAGCATGGGGCATTACAGGAACATGAAAAAGGTGGATCCCAGGAAAATTGCACTGATACAAGTGATGAACAAATCTGCGGTGGAAATCACCTACACATTGATAGAAAGAATCTGTTCCTGCTGAGGTGGAGGTGCACTTCATTTCACCACATGTGGTATTCTGACAAATTGGTACAATTGTGCCTTGATGTCATTGACAGCTCTTTAAGCCTCAGGGAAGTAGATGTAATCCTGCATATTTTTAACCATGATCTCCAGGACCAGTGTGAGAACTGCTTAAACGTTTGGTTGAGACATTCCATTTGTTTCTGACACATGCTCTTGGAATGAACCAGATGCAACACTTCCATGATTCTGCCTAGTGTAAGCTAAGCTTTTGAGATGCATCTATCAGTTTCCAGATGTGATGTCAAAAGGTCTCTCAAGTCAAATATGCTGTTGCACTCCTGTTTATATAAACAGGTGATGTGCTGTGCTTTACACTCGGTCTAACTTCCTTTCGCTCCATTGTTTGATAATCCTTATTCTTTGGACATGTGCATGATAATGTTGTTGTCTATAAAAACATTATAAAGTTAAGATAATTTGGATTTTAAGCAACATATGATGTGCAGCGTGTCTTACTTGCATATAAGGTATGTATTATAATACTTAATGTTCTATTAATTTGAAAGCATCAATAGCTGGTCAACCTCTGTAGGGAACAGTTTGTCAAAGAATAATTTGAACTTGGGGCCAGATTTACTAAGGAGTTGTGCTATCTTTGCATCACACAGAGTACCAAAAGGCAGCGCAATTAGTTAATTCAGATTTACAGTCACACATGTGGCGATTTGTATGGCCATGCGTGTCTTTTTAAACAAACGTAACACAATGCAATTGCTTGCGCTGCATTACATCACATTTTGGTCTGGGAGGAATTGCTGGGGTGGAGCATCGGAGTTCCCAGGCATCCACACATAGATTTGACACAACTCCAGATTTACAGAAATGTGTTACCACCTCGGATTCTGCCAAATCAGTAGGCTTTCCATAGGATGGCGTAACAAGGAGAAATTATTTTTTTCTCCTTATCTTATTTCCTCTATATATGCGTTATGCAGTTTGCATCATGCATAGAAAGAGGAAAATACCAATTTATAGTGTTTGTGCTGGATGCTCTCCCTTCCGGCACCAGTGCACTATGTGCAAGGGGTCCTGCATTGATGCCAGGCAGCACACAGTGCGAAATCTCAAGAAAAGCGCAGAAATAATATTTATCTTTGTAAATATGGAGCATTTCTGCTCATGCCCTTTCACACAGCACAGCAGCAGTGCGGTACAGCAGACATGCTGCGTCAAATAATCGTAAATTGTGCCACTTGATTTACATGGACATTGCCAGCATAAAGGATCTCATAGGAAACCTTATAACTTTGTAAACAAATGGCTGACATGCACACGACTAAGATGGGAAGAATTCATGCAGCAGATAGATTGAAATACTGTCAGGGCTGATAAAGAGATATTTTACCCATCATTTTTCACATATCCATCAAGTTGTGAGAAGTAACATATTTATGTGTATGTATGCTTTAACACAAATGTTCAAAAATAAGACATGTGGACATCACATTTCACCGAACAAAATCAATGCCTATTTTTTACTGTAGGTAGCTGCGTATTTGGGCCCTATTTTGGTATCACACTTGGAAAGCTATCATACCCTGACATTTCTGAAAACTAGACACCCAGGGTAATTCAGGGAGGTGTGACTTGCGTGACCTCACAAAGGTTTTTTTACCCAGAGGCCATGGCAAACCTCAAAATGTGGCTAAAAAACATTGGATAAAATGTGTTTTGCTTGGCTAAAACACATTGTTTAGGCTTTATTGCATGAATATGGTGTATTCCTGCCTTTTCACTTTGGCCTAAGGCACTATGACAAAATCCCATAAATGAGGCCCTGAGATTTTATTCAATCCAAAATGTGCTGAAAACTATTAAAGGAATGAGAGTTGCAAACTAAGGCCCTCATTTATGGGATTTTGGCAAAGTGCCGCACAGCAAGGCATCTTGCTGCGCTGCCCTAAGCCAAAGTGAAAGGGTGGAAATGCTCCGTATTAATGCAGTATGGGGCATCCCTGTGCTTTCTCCCTGCGCTGGCAGCCAACGTAGGCACCCTTGCACTATGGTGCGTCAGTTGCATGCAGGATTGTTTTTGTGCAGGAAGGAGCACCTTTCTGCACAAAATCAATCCTAAAAGGCTTTTCCTTTCATAGAAAGCGGAAAAAATTAGGAGAAATATACATATTTCTCCTCGTTACGCCTCACCTCTGAATGTTTATAGATTTGGCACTTTACATGACTTTGTAAATCTAGGGCAGCATAAAATCTCATGGGTGTTGCCTGCTATTGGCATGAGTCTCACTTCCATTTTTTGATGGATTGCCTCCTCTGTTTTGATATGTTTTTGATGGTTACATGCTTTGGACACTGCGCCACTGCTATTCAGTGCCACAGTGCAAGTGCTCCCTATGTTAAATTGATGTACTAATTGGTGATTCAGTGATTGGGTTATTTG